>NW_024726105.1:0-11349 GCF_018991925.1 Homarus americanus
AGGTAACAGAGGAAATAGACGGATACTAACGGAGAGTTTTGTAGAATTAGACAGACATTCAGACAGTAAAACTTCTTCCGACAATACAAATTTTGACGGTGGGATTTATACACGAGAGTGTATGGATAATTATGATGAGCTGAATTATGACATCTACGTCTGATAATCAGTTGTTTAGAATGGATTATTATTATTTTTGTTGAGTTATTTAACAGTTCGAGAAAAGGTTTATTATGGTACTATGTCCTATTATCACACAAAGTCATAATTGAAGTAAAATAACCAATTATACTGTATTATTTTAGACAATACATAAGAACATAAGAACATAAGAATGGAGGAAACTGCAGCGGGCCTATTGGCCCATACTGGGCAGTCCCGTTTACACCCAACCCCTATTGCTCATATGAGCATCCAACCTATATTTGAAGCAATTCAGCGTATTCGAGTTAATGATGATATTTGGTAACTTGTTTCATTCATCCACTACTCTGTTTCCAAACCAGTGTTTACCTATTTCACGCCTAAATCTAAATTTGTCTAATTTAAAACCATTGTTACGAGTTCGCTCCTGGTTGGATAGTTTGAGTACTTTTGTAATGTCACCTTTGTTTAGCCCTGCCTTCCACTTATACACCTCTATCAGGTCGCCCCTCGCTCTACGTCTCTCAAGGGAGTGCAAATTAAGAAGCTTTAACCTGTCTCTATACTCAAGGTTCCTAATGCCCGGGATTAGTCTTGTCATTCTCCCCAATTCTCCAAGGATCTCATATCCACCTTGTAATACGGTGACCAGAACTGAACTATGTAACCAGGTGGTCTCACAAGAGCAAGATATGTTTTAGGGATGGCCTGCTAGTCTTGTAACTAACACTTTTGTAAGGAACCTGCACTTATTAGCCTTGTTACGAGCAAAAAACATTGTTTACTTATTGCCCTACTTATTACTATTCCAAATCTCTCCCAGTCGGATTTCTATGGCACGTTGTTCATCTGGTATCTGGTTTCCCTGTTTACATCTCCTATACTGAGTACTTTACATTTGTAGACGTTGAATTTCATCTGCCATTTTTCAGACCATTCGAAAAATTTGTTTAGATCTTCCTGTAGTTTTGCCGAGTCCTCGTCAGATTTGATAACACGTCCTATTTTAGTGTCATCAGCAAATTTACTTATGTTGCTGTCAATGCCGATATCTATGTCGTTTATGTATATAATAAATAATAGTGGTCCAAGTACTGAGCCTTGGTGAACTCCACTTGTGACGTTGCTCCAATGGGACTAAGTGCCGTTAATGCTCATTCGCTGTTTCCTGTCCTGTAACCACGCCCTAATCCATTTAAGGATGTCACCTTTGATGCCATGAGCTTCTACCTTTCTAATTAGTCTTTCGTGGGGGACTCTGTCGAAGGCATTGCTAAAGTCGAGATAAACCACATCATAATTGTGCCCCTCGTCCACCGATTCGAAAACTGATGAAAAGAATGTTAATAGATTAGTTAGGCAAGAACGTCCGCTTGTGAAGCCATGCTGGAAATCATTGATCAATCGGTGCTTCTCCAGGTGATTTCGAATAGAGTTTGAAATGATTGCTCCCAGTAATTTGCCTACTATTGATGTTAGACTGATTGGGCGGTAGTTAGAGGATAGTGATCTATCCCCCTTCTTGAAAATCGGTATTACATTCGCTATCCTCCAGGATTCTGGTAGTACACCTGTTTTTAATGACATGTTAAACAACTTTGCTAAGGGCATACTAAGCTCTTCCTTACATTCCTTTAATACTCTGGCAAATATCTGATCGGACCAGGTGACTTATTAGGCTTTAGTTTGTCTATTTGCTTACTAACATCGTTACTAGTCACTACTATCTCACTTAATTTGTTTTCTTCACTATCTCTGAATAGAGTCGGTTCCTCGGGTATTCCCTGGACATGCTGGATAATATACCATCTACTTAAGGAGGTGATGTAGGTAAGGTAGATTGATATTTTAACATTAATTTACTCAGTTTTTTCTTAGTATCGGATTTTTTTTTTAGTTTTTATTCTGACAATTTATAATGCAAGCAGCGTTCACATGTTGTCAACCGCCCCCAAGTGTACAAGAAGTTTGGACTGTAACTGTACCGTCAATAAGTGGCTGTAACTGCACCGTCAATAAGTGGCTGTAACTGTACCGTCAATAAATGGCTGTAACTGTACCCTCAATAAGTGGCTCTGTATTCTGAACACGGGGATCTCTACAGTATAACCTACGAGTATAACTGTGGTGAAAGAACTGCTTCCCCGCATTATGTTGAGGAAGATTCGTATACAAACTTTTTGCCCTGACTTCGTAGTAAAAAAAATCTTAGGCCAAATATATTGAATTTATTTTTAATGTTTATTTATTTATTGTTGTCGGTGTTTTTTTTTTTTTTACCAGGATGTGTGTTATATTCACGAAAATGGAGTCAAGACAAATGTTGGACACGTTGATGTGAAGTAACACAGTAAATGATGTTGTTTGTGTTGCTGTGTTATTTATTTATTGTGTTTCTTATTCTTTTCTGTTTATTTTGTTTTATTTAGTTTTATTGTAGTAATTGTTATTCTTTTTTTTGTTCTTACTTATTTTCATTTTACTGTTTATTCGTTTTCTTATTTTCATTTTATTGTTCAATAATTTTCCATTCATTCTTATTTATTTATCTCGTTGGTGTATTTCATTTATTTGCTATTTTCTTAGGTATTTCACATTTGCATTAATTAATCTTCAAATCATTGGTTGCTATTTTTATCATACTAGTTTAATGTTCACCTCAGCAGTCAACTGGCTTATGTCTAAACAATGTCTACCACTGTTTTAGCCAGACTTAGTTATGAGACTTGTAATTCAGTATCCATTACGTACCGTTTATCAGTGTAATTTGTGGTAATGGACTGCCCAATGTAATTGTATATATTGTCTTACTGAAAAAAATGCGGTGTAACCAAGATTAAGTTTTATAGAGTTTGTACTTAAGGATTATTCTCCTATACTTCTCTTAGATTCTGAATATATTTTTGTTTTATTATTTCAGTGTATTGTAATGTGTAGTTAGTTACACTATATATATATAATAATTGCTTTAAGTTTGGTTGGGAGTGTGGAAGGTGTTGTGGTGTGTGATGTACAGGTGTGTACAGGTGGTGGTTACACTTGACTTCGAGGCAGGTGTGTATAGGTGCCAGATACACCTATGGTTACAACACAGGTGTATCCGGCAGCAGTAGTAACAAAGGGGCTATATGGGCTCCGCCGGCCATGTCGTGACACCGGCCGGCAGAATCCCCCGGTGAAAAAGGGAAACAAGATGGCCGTCCCCCATTCAATATGTAAACAACTCGACCTGAAATGTTGTTTATTGGACATTTTTCTCATTAGGGACTCGAACCCTTGTTTTGAGTTGGTGTTCAACTACCGTGGGTGACGGCCATCACCTGTGATTCAACTGGTAGAATTAAGTGTAATTATAATAATAATAATAATAATAATAATAATAATAATAATAATAATAATAATTAACGGTTTATTGAAAGAGCTTGGCAGCCAGAAGGCTGAAAATATACAGTTACATATTTGGGGAATGGGTTTCGAATTACAAATAATATACAAGTAACATAAGTGATACAAATAAGATATATAATAACTAGATGGGTAATAGCTCAAACTACAGTGCATTTCAACATAGTGACAGTGCAAGAAATAGTATTTACTGGGAGTGAATACACTGGTTTATTACAAGTTATTGATAATTTTTACAATGGTTGGGACTGGGCTGTTCTTATAGCGATCAGTTCGTGCACTTATGGGCTGGATGCGGTTGTGGTGTCAAACAGCAATTCTCGGGCTAGGGATCTCAGGTGGTAGTAGGAGCCGGTGTCGAGGATGGTGTAGAAGCTTCTTACCAAATTTGCAGATGAGGTCGTGGTGATGGTCAGTGAGAGTCGAAAAGGTCAGTGTGTTGAGCGCTTCTTGATATGTGGAGTAGGAAGGAGAGAGAATAATCTTGCATGCCCTCTTTTGCACTTTTACTAGGTGGGCATCTTATCAAATGAACCCCTGTCCTAATGGGCCCTAGTCCTAATGGGGCCCAGTCCTATTGGGTCCCAGTTTTAATGGGCCCCAATTCTAATGGGTCACATTTCCAATGGTTCTCAGTCCTAATGAGCCTCAGTCCAAAGATACCACAGGCCTAATGGTTCCAGTCTTAATAGGCCTCAGTCTTAATGAGTCCCAATCCTGACGGCTCTCAATACTAATGGGCCCTCAGTCCTAATAGTTTAAGGTTGGGACCCATTAAGACTGGCTTCTATTTACCTTACAAGCACTGTGTTCTACCGTGTCATCCCGTGTGTGTGTGATTTCCCGTGTCAAGTGGTATAATACGCAGGTGAGTGGCTGCCAGGTAGGGTGGGTGAGGGTGGGCACCTTGATGCAGGGGAAGGTGAGTTCCTGATGCTGATTCACACCAGTGTCATGATGAGGTAATCTTATCACCTTATTAGTGTACGATGAGTGGGTGGGCGTGGTGTGGAGGGGTGGGGCGCGTAAGGGGTAGGCAGCAAGGGGCGTGGTGTATGGTGGGGGGAGGGTAAGGGGCGTGTAGGGGTAGCTAAGTGGGCGTGTTGAGTTGGGC
This sequence comes from Homarus americanus, assembly GCF_018991925.1. NCBI lineage: Eukaryota > Metazoa > Arthropoda > Malacostraca > Decapoda > Nephropidae > Homarus > Homarus americanus. The sequence goes on from NW_024726105.1 coordinate 4,664, forward strand.
AAGAGGGAGGCGTGGCGGGTGTAGGGGCGTGTATAGGAGGCGGGAAGTGGTGATGGCGCGCGCCACTAATCACTCTGACCTTACTGAACACAACCCATTATACAGCATAATTAGTGTTGCTTCCATCAGCCTCACACAGTCAAACACGCTATTTACATTTTCTCTTCACATATAATTTATTTTATTCGTTTCAAGTGGGACTCGAATTTCAGCCTTGGAGTCGAAGAGGAATATTTTTAGGAGAAGTTGAAAAGAAATCGTGTTTAGTTGAAGACGAATGTGTTCTTATATAAAAGTGAAGGAATTAACCAGACGTGTTTGATTGTTTGGGAGTCTCTATCTCTCACACTCGAGTCCAAGATGTCCCCTTGAGGACGGTGTTCGTGTAGCGTCGTCAAACTCGCTCTTGGTTTTTATTCAGCAGGAAGAGCTACACCCGCCACCTGGTGTTGGCCGTGTCTGGTGACCATCATATTAACAAGGCCGCTCTCTCGTGCCTTGTCCACACGCCACCCACCACCTCCATATTGTACCGTTTTGTCCTTTATTAACGGTGGTGTTACTACAGGCAGCGTGGTGTGGGGGGAGGGCCGCTGCTTCACATTGTTCAGTCTTTGACGTGTAACACAAAACGTGAGATGTTGTGGTCCTTCACTACCTCACAACACACACACATCTCCTAGTTACCACATGCTGTTGTTATTAAAGCTCCACCAATGAGTACGCGTCGCTGTCTCGTCCTTTGCTCCGCCGACCATTACAGTGTGTAGCTGTAGGACTCGCCGCCGGAAATTTGTAGGTGTTAAGCTGGAGCGTTTGAGCTGTTGTTGTCGTCACCTTGTTGATGTTTTGTAGGTCCGTGTTGGCTGAGGATTGTTGTTAGTGTTTCTTAAGGCATTAATAAACTAGTCATGAGGTTCTATAGGAATTATATCCTGCTGTTCTTTTTGTTCTTGTTCTTTTTATTTTTGTTGTTGTTCTTCAGTTGCATAATTCGAGTTGTGATTATCAGTAGAAGTTTGACGGGCTGGATTCTCTTATCGTTTCTTTAATTCATAAACAAGAACCGTAAACACAAGAGCAAAACAAAGACATAACAATTGAACAAAAACAAATATATTGAAGGTTTAAATTTCTGGGATAGATTTAAATAGATCTTGGGTATATTTTCTCGTTCTTGGAGGTCAGGCCAGGCCAGGTCAGGTCATGTCATGTTAGGTGTACCGAATACGCTAGCAGAGGTGGTCAGATGCCTTGGGAATACTGCAGAATAATTGAGGTCAGGTCAGGTGGCCTCAATACCTGCTTCAAGGTGTAATAGAGGTGAAAAATAATGGGTTTCTTGATTGGATCTGGTTAAGTCAGGTCAGGTAAAGTCAGATACAGAGGCTGGGTGTATGACTGTGGGTTGGTGGGTGCATGACTGTGGGTTGGTGGGTGTATGACTGTGGGTTGATGGGTGTATGACTGTGGGTTGGTGGGTGTATGACCGTGGGTTGATGGGTGTGTGACTGTGGGTTGGTGGGTGTATGACTGTGGGTTGGTGGGTGTATGACTGTGGGTTGATGGGTGTTTGACTGCGGGTTGGTGGGTGTATGACTGTGGGTTGGTGGGTGTATGACTGTGGGTTGGTGGGTGTATGACTGTGGGTTAATGGGTGTATGACTGCGGGTTGGTGGGTGTATGACTGCGGGTTGGTGGGTTTATGACTGTGGGTTGGTGGGTGTATGACTGTGGGTTGGTGGGTGTATGACTGTAGGTTGATGGGTGTATGACTGGGTTGGTGGGTGTATGACTGTGGGTTGGTGGGTGTATGACTGTGGGTTGATGGGTGTATGACTTTAGGTTGATGGGTGTATGACTGTGGGTTGGTGGGTGTATGACAGTGGTGACAAGGATTATTTGAGCTTGACAAAATTTAGATAGATAGCAGCATGGTTTAGTCGTGTTCAGTTTAGTTTAAATTGTGTTTAGGTTAGGTTGGGTCATGTCAGGTACAGAGTTTGGCCAGGGTCCTTTATTCAAGCTGTCAGGGTTAAACTTCCTTCCTAGAAAGATGAACACACGAACCTACGGACGACACACGAACACAATAACACATGATCATACACGGAAACGAACACACGAATGGACATACTCAGGATATCGGGGAATAAATATAAAATTATAAAAATGCATAAAATGTCTTTGACGGATAAACAACTTTGTAATGTTAGAATCGATATTACTGATATTATAGAAAATCAAACTAACTTCCTTTAAACACTCTTGGCTCTTCCTGTGTATAAGAAGAGTTTAATCTGGTATATTTTTTTTTCTAGTAATTGGTGTTATCAGGGGAAGAGATTGTGTCGTTTGTGGTCTGTCATTCAAGGTTGTTTAGTGTTTGAAGCTCGTTAATTCATTATGCTTGTTGCCCCCATCTCTGCATACAACCCTGGTGCTTCTTGCTGTTGATACTCCCACGAAAATAAATTGTCAGATTAACGAAACGAAGATTAAAAAATTTTGTTTTAATTCACGGATTAACCATACTTCACCCAATCTAACTTAACCTATCCTAACCTAACCTAACCTAATCTAATCATAATTGTGTTTTAAAAAAAGGTTTACAGGCATAGGTAACAAGCTGGTCCTTTAACGGGAGAACGCAAGGCTTCCTAACCCTCACCTGATGAAATAGAATCACTATACCCAACCTGATCTAATTAAGGACACGTTAGGCTTTGTAAGATAGTTTAGTTTGAAGTGTTGTGAATCTCCGTGGGTGTTATAGATTCACTTGGTATACTACATGTGTAAAGTCAGGATATATACAATGTGTGTTGATTTTTCTACCCGTGTGTTAAATATTTTTGTGGGGAGGGGGAGGTAATTTCCTGTCGGTTTCCACTCTAGCTTTCCACCAATGTTATTTCACCCTTCTAGATTTCTATACCCTTTGATCCACCTTACCTAAGAGTGGAATGAGATAAATAGAATTGGTGGAGTGGAATGAGATAAATAGAATTGGTGGAGTGGAATGTCTGTATAATTGATGTCAGGATCCAACTCTGCCCTGGACGACACAGGATTGATCGTCACTGGTGTTGTAAGACTGTACAGAAAACCGCCTCTTGTGTTGTTCCCACGTATTAAAGAGCGATGAAGGTAAACTGAACAAGCACGCTGGGCAATGCTCGTTGTTGTAGTGGAATACACACGAAACCCAGTCAGTTGAGGGTGTAAATCTTCGCCTGCCTCTGGAATGCACTACACACGCTATGCCAAAACTGAGATATACTCGGTATGTCAACACTGAGACACACATGCTATGCTAACAAACATATACTTACATAAACTATGCCAATATTAAGACACATACACTATGCGAAACACCGGCTGTGCCTAAACTAATGATTCCCGGCTCTACATGAACGCTGAGATAACAAGTTGACTTTTTTATCGAGGAGGAGCCAAAGTCTTTCACGATAGTCACCGTCTTAGCTAAACTTGTTAACATGGTTAGCAACTTCTGGAAACATCTCGCTTAACCGAGTTATCAAGTTGTGAATAAGCTGACTCACAAAGGAGAAGTATTCCTCGACGAATTAATCTTACCAGCTTACAAGCTCTTTATTAATTAATGACAAGCGTTACACCTGTCCGCCATTCTAGGCCACGCCTCTCACCCCCCCCCTCCCCTTAAGTCAATAGCCTTCAAAAGCAGTGAAAGACGAAATTGGTTCTTATAATCATGACTGCTTTCTCGGGACATTGTGTATACAACACACTCTAAACTAAGCCTAGGTACCTTCTTAACCCCTCATAATCCGCCGATGGAAAGTCTGGGACTCTGACCATATTTTCATTATTTTTCCTTTCCAAATTTAGGGTAAACCTGATTTCTCTGTGATCACTGTTCCCAAATTCTTCCCCTATTGTGATATCTCTGATAATATTTTCTTTATTTGTTCATACTAGGTCTAATATATTGTCACCTCTAGTAGGTTCTGTAGTTAGTTGATTAAAAAAATTGTCCTGTACTGCGTCTAGGAAGTCTTCAGATTCATAGTCACCTACAATGTTGTCCCAGTCAATATTTCTGAAGTTGAAATCCCCCATAATGCATAGGTTGTTGTATATTGCTGCCCTACTCATTTCCTGCCATATGGGCTGAGTTGCTTCTTTCCCAAGACTTGGGGGCCGGTAAATCACTCCCATAATTAGTTTTCGCTTCTTTCTGCCATTTCTATCCATACAGATTCAGTTCCTATTTCACCCTTTATTGTATTATTAATGCACCATTTTAATGTATCTCTGACGAAGAGTGCAACTCCTCCCCCCTTCCTACCTTCCCTGTCCTTGTGAAAAAGGTTGTACCCTTCTTTGTGTTACTCAGATAAAAAGTTCTTGCTCGCCAGATTCATCCAGGTTTAGGTGGCTACTATGACGTCTACATTCTCAGTACATACAACCGCTCTCAGCAAGTCTATTTTATTTCTAATGCTCCTACTGTTTGTATAGTACACTGTTACGAACCCCTCCACCCCGCACTACGAACCACGCCATCTATTGTCCTGATCTACCTACCCAGCACCACGAGCAACGCCATCTAGGGACGAGACACGAGTATGACTCGTCTTAGTTACCACTCCGAGGTTTCCCTTCTCCCTATCCTGGTTGTTGCGTCATCTCCTCAAAGTCTTCTTTGTCAGCTCCAATTCGAGGAGAGAGGACTTGGCTCTGGGAAGTGACCACAGGATCATCTATCCTCTAAACCTACGGACAGTGACTACCTACCGTCTTCTACAATACTCAGCCTTACTCGTCAGCCATCTCAGCTCCTCACTTAAGTACTTGTATTGTGTGTTAACTCCCCCACGTCCACTTGCTTCAAGATTGTTTATGTTGTATTAATATGTATATACTGTTAATGTTTAGGTTAAGTTTGGTTAAGGGTAATTTATAAGCTGAATATTTTGTTAAGGGATTTATGGTACTTTATTATACACAACGAAAACTCGCATCCTTTGTCTACCCTTTTATAGTCCGATTGTCTTTGTTTTTTTGTTGTTGTTACCTGTTGGGATCTGGGTAGACGTATAACTATATTCTAAATCCCCAACTCGTAACAAATGGCGACCGTGACAGGACCCGAACTTAAGTACCATATTCCTTCCTCCCTTGTTACTCAGTGTTAATTATTCCTCGTAGTCACTTCTGTTCACAATTGCTTTACGGTGGTTTAAAGTTTCCTTCATATGTGTGTGCATATATTGGTATTATCGTACAGTAAGAGTGACAGCCGTAGGATATTAGGTTCCAAGTGTCATAAGGCTTACCTGTTATTACACGTGGCAGTCGTGTAGTAAGTCTTATCGAGTGTAGGGAAGAATCCGGATCTGTTTAATGCCGTACCCTCACTCCAGAGTAGGCTGTTCCATAGTCACTAGTTTAGGGTGAAGTGATATCTTGGGACGCCCCGCTCTACCAGGACCCCATAATTATAAAGCCTCCATTATTGTTCTTCTCATTATCTCATTCGGGGTCAATCATACCATTTATCAGGGTTGTTAATCCGGATCTTTATATAAATGCCGTAATACGCCCTTCCTCTTTCAAGTATATCAGGGTTGTTAATCCGGATCTTTATATTAATGCCGTAATACGCCCTTCCTCTTTCAAGTCTCTTATCCTTATCTAAGGATCTTCTCAGAAGAACAATAATCATAAGTGTAATTTCTAAATTATAACTTGGTTGGTTCGGGACTTTCTGGTTATCCACTGCCGTGATATTTTCAAGGTTATCATATCTTATCTTTGGACCGATAGTTAATTTATCCTATTTTTCTTAACAATGGCCACCTCAGGTTTTGATCTCCAGGATTTTATTGAAAATCCTTCCGTAGCTAAATTACGTGTTAATATCCTGAAGAAAGAATGGAAAGAAATAGCCAACTATTACAATATCCCGTTTTCACAGCAACTGACTAAGGAAATGTTAAAAAATCATGTGATTGAAGTGTTGGTTCAACAAGAAGTTTTAAAAGAATCCGCTGTTGACAGATTAACGCCCATGTCCAAGAAACTTCAACCACTATCACCACCCCTCCTCACTCAGAAGTTGCTTCAGGTCTGGCTAGCCCTCAAGAAAAAACACAAAGAGTAGACGCCTTAGAACTAGAACGAGCAAGGTTCGAGTTCCAAATCAAAATGAAAGAACTCGAGTTGGAGCAGGAGTCGGAACAGGCCAAGTTGGAGCAGGCCAAGTTGCAGCATGAAGAAAAGTTGGAACAGGCCAAGTTGGAACAGGCCAAGTTGGAGCATGAAGAAAAGTTGGAACAGGCCAAGTTGGAACAGGCCAAGTTGGAGCAAAAGTTGGAGCATGAGGGAAGGTCGGAACAGGCCAAGTTGGAGCATGAGGAAATGATGGAACGGGCCAAGTTGGAGCAGGAGGTTAGACTGAAAGAACTACAGGTAAGAGATAGAAGTCACCTTAACATCGGAGTTTAGATCAAAAGAAGTGGCATTAAGAGAGAAACTAGCTGCTTTTAACCCTGCTACTGCTTCTTCCCTTGTTCCCGTGTTTGATGAATCCGATATGGACGGGTCATTTAGGAATTTTGAGAAAATAGCCGGGAAGAATGAGTGGCCAAAGGACCAGTGGGTGTCAGTGTTAGTTCCTAAATTATATGGTAAGGCTC
>NW_024726106.1:0-12620 GCF_018991925.1 Homarus americanus
TTTAGTGTCCTGGTGGTCCACAGGTAGCATTCCCTGGTCACAATTATAAGATTTTGGGTTTGAATCCTGGTGGTCCACAGTAGTGTTCCCTGGTCACAATTATTCGATTTTGGGTTTGAATCCTTGTGGGGTGAGGTTTTGATCATATGTAGAAGTCCGCGTGCTTTATTGGGCTAATTAAATATATATGGATCCTCGTTTTTCGAAGCTGGATTTGGTAAAAAGTTGCTCTAATCACCTAAGCGGCACGGGTGGTCCCCATTAGAGGTTCACGGCGCCATAAGCTCGTTCAAAAGGCTTTGTGTGAAATATAACAGAGTACAGGACTGCTTTTAGTGTCCTGGTGTCCCAGAGGTAGCGTTCCCCGGTCACAATTATAAGATCGTGGGTTCGAATACTGGTGGGGTGAGGTGTTGATTATATGTAGAAATCTGCGTGCATATTAGGCTAATGAAATATATATCGATCCTCGTGTTTCGAAACCGGATTTGGTAAAACGTTGCTCTGAACGCCTAAGCGGCACTGGTGGTCCCCAGTAGAGGTTCACGGCGCCATAAGCTCATTCAACAGGCTTTGTGTGAAATATAACAGAGTACAGGACTGCTTTTAGTGTCCTGGTGGTCCAGAGATAGCGTTCCCCGGTCACAAGTATAAGATCGTGGGTTCAAATGCTGGTGGGATGAGGTGTTGATTATATGTAGAAGTCCGCGTGCTTTATTGGGCTAATGAAATATATATGGATCCTCGTGTTTCGATGCCGGATTTGGTAAAACATTGCTCTGATCACCTAAGCGGCACGGATGGTCCCCATTAGAGGTTCACGGCGCCATAAGATCATTCAACAGGCTTTTTGTGAAATATAACAGAGTCTAGGACTGCTTTTAGTCTTCTGGTGGCCGAGAGGTAGCGTTCCCCGGTAACAATTATAAGATTGTGGGTTTGAATCCTGGTGGGGTGAGGTGTTGATTATATTTAGAAGTCCGCGTGCTTTATTGGGCTAATGTAATATACATGGCTCCTCGTGTTTCGAATCCGGATTTGGTAAAACGTTGCTCTGATCACGTAAGCGGCACGGGTGGTCCCCGTTAGAGGTTCACACCGTCATAACGTCGTTGAACAGGCTCTGTGTGAAATATAGCAGAGTCAAGGACTGCTTTTATTGTCCTGGTAGCCCAGAGGCAGCCTTCCCCGGTCACATTTATAAGATCGTGGGTTCGAATTCTGGTGGGGTGAGGTGTTGATTATATGTAGAAGCCCGTGTGATTATTGGGCAATTGAAATATATATGGATCCTCGTGTTTCGAAGCCGTATTTGGTAAAACGTTGCTCTGAACACCTAAGCGGCACTGGTGGTCCCCATTAGAGCTTCATGGCGCCATAAGCTCGTTGAACAGGCTTTGTGTGAAATATAGCAGAGTCAAGGACTGCTTTTAGTGTCTTGGTGGTCTAGAGGTAGCGTTCCCCGGTCACAATTATAAGATCGTGGGTTCAAATGCTGGTGGGATGAGGTGTTGATTATATGTAGAAGTCCGCGTGCTTTATTGGGCTAATGTAATATACATGGCTCCTCGTGTTTCGAAGCCGAATTTGGTAAAACGTTGCTCTGATCACGTAAGCGGCACGGGTGGTTCCCATTAGAGGTTCACGGCGCCATAAGCTCATTGAACAGGCTTTGTATGAAATATAACAGAGTCTAGGACTGCTTTTAGTGTCCTGGTGGCCCAGAGGTAGCGTTCCCCGGTCATAATTATAAGATTTTGGGTTCGAATCCTGGTGGGGTGAGGTGTTGATTATATGTAGAAGTCCGCATGCTTTATTAGGCTAATGAAATATATATGGATCCTCGTGTTTCGAAGCCGGATTTGGTAAAACGTTGCTCTGAACACCTAAGCGGCACTGGTGGTCCCCAGTAGAGGTTCACGGCGCCCTAAGCTCGTTGAACAGGCTTTGAGTGAAATATAACAGAGTCTAGGACTGCTTTTAGTGTCCTGGTGGTCCACAGGTAGCAGTCCCTGGTCACAATTATAAGATTTTGGGTTTGAATCCTGGTGGTCCACAGGTAACGTTCCCTGGTCACAATTATAAGATTTTCGGTTTGAATCCTGGTGGGGTGAGGTTTTGATCATATGTAGAAGTCCGCGTGCTTTATTGGGCTAATGAAATATATATGGATCCTCGTTTTTCGAAGCCGGATTTGGTAAAACGTTGCTCTGAACACCTAAGCGGCACTAGTGGTCCCCTTTAGAGTTTCATGGCGCCATAAGCTCGTTGAACAGGCTTTATGTGAAATATAACAGAGTCTAGGACTGCTTTTAGTCTTCTGGTGGCCGAGAGGTAGCGTTCCCCGGTAACAATTATAAGATTGTGGGTTTGAATCCTGGTGGGGTGAGGTGTTGATTATATTTAGAAGTCCGCGTGCTTTATTGGGCTAATGTAATATACATGGCTCCTCGTGTTTCGAATCCGGATTTGGTAAAACGTTGCTCTGATCACGTAAGCGGCACGGGTGGTCCCCGTTAGAGGTTCACACCGTCATAACGTCGTTGAACAGGCTCTGTGTGAAATATAGCAGAGTCAAGGACTGCTTTTATTGTCCTGGTAGCCCAGAGGCAGCCTTCCCCGGTCACATTTATAAGATCGTGGGTTCGAATTCTGGTGGGGTGAGGTGTTGATTATATGTAGAAGCCCGTGTGATTATTGGGCAATGAAATATATATGGATCCTCGTGTTTCGAAGCCGGATTTGGTAAAACGTTACTCTGAACACCTAAGCGGCACTGGTGGTCCCCATTAGAGCTTCATGGCGCCATAAGCTCGTTGAACAGGCTTTGTGTGAAATATAGCAGAGTCAAGGACTGCTTTTAGTGTCTTGGTGGTCTAGAGGTAGCGTTCCCCGGTCACAATTATAAGATCGTGGGTTCAAATGCTGGTGGGATGAGGTGTTGATTATATGTAGAAGTCCGCGTGCTTTATTGGGCTAATGTAATATACATGGCTCCTCGTGTTTCGAAGCCGAATTTGGTAAAACGTTGCTCTGATCACGTAAGCGGCACGGGTGGTTCCCATTAGAGGTTCACGGCGCCATAAGCTCATTGAACAGGCTTTGTATGAAATATAACAGAGTCTAGGACTGCTTTTAGTGTCCTGGTGGCCCAGAGGTAGCGTTCCCCGGTCACAATTATAAGATTTTGGGTTCGAATCCTGGTGGGGTGAAGTGTTGATTATATGTAGAAGTCCGCATGCTTTATTGGGCTAATGAAATATATATGGATCCTCGTGTTTCGAAGCCGGATTTGGTAAAACGTTGCTCTGAACACCTAAGCGGCACTGGTGGTCCCCAGTAGAGGTTCACGGCGCCATAAGCTCATTGAACAGGCTTTGCGTGAAATATAACAGAGTCTAGGACTGCTTTTAGTGTCCTGGTGGTCCACAGGTAGCATTCTCTGGTCACAATTATAAGATTTTGGGTTTGAATCCTGGTGGTCCACAGGTAGCGTTCCCTGGTCACAATTATTCGATTTTGGGTTTGAATCCTTGTGGGGTGAGGTTTTGATCATATGTAGAAGTCCGCGTGCTTTATTGGGCTAATGAAATATATATGGATCCTCGTTTTTCGAAGCCGGATTTGGTAAAAAGTTGCTCTAATCACCTAAGCGGCACGGGTGGTCCCCATTAGAGTTTCATGGCGCCATAAGCTCGTTGAACAGGCTTTATATTGAAATATAACAGAGTCTAGGACTGCTTTTAGTGTCCTGGTGGTCCTGAGTAGCATTCCTGGTCACAATTATAAGATTTTGGGTTTGAATCCTGGTGGGGTGAGGTGTTGATTTTATGTAGAAGTCGTGCTTTATTGGGCTAAGAAATACATATGGATCCTCGTGTTTCATAGCGGATTTGGTAAAACGTTGCTCTGGTCCACTTAAGCGGCTTGCGTGGGTCCCATTAGAGGTTCACGGCGCCATAAGCTCGTTGAACAGGCTTTGTGTGAAATATAACAGAGTCTAGGACTGCTTTTAGTGTCCTGGTGGTCCGCAGGTAGCGTTTCCTGGTCACAATTATAAGATTTTTGTTTTGAATCCAGGTGGGGTGTGGTGTTGATTATATGTAGAAGCCCGTGTCATTATTGGGCATGTGAAATATATATGGATCCTCGTGTTTCGAAGCCGGATTTGGTAAAACGTTGCTCTGAACACCTAAGCGGCACTGGTGGTCCCCATTAGAGCTTCATGGCGCCATAAGCTCGATAAACAAGCTTTATGTGAAATATAACAGAGTCTAGGAATGCTTCTAGTGTCTGGTGGCCGAAGGTAGGCGTTCCCCGGTCTAGTATTAGATCGTGGGTTCCCAGATCCTGGTGGGGTGAGTGTTGATTATATGTAGAAGTGTCGTGCTGTTGGGCTAATGAAATCGATGTGGATACCCGTGTTTCGAATCGGATTTGGTAAACGTTACTCTAGACACCTAAAGCGGCACTGGTGGTCCCCATTAGAAGGTTCCAGTGCTTATAAGCTCGTTGAACAGGCTTTGTGTGAAATATAACATAGTCTAGGACTGCTTTTAGTGTCCTGGTGGTCCACAGGTAGCGTTTCCTGGTCACAATTATAAGATTTTTGGTTTTAATCCTCGTGGGGTGAGGTGTTGATTATTTGTAGAAGTCCGCGTGCAGTATTGGGCTAATGAAATATATATGGATCCTCGTTTTTCAAAGCCGGATTTGGTAAAACGTTGCTCTGATCACCTAAGCGCCACGGGTGGTCCCCATTAGAGGTTCACGGCGCCATAAGCTCATTGAACAGCCTTTTTGTGAAATATAACAGAGTCTAGGACTGCTTTTAGTGTCCTGGTGGCCCAGAGTTAGCTTTCCCCGGTCACAATTATAAGATCGTTGGTTCGAATCCTGGTGGGGTGAGATGTTGATTATATGTAGAAATGTGCGTGCTCTATTGCCCTTATGAAATAGATATGGATCCTCGTGTTTCGAAGCAGCATTTAGTAAAACGTTACTCTGAACACCTAAGCGGCACTGGTGGTCCCCAGTAGAGGTTCGCGGTGCCATAAGCTCGTTGAACAGGTTTTGGTGAAATATAACCCAGAGTCTAGGACTGCTTTTAGTGTCCTGGTGGTCCTGATGTGATCTGGTCACAATTATAAGATTTTGAGTTTGAATCCTGGTGGGAGTGAGTTTTGGTCATATGTAGAAGTCCGCGTGCTTTATTGGGCTAATGAAATATATATGGATCCTCGTTTTTCGAAGCCGGATTTGGTAAAACGTTGCTCTGAACACCTAAGCGGCACTAGTGGTCCCCTTTAGAGTTTCATGGCGCCATAAGCTCGTTGAACAGGCTTTATGTGAAATATAACAGAGTCTAGGACTGCTTTTAGTGTCCTGGTGGTCCACAGGTAGCATTCCCTGGTCACAATTATAAGATTTTGCGTTTGAATCCTGGTGGGGTGAGGTGTTGATTTTATGTAGAAGTCCGCGTGCTTTATTGGGCTAAAGAAATACATATGGATCCTCGTGTTTCATAGCCGGATTTGGTAAAACGTTGCTCTGAGTACTTAGCGGCGTGTGGTCCCCCATTAGAGGTTCACGGCGCCATAAGCTCGTTGAACAGGCTGTGTGAAATATAACAGAGTCTAGGACTGCTTTTAGTGTCCTGGTGGTCGCAGGTAACGTTTCCTGGTCACAATGATAAGATTTTGGTTTGAATCCAGGTGGGTGTGGTGTTGATTATATGCTTAGAAGCCCGTGTATTGTGGGCATGTGAAATATATATGGATCCTCGTTTTTCAAAGCCGGATTTGGTAAAACGTTGCTCTGATCACCTAAGCGGCACGGGTGGTCCCCATTAGAGGTTCACGGCGCCATAAGCTCGTTCAACAGGATTGGTGTGAAATATAACAGAGTCTAGGAATGCTTTTAGTGTCCTGGTGGCCGAGAGGTAGCGTTCCCCGGTCACAATTATTAGATCGTGGGTTCGAATCCTGGTGGGGTGGGGTGTTGAGTATATGTAGAAGTGTGCGTGCTTTATTGGGCTAATGAAATAGATATGGATCCTCGTGTTTCGAATCCGGATTTGGTAAAACGTTACTCTGAACACCTAAGCGTCACTGGTGGTCCCCATTAGAGGTTCCCAGTGCCATAAGCTCGTTGAACAGGCTTTGTGTGAAATATAACAGAGTCTAGGACTGCTTTTAGTGTCCTGGGGGTCCACAGGTAGCGTTTCCTGGTCACAATTATAAGATTTTTGGTTTTAATCCTGGTGGGGTGAGGTGTTGATTATTTGTAGAAGTCCGCGTGCAGTATTGGGCTAATGAAATATATATGGATCCTCGTTTTTCAAAGCCGGATTTGGTAAAACGTTGCTCTGATCACCTAAGCGGCACGGGTGGTCCCCGTGGGGGATCACGGCCATAAGCTCATTGAACAGGTTTTTGTGAAATATATTGAAGTCTAGGACTGCTTTTAGTGTCCTGGTGGCCCAGAGGTAGCGTTCCCCGGTCACAATTATTAGATCGTGGGTTCGAATCCTGGTGGGGTGAGATGTTGATTATATGTAGAAATGTGCGTGCTCTATTGGGCTAATGAAATAGATATGGATCCTCGTGTTTCGAAGCCGGATTTAGTAAAACGTTACTCTGAACACCTAAGCGGCACTGGTGGTCCCCAGTAGAGGTTCGCGGTGCCATAAGCTCGTTGAACAGGTTTTGCTTGAAATATAACAGAGTCTACGACTGCTTTTAGTGTCTTGGTGGTCCACAGGTAGCGTTTCCTGGTCACAATTATAAGATTTTTGGTTTGAATCTTGGTGGGGTGAGGTGTTGATTATATGTAGAAGCCCATGTGATTATTGGGCAATTGAAATATATATGGATGCTCGTGTTTCGAAGCCGGATTTGGTAAAACGTTGCTCTGAACACCTAAGCGGCACTGGTGGTCCCCATTAGAGCTTCATGGCGCCATAAGCTCGTTGAACAGGCTTTTTGTGAAATATAACAGAGTCTAGGACTGCTTTTAGTGTCCTGGTGGCCCAGAGGTAGCGTTCCCCAGTCACAATTATATGATCGTGGGTTCGAATCCTGGTGGGGTGAGGTGTTGATTATATGTAGAAGTGTGCGTGCTTTATTGGGCTAATGAAATAGATATGGATCCTCGTGTTTCGAATCCGGATTTGGTAAAACGTGACTCTGAACACCTAAGCGGCACTGTTGGTCCCCATTAGAGGTTCACAGTGACATAAGCTCGTTGAACAGGCTTTGTGTGAAATATAACAGAGTCTAGGACTGCTTTTAGTGTCCTGGTGGTCCACTGGTAGCGTTTCCCGGTCACAATTATAAGATTTTTGGTTTGAATCCTGGTGGGGTGAGATGGTGATTATTTGTAGAAGTCCGCGTGCAGTATTGGGCTAATGAAATATATATGGATCCACGTGTTTCGAAGCCGGATTTGGTAAAACGTTGCTCTGATCACCTAAGCGGTACGGGTGGTCCCCATTAGAGGTTCACGGCGCCATAAGCTCATTCAACAGGTTTTGTGTGAAATATAACAGAGTCTAGGACTGCTTTTAGTGTCCTGGTGGTCCAGAGGTAGCGTTCCCCGGTCACAATTAAAAGATCGTGGGTTCAAATGCTGGTGGGATGAGGTGTTGATTATATGTAGAAGTCCTCGTGCCTTATTGGGCTAATGAAATATAAATGGATCCTCGTGTTTCGAAGCCGGATTTGGTAAAACATTGCTCTGATCACCTAAGCGGCACGGATGGTCCCCATTAGAGGTTCACGGCGCCATAAGATCATTCAACAGGCTTTGTGTGAAATATAACAGAGTCTAGGACTGCTTTTAGTCTCCTGGTGGCCCAGAGGTAGCGTTCCCCGGTAACAATTAAAAGATTGTGGGTTTGAATCCTGGTGGGGTGAGGTGTTGATTATATGTGGAAGTCCGCGTGTTTTACTGGGCTAATGAAATATATATGGATCCTCGTGTTTCGAAGCCGGATTTGGTAAAACGTTGCTCTGAACACATAAGCGGCACTGGTGGTCCCCAGTAGAGGATCACGGCGCCATAAGCTCGTTGAACAGGCTTTGCGTGAAATATAACAGAGTCTAGGACTGCTTTTAGTGTCCTGGTGGCCCAGAGGTAGCGTTCCCCGGTCACAATTATAAGATCGTGGGCTCGAATCCTGGTGGGGTGAGGTGTTGATTATATGTAGAAATCTGCGTGCTCTATTAGGCTAAAACGTTGCTCTGAACACTTAAGCGGCACTGGTGGTCCCCAGTAGAGGTTCACGGCGCCATAAGGTCGTTGAACAGGTTTTGCGTGAAATATAACAGAGTCTAGGACTGCTTTTAGTTGTCCTGGTGGTCCACAGGTAGCGTTCCCTCGTCACAATTATTCGATTTTGGGTTTGAATCCTGCTGGGGTGAGGTGTTGATTATATGTAGAAGTCCGTGTGCTTTATTGGGCTAATGAAATATATATGGATCCTCGTTTTTCGAAGCCGGATTTGGTAAAACGTTGCTCTGATCACCTAAGCGTCACGGGTGGTCCCCATTAGAGGTTCACGGCGCCATAAGCTCGTTCAACAGGCTTTGTGTGAAACATAACAGCGTTCTAGGACTGCTTTTAGTGTCCTGGTGGCCCAGAGGTAGCATTCCCCGGTCACAATTATGAGATCATAGGTTTGAATCCTGGTGGGGTGAGGTGTTGATTATATGTAGAAGTCCGCGTGCTTTATTGGGCTAATGAAATATATATGGATCCTCGGTTTTCGAAGCCGGATTTGGTAAAACATTGCTCTGATCACCTAAGCGGCACGGATGGTCCCCATTAGAGGTTCACGGCGCCTTAAGGTCGTTGAACAGGCTTTGCGTGAAATATAACAGAGTCTAGGACTGCTTTTAGTGTCCTGGTGGTCTGGTGGCATTCCTGGTCACAATTATAAGATTTTGGGTTTGAATCCTGGTGGGGTAGGGTGTTGATTATATGTAGAAGTCCACCATGCTTTATTGGGCTAATAGAAATATATATGGATCCTCGTGTTTCGAAGCCGGATTTGGTAAACGTTGCTCTGAACACCCTAAGCGGCACTGGTGGTCCCAGTAGAGTTCACGGCGCCATAAGCTCGTTGAACAGGGTTTGAAGTGAAATATAACAGAGTCTAGGACTGCTTTTGAGTGATGTCTGTTGGTCCCTAGGTAGCAGTCCTGGTCACAATTATAAGATTTTGGGTTTGAATCCTGGTGGTCCACAGGTAACGTTCCCTGGTCACAATTATAAGATTTTGGGTTTGAATCCTGGTGGGGTGAGGTTTTGATCATATGTAGAAGTCCGCGTGCTTTATTGGGCTAATGAAATATATATGGATCCTCGTTTTTCGAAGCCGGATTTGGTAAAACGTTGCTCTGAACACCTAAGCGGCACTGGTGGTCCCCTTTAGAGCTTCATGGCGCCATAAGCTCGTTGAACAGGCTTTATGTGAAATATAACAGAGTCTAGGACTGCTTTTAGTGTCCTGGTGGTCCACAGGTAGCATTCCCTGGTCACAATGATAAGATTTTGCGTTTGAATCCTGGTGGGGTGAGGTGTTGATTTTATGTAGAAGTCCGCGTGCTTTATTGGGCTAAAGAAATACATATGGATCCTCGTGTTTCGTAGCCGGATTTGGTAAAACGTTGCTCTGGTCACCAAGCGGCACGTGTGGTCCCCATTAGAGGTTCACGGTGCCATAAGCTCGTTGAACAGGCTTTGTGTGAAATATAACAGAGTCTAGGACTGCTTTTAGTGTCCTGGTGGTCCGCAGGTAGCGTTTCCTGGTCACAATTTTAAGATTTTTGGTTTGAATCCAGGTGGGGTGTGGTGTTGATCATATGTAGAAGCCCGTGTGATTATTGGGCATTTGAAATATATATGGATCCTCGTGTTTCGAAGCCGGATTTGGTAAAACGTTGCTCTGAACACCTAAGCGGCACTGGTGGTCCCCATTAGAGCTTCATGGCGCCATAAGCTCGATGAACAGGCTTTATGTGAAATATAACAGAGTCTAGGAATGCTTCTAGTGTCCTGGTGGCCGAGAGGTAGCGTTCCCCGGTCACAATTATTAGATCGTGGGTTCGAATCCTGGTGGGGTGAGGTGTTGATTATATGTAGAAGTGTGCGTGCTTTATTGGGCTAATGAAATCGATATGGATACCCGTGTTTCGAATCCGGATTTGGTAAAACGTTACTCTGAACACCTAAGCGGCACTGGTTGTCCCCATTAGAGGTTCCCAGTGCCATAAGCTCGGTGAACAGGCTTTGTGTGAAATATAACAGAGTCTAGGACTGCTTTTAAGTGTCCTGGTGGTCCACAGAGTAAGCGTTCCTGGTCACAATTATAAAATTTTTGGTTTTTAATCCTGGTGGGGTGTTGAGTGTTGATTATATGTAGAAGTCCACGTGCTTTATTGGGCTAATGAAATAGATATGGATCCTCGTGTTTCGAAGCCGGATTTGGTAAAACGTTACTCTGAACACCTGAGCGGCACTGGTTGTCCCCATTAGAGGTTCACGGCGCCATAAGCTCATTGAACAGCCTTTTTGTGAAATATAACAGAGTCTAGGACTGCTTTTAGTGTCCTGGTGGCCCAGAGTTAGCGTTCCCCGGTCACAATTATAAGATCGTTGGTTCGAATCCTGGTGGGGTGAGATGTTGATTATATGTAGAAATGTGCGTGCTCTATTGGGCTAATGAACTAGATATGGATCCTCGTGTTTCGAAGCCGCATTTAGTAAAACGTTACTCTGAACACCTAAGCGGCACTGGTGGTCCCCAGTAGAGGTTCGCGGTGCCATAAGCTCGTTGAACAGGTTTTGCTTGAAATATAACAGAGTCTAGGACTGCTTTTAGTGTCCTGGTGGTCCACAGGTTGCGTTTCCTGGTCACAATTATAGGATTTTTGGTTTGAATCTGGTGGGGTGAGGTGTTGATTATATGTAGAAATCTGCGTGCTCCTAATGGGGCTAAAACGTTACTCTAGAATTTTAAGCGGCACTGGTGGTCTGATAGAGGTTCGCGCCATAAGCTCGTTGAACAGGCTTTGTGTGAAATATAACAGAGTCTAGGACTGCTTTTAATGTCCTGGTGGTCCACAGGTAGCATTCCCTAGTCACAATTATAAGATTTTGGGATTGAATCCTGGTGGTCCTAGTGCGTTCCTGGTCACAATTATAAGATTTTCGGTTTGAATCACCTGGTGGGGTGAGGTTTTGGTCATATGTAGAAGTCCGCGTGCTTTATTGGGCTAATGAAATATATATGGATCTCGTTTTTCGAAGCCGGATTTGGTAAAAACGTTGCTCTGAACACCTAAGCGGCACTAATGGTCCCCTTTGGGATTTCATGGTATACCATAAAGCTCCGTTGAACGGGCTTTATGTGAAATATAACAGAGTCTAGGACTGCTTTTAGTGTCCTGGTGGTCCACAGGTAGCATTCCCTGGTCACAATTATAAGATTTTGCGTTTGAATCCTGGTGGGGTGAGGTGTTGATTTTATGTAGAAGTCCGCGTGCTTTATTGGGCTAAAGAAATACATATGGATCCTCGTGTTTCATAGCCGGATTTGGTAAAACGTTGCTCTGGTCACCAAGCGGCACGTGTGGTCCCCATTAGAGGTTCACGGCGCCATAAGCTCGTTGAACAGGCTTTGTGTGAAATATAACAGAGTCTAGGACTGCTTTTAGTGTCCTGGTGGTCCACAGGTAGCATTCCCTAATCACAATTATAAGATTTTGGGATTGAATCCTGGTGGGGTGTGGTGTTGATTTTATGTAGAAGTCCGCGTGCTGTATTGGGCTAATGAAATATATATGGATCCACGTGTTTCGAGCCGGATTTGGTAAAACGTTGCTCTAGTTTCCTAAGCGGCACTGGTGGTCCCCATTAGAGCTTCATGGCGCCATAAGCTCGATAAACAGGCTTTATGTAGTATAACAGGGGTCTAGGAATGCTTCTGGTGTCCTGGTGGCCGAGTAGCGTTCCCCGGTCTGGTGTTAGATCGTGGGTTCGAATCTGGTGGGGTGAGGTGTTGATTATATGTAGAGTGTGCGTGATTTATTGGGCCTAATGAAATCGATATGAATGCCCGTGTTTCAGGTCGGATTTGGTAAAACGTTACTCTGAACACTACGCGGCACTGTTGGTCCCCATTAGGGTTCCCAGTCTGTAAGCTCGGTGAACAGGCACATGTGAAATATATAGAGTCTAGGACTGCTTTTAGTCCTGAGGTGGTCCTGAGTAGCGTTTCTGGTCACAATTATAAATTTTGGTTTTAATCTGGTGGGGTGAGGTGTTGATTATTTGTAGAGTCCGCGTGCAGTAGGCTAATGAAATATATATGGATCCTCGTTTTTCGAAGCCGGATTTGGTAAAACGTTGCTTTGATCACCTAAGTGGCACGGGTGGTCCCCATTAGAGGTTCACGGCGCCATAAGCTCATTGAACAGGTTTTTTGTGAAATATAACAGAGTCTAGGACTGCTTTTAGTGTCCTGGTGGCCCAGAGGAAGCGTTCCCCGGTCACAATTATAAGATCGTTGGTTTCGAATCCTGGTGGGGTGAGATGTTGATTATATGTAGAAATGT
>NW_024726107.1:0-41511 GCF_018991925.1 Homarus americanus
GGTTTCTTTATTAAAGCCCAATTTAAAATAAATGTACCGACCTGGTTAACTCGGAATTAACCAACCGTTTCACCCTCCCACCTCCGAGCTCATAATGTTCCCCTATCTGTTTAAAGTTGAGGAAGAATCAACTAAAGACGAAGGAGCATGTTGAGAGCATATGGATGACACACATTCTCCTAGGTGTGGTAACCATGCGAGATAGTGGTCAAGGCTCAAGGGCCATACCCAGAAAGCAAGTCTGCTTCCCTACCTGAAGTCTGATGCCATACAGATACAAATCTTAGTCACGAAAAACTCCCCTGGACCGAGAAAAGTGCATGGCTACAGTCTTAGTCGAGGGAAATCGGTAGCCGTGGGAGTCTTACCCATCAGGTAACACGGGTAAGCACCCGTTTGATGTTCCGTTCGGCCACATCGAGACGGGAAGAGGCATACGAGATGGAAAAGTTATCCACGTACAGAGTGGTACAAACATCCTAGGGCACACAACTGGCCAAAGTAAACAGGGAGACACTGCCCTGAGGAACACACTCAACCTGTGAGAGGGTGGCCGAGAGGGCAGTACCTACCTTCACCCTGAAGTTACAGTCACTAAGGAAGGCCCGTATAAACAAAAACATCCAAGTCCTGATGTCAAGGAATGAAAAACCTGCAGTATCACGTACCGCCAGGCAGTGTCACACTCCTTCTCAATGTCGAAGAAGACACTTACCACGAGCTGTCGAGATGCAAAAGCCCGACAGATGGTAGTATCCAACGGAACAAGCACATCCATCGTCAGGTGGTAACAACGAAAACCTCACTAGGCAGTCGAGATATGGCCGCCCTTCTCCAAATACCATAACAGGCCCGTATTGACCATCCTCTCAAATTGTTTATATATGCAAAGAGTCTGGAATTATCGGTCGGTAGTTGAGAGGAACAGACGAGTCATTACCGGACTTCTGGAAGAAGATGACGAGTGCAGTCTTCCAAGAGGAGGGAATAAACCTGTCCCTCCACATCCAATTAAACAGCTCCAGGAGGGACGACAGAAAATCGATATTGAGGTGACAGATCAATACGTACGGGATGTTATCTGGCCCGGGGTAGGAGTCGCTTCTCAGGGAGAGAGCGAATCGTAGCTCCCTTAGTGAATAAGGAACATTTTAACACTCGCCCCGACAGGACGAGAACTCCACTTCTCACTTCTCACTTTTCACTTCTCACATCGCTCCTGAACTAAGAAGACCTCTCAACAAGACCTCCTGCTGGACCCAGAACTGTGAAGACCGCCCTCTCCCTTGTGCCATTGTTGGCCATCTTCCCGGACCGGACCACCCACGACTGTCATCGTCCACAACAACTCACGAGCGTTCTCGGTTTATCGAGCATTAGCTTGCCCTCCCCACTGGTGGTGTGAGTGACCCACACTCCAGCTGGAGAGCAGTTATAGCGCGATATTCCCGGCGTGGTTTGAGCTCTTTTCCTTCTACTACTATTTTTCCTTTTTCGCTCTGGCCTAGGGACCTGCACCCTCAAAAGTGTATTCGTCCTGCGGTCCCCCCTGTAACTGTTCACCTCCCTCCCAGGAGATTGTGAACACGAAAGGGGGTTGGAGCAAAACCCATCCCAGCCGAGTCTTTCCAGGAAAACCGTGATCGTGCGGGTCCACCTGGAAAGAGGTAGCAATCCTTATCCTTCCCAAATAGGCACACTTAGCTCACGTCTATAAGTGAGCAGTCACATACACTAGGAAGTAGGCTTCCCCAACGGGGCTCCGGGAGAGAAGCTCAGGAACCACTCTACGACCACCAGCCAGTGGGGAGTGCTGTAATTCCTCTGCTATTTACTCAACCGGAATAGGTAGGATCTAAAAAAAAAAAAAAAACCCGGTTATGGAGCGCGTACACCCTCCTAACCGCGACCCCCGCCTGAACCGCCAACCTGACGACCCGAACTACGACAGGCTTCGCACAGAGAAAGCGGACCAGTTACGCGCCTTCAATGAAGCCCTGAAAAGTAAGAACACTGCCACCACCTCCAACAACTCCACCACCACTGCTACCGCCACTGAGGACAACTGGACGAAGGTAGAAAACAAGAAACGCCGACGTGCCTTTTCGGGAAACGAATGCCGTCAAGCAGCACAAAAGGCACCCATCACCACCACCAGCTCACCTCCAACGACACTGCCAAAATTCCGAATCACGAAAACGGACGCAAAAACAACATATGCCGCCGTCACAGAGATGGAAAAGCAAAACCCACTGGCCAAGTTCTCAGTGCGGCCCAACCTAAAGGGGGAGATGATTATTCACCCCAAAGACAAGGACTCTGCCACCACCCTCGACACTTACCTGCAAAACACCACCACCGTTGCGTCAACAAAGCTGGACCCCGCCCAGAAACTGATGAAGTCGGTAGTCCTCCGGTACCCAAAGGAACTACCTCTCGAACCCCTGGAGAACCACCCGAAGATCTTAAAAGCCGAGAGATGCTCTCCCCTGTCCGACAAGACGGCCACCACGAAACAAGTGCTCATAACGCACTACGGCTCACCCCCCAGCACCATAGACCTCAAAACCTGGGGGATCTACGAAGTGAGGCCCTTCGTCCCAGAGCCCCTGCGGTGCTTCAGATGCCAGAAATACGGGCACCATCAGACAAGGTGCACGTACAAGGAAATCTGCGCAGTCTGCGCACAGAAGCACGGCACACACTCCTGCCTCACCAAGTTGAAAAATGGGGAAAAAATTGCCCCCAAGTGTGCCAACTGCGGGGGCAAACACCACGCCTGGAATCCTGGATGCTCCGAGAGAACAAAGAGGGTCCAGGCAAACCGACCAGCAGCAAGACCGGCCCCCACCGCCTACACACCAGCCCCACCAAGTACCTTCGTGTGGGGAACCCAAAGGCCAAAACAACAAAGACAACCTCCTCAGCCAGTCAACACCCAAAGTGCAGCCCAGTTTCCTGGCCTCACTACGGCCACACCTCAGCCACCCAAGCAGCAGACAACGACAACCACGAGCAAGACAAAAGAAGCACACACCAAGGCACCAGAAGGAATGATACACGTATCAGACCTAGCCAAGGTACTGACAACCTTCGCGGAGGGCCTAGCCGGACTACTGGGCCACAAGATCCAACCCACACAGCTCCAAATACTCATGGGGAGCGTCCTCGGGCAAGTCGCCACAGCTCCAGCCAACTCAGTGGAGGAAGCCACGCCGGTCCTCACACGAGTGACAGCCGAGGTACACTCTACACCGAAGAAGGCCACCAGAGAACCCAAGATACCGACAGCTCCCAGAAAGAAACTGGACGTTTCAACTCCCCTGAACCGAACCACGGCCCAGAAGGCAAAAACCACAGAACACGAAGATATGAACCTGATCCAGTTGGAATCGAACTTGGACATCTCCATCGAGGACCACCAGAAGTCCCCGATGAAACAGTGGTGGAAAACATCAGCACCCTGAACATCCTAACATGGAATGCTCAGGGCATCAAAAACAAGAAACACCTCCTACAAGAAGCAGCAGCCAAGGACAAGCTTGACATCATACTCCTACAAGAAACACTTCTACAAGAACACCACTGTTTCAAATTCAGCGGTTACAAGACATACAGGAGGCATTTCACGCAGGCGTCAACAAGAGGATGTATGATCTTGGTCAAGTCAAGCATACCCTCCGCCGATGTCACGCAGCAATTTCCATGTGGGGAAAACATCGAGACACAGGCCGTCAAAGTAACCCTCCAAGAACGGGAATTAACTGTTCACAACATCTACAAGAACCCAAGGGGCTCACTGGAGGTTACTCAATTATTTGCTTCGGCCGCTGACCACGCCACACTCATAGGAGGGGATTTCAACGCACATCATCCCTTCCTAAGCTCGGCAAGCCCCACAAATGAAGACGGCCTACACCTATACACCACCTTTCAAGATACACCCGAGATCTGCCTCCTGAACACCGGAGAGCCCACCCACACTAGGGGAGGAAGGCTAGATCTAACCTTCGTCTCCAGTGCACTACAGCCTTCGGCCTCCTGGCAGATACACCCCACGCTGACCAGCGACCACTTCGCCACCCTAACAACGCTGAAGGTGAACAAACTCCCCACTCCACCCCCCCCGAGATGGAGATACAATACCCAAAAGGCAGACTGGGGACTCTTTAAGAAACACCTGGCTAAGTGGCGCGAAAAATCACAGCCGGCCGGCGCAGCACCCGTGGATGAGACAACCCTCCACCACCAATTGGTCGAGGCGTTTCACCAAGCGGCAGAAGAGGCTATCCCAAAAACAAAACCCACATCAAGACAGTACAATGATTACTGGTACTACTGTCCCAGGGTGAAAGAACTCAACCACAGAGTGAACATGGCCCGAAGAAACTACAGGAGACATCCCACGGCAACAAACAGACATCTCCTGCAAGTCATAGTTAAGGATACCAGGGAAGAGAAGGAAGAAATAAAAAACGTAAGCTGGCTCAAGTGGTGCTCCGAACTGAACGAGCACACCTCCCTTGGCAAGATGTGGGCCCAGATCCGAAGGGCATCTGGGAAGGCAACACCACCACCACCACCAACCCATCCCAACCCAGAAGAGGAAGCCGAGAGACTTGCAAAACTGTTCTCTGACCGAGCAGCAACGAAAAACCTCCCGAGACAGGCGGAGGAGACACAACGGCGTCTGCGACAGGTCAGACTCCAGATGATCGAAGAGGCCTGCAACAGTGAAGATGACACTGACAGACCATTCAACCAGCAAGAACTCCAGAAGTCGCTAAAACGAAGCAAGGACACAGCACCAGGGGCCGACAGGACAACCTACTCCATGCTTTCTCATGCCGGTACAGCTGGACACGAGGCTCTGCTGCAAGCCATCAATGCCTCGTGGACAGCACAAAGACTCCCACCGGAATGGAAGAAGGCAGATATACAGCCCATTCCGAAGCCCAGAGAACCAGACAAACCGAGGCCCATCTCCCTTCTCAGCTGCATAGCGAAGACGGGAGAAAGAATGGCTCTCAACCGACTCAAGTGGAAAGTAGGCAGCCCACACCCTCACATCTTTGCTTACACCGAGAACACCGGCACAGGCAACAACATCGCCGAGATACTCAGCACAGTGGACAACAAACCAGCTCTGGTGGTCTTCCTCGACCTGGAGAAAGCCTTCGAACTAGCAAATCCATTGGCCATTACAACTACGCTCGCTAAAAAAGGCGTCAAAGGAAGGTTGCTGGGGTGGATCCAGAACTACCTCACACAGAGAGAAGCACGAGTACGCTTTCAGGGAGCAACCTCAAGCTACAGGGTCCATGAAAACGGAACCCCACAAGGAGGCATCCTCAGTCCAATGCTGTTCAATGTCCTGATGGAAAATCTAGTCAAACTTCCTTTCAGACAAACAGCCAAGCTCCTATGCTATGCAGACGACTTACAGCTTATAGTAAGAGGATCGAACAGACTAGCCAACACGCAACACGCACTCCAACTTATAGAAGAGGAGTGCAACAGACTTGGACTCAAGATAAATCCAGCCAAGTCGAAAGCGATGGCCATCTGCACAGACACACCAGACAAGATGCTCTCCATACAAAACACGCCGGTAGTCTGGACCAACGCCCACCAGTGTCTTGGAATCTGGTTTGACCAGAAACTCACCTTCAAGCCGCAACTCGAGTATCTCAGGCACAGGACGAAGAGCAGACACAATATAATGAGGTCGCTCACCAGCAAATCCGCAGGAGCAAACCTTCATGTGCTCAAAGCCTACTACACAGCCGCCATCAGATCGCTGGTAGATTACAGTGCTCCAGCACTCATTGGACTGAGAGAAGACCAAATAGCTAAGCTAGAAGTCATCCAAAACAATGCTCTCAGGACCATGCTCGGAGCACCCATGTGGACCAGAATTTGCAATCTGCAAATGGAAACCGAACTACCACCCCTGGCAGTACGAGTCAAGCAGGTGACAGCCGGTCTCCTCGCCAAAATCTGTAGAGCAGACAAGCCCACAGTTGCCAAGATTCGAATCAGTGCCTCCCTCCACCTCGACCACAGAGTGCGAGGGGCCACCTGGTCGCACGAGGCAAGCGAGGTCATCCGACACCTGCAAGCAGAAACACTCGTCAAGAACAACCAAGACACACGAGACAATGGTTACGCTGTTCCTCCACCATGGAGCCCTCCACCAGCCACACTCAAATTTACCGACCTAGGCGATAGTAAAGCCAACCTCCAGAAGGAGGACCTCAAAAAAATAACTCTCGAAGCCATAGCCACCGAGACACCGGCTGATGCAGCATCATACTTCACAGACGGCTCGGTGGACCCAAAACATCATAGATCCGGAGCGGCCTTCTACACCCAAGGTCAGACCCTCCAATGGAGACTTTCCAATGACTGCTCCACCCTACAAACAGAACTGGTAGCAATCTCAAAGGCCCTACAACACGCTGCAACACAACACAACAAGTCCGTCATAATTCACACGGACTCGAAATCGGCCATGCAGGCGCTGCAACACAGTCAACCAAGAGACAACGTCCACATCATCACCTCGATCCTCGCACAGCTACAGGAATTCCAAAGCCAAAACCGACCAGTCGTCTTACACTGGATTCCCAGTCATGTAGGGATCGGAGGAAACGACGTGGCAGACGAAGCAGCCAAGGCAGCTACACGTTCTAGTAGCGTACACATCCAAGTTCCAGCAAGTGTGCAACAGATCAAGAATCACCTCAGAAAGACTACCAAGCTCCACATCAAAAAGAGCTTCCTTCATGTACTCAACGCTGGTTCCCAATCAGCCAAATGGTACCTGGCGGCCACAAAAGGGGAACCACCTTTCGCTGACAAGAAAACTCCAAGACAAACCCAAGTCAGCCTTCATCGACTACGACTAGGGTACAAGTGATCCTGGCAGATGATCGGAAATGACGTCATGGAATGCACCTACTGTCAGGAGCCAGCAGCCAACCCACTTGAACACTATCTCCTCGATTGCGAGGTCACACAAAGCCTCCGAAACAGAACTCAAATCTCCCAAGAAACACGCACAACACCAGCGGCCACTCTAACCCGAAAGGCCCATACAGACCACATTCACCACCTACTCCGGGTCATCACACGATACCCACCACCCAGATAGCTTAGAAAGCATCCTCTCCCAGCAAGTGCGGACCCCAGTTCGGGGGGCGCGCCACTCCGAAGCTGACCACGTCCAAGAGTGGGGGCTGGTGGTAAGCGTCCACTGATCGGGGGTCCGCTCACACTTGCAACCTGCAGTATCCCTCCAATCTGCAGGTGGGACCACCTCCAATCCCAATCCGGTCTGGCTGCTCCTGGAGCTCCAGCCGGAACCACCAAACGGGCCGCCTATAGGCAAAGGCCCGTGTCGGACTACGGTCCGACAATCTCAACCACAACAACAACAACGACGAGAACTCCAGTTGTTGACGCTCGTGGACCTCCAACTGGCGAAGCACCGGTAGAGGTCTTGTAGCGCGACTTTACACGCCAGCGAAGGCCCCAGCAAGTACGCCAGTTTCCTACACACCATCACTGACTGTGTCCCCAAGGGCGTACTCTGTCTAAAGCCTAACGAAAACAAAAAATATCGAAACGCAGAAAAAATACGAGTCAGGCCTAATGTCATTTCCGTGCTTTGTGAAAGCTTGGTCATGCTCCGGCAATTTTTTCCCTTCGGAATAATAAAATACATAACCCAATATTGAGTGCCTCCCCCCCCCCCTTGCAAAAATCTGCTTTATAATTGCTTTATTTTTATCATAATGATGTACCCAATATGCTATTTTTCCCTTTTTGTAGAAATACGTAAAATGTAACTACTTTGTTTCCTATAATGTTCTTCCAACAGTATCAACTATTTGGAACTCTGACTATCTCACTTCTTTCCCGGAGTCGTTGCTATCCACACACCCCAACACCGAGATCCTCTACCTAGGGGATTTCAATGTACATCAGAGTGGCTTGGCTCTGCAAGGGATGACCCAGGTGGAGACGAGGCACTCTTTTTCCTTACTTAATGATCAGGAACAAATAATTAAACACCCTACACGTGTTCCTGATCGACACGATCAACTTCCTAACTTTCTTGATTTTTGTTTTACCTCGTACTCAATTTTTGTCCCCTTTAGGGTCTTCTGATCAAAATCTTATTTCCATTAAATCAAACTGAGCACGACCACCTCCTACACCCCCTCTAAACCCAACCATGGCACTATCGGACGGCAAGCTGGCAATCCTTACGATAATTAATTTCCGACTTTCCCTGGGATTAAAGTTGCTTTTCCACTCGGGAGCCTCGGTATACGCTGACTGCATTGCTGGGGTTATACAGGGTGGTATGAATGCATTTATCCAATCTTCTACCAAAACTTTCACTTTAAAATGATGGTTTGATCGCTCCTGTTCTCTTGCGTGTAGGGAAGAGAGATCGGGCGTATTAAGTTATGAAACTATCTCCTCCTATTACCCACCCCTTTTTCATTACTTCTAGGAATCGTTGTAAGGCTATTCTTAGTAGGGCTAAGCAGAATTTCATGAAAAGAAGACCGCTGTTCTGACTAATTCTTCCTCTAGAAAATCTTTCAGGTACTTAACTAAAAACATCTGTAATAACTTCTGCACTCCCTCTTTTCCTCCTCTCTTTCGACCTAATAACTCTATAGCCAACTGTCCTCTTGATAAAGTCAATCTCTTTGGCACCTTATTCTCCTCTAACTCCACCTTAAATGATTCCAACTGCCCCTACTACTCCGGGTCCTCATACCGAACCTATGAACTTTCCTATAATTTCCACTCCTAGGGTTGCCGGTATGTTATCCAGGTTGGATGCGAGTAAGGCGCATGGACCTGACGAAATACCCATCGTGTTTTGAGCGAGTGTGCTGAAATTCTGGTCACTGTGCTTGCTCGCCTTTTTCGTCTTTGCCTCAAAACCCAAACTTTTCCTTCTTGGAAGCATGCCTCGGTTCAGCCCATACCGAATAAGGGTGACCATTCTAATTCCTCTTAACTATCGTCCCCATTGCCCTAACTTCATCCCTCTCTAATATTTTCGAAACTATCTTAGCCTCATTTTCTCTTTCACCTTGAACGCCTTTCTCTTTTGTCGGATCACCAGTATGGATTTCGCCAGGCGAAATCTACTGATGATCTGCTCTCCTACTGCACCCATCTTTGGTCATCCTTTCTTAGGGATTATGGGGAAACTTTCGTCGTGGCCCTCGACATCTCCAAAGCATTTGACAGGGCATGGCACAAGTCTTTGCTTTCTAAGCTTACCTCTTACGGTTTCTCTACCCCACTTTGTTCTCTAATTTCTAGCTTCGAGAACCGATCCATGGCAGTTGTTGTTGAGGGATAGATCTCTCGCTCTTTCTCTACCAACTGTAAGATCAGGTGGAATAAAATAATTTCGTACTATTAACTCTCCTTCTCTAGTTGATAATCTTTCTTCCCTTTCTCTTCTCCGCATTTTTGCTTCACTCTCTCTCTTTTACAGGTACTTTAAACGGGCAGTGTTCGTTTGATTTGGCATCCTGTGTACCGCCGGCTAGGCCGTGGGCTCGTAACACTCGTCTTGCCCGCGGTTCCCACCGTTTCACTGTGAATGTATGTCACACTAGAATAACTCTTTATAGTACAACCTTCTTTCCTCACACAGCCAAACTGTGGAATGCTCTGCCTTCTTCTGTGTTTTCATACTCATACAATCTGTGTCACTTTAAAAAACTGGTTTTCGGCATCTTCGTGGTGTACATTAAGTCTTTTTCTCTTCTATTTTTATTTACTTTTTCGCCACTTAGGCCCCGTTGTGGGTCGTTGAATGGCAACATTTGCCCAGCTTGGCTGGTTAGCAGTGAGTGTCACTGAGTGAGGAGCAAAGTAATGTCTTTGGAAACTGCGACTGTCGAGGAAGTTGACCTGCGCGCCACTGCTTGAGACCCCCTGCCTATCTCTGGCTATTTTTTTTCAATAATACTGTTACTTTATTGTACAAACATACCCTTGTGCTCTAAGAACATGTCTTTTCGACGGGAGTTGAGGAGGCATGAACGGTAACAAAGAAAGACAAAGAGGAGTGTTATAGGAGGACCAGGCGTCATCACCCTCACCTCTGCAGCACACTAGACCATGATGGTGTTACCTAGGCGCCAAGTGTATAACCTACCCGCAGTGACGGGAAGACGTCGGGGGGAAAACGGGAAGATAGGGTAATGGTCACTCCTACAGAGATGTCCCGTAACTCTCAACTTGAAGTCCAGAATGGCGTCGGGAGAACTCAAGGAGGGATCAATTACAGAGATCGTGTCTGTCTGGACATGATATTGTGCGTAGTCATCGGCATTTAGAATACCCAGATCCAGGGCATCAACCACGGAAGCAACCACGGCTCCCCTGGAATTGGTGACAGTGTCACTCAGTAGGGTGTCCCGACCGATAAAAACCAATTATTAAAAACGGGGAAGGAGCACATAGACCGGAGACAGAAGATCCTCTCTGTCACCCGGCGAGTTAGGTGGAAGGTCGAGGGAAAACAAAGTATACTTGCGCTGCAGGTGAACAGCAACTAACCTGGAGGGGAGAAGTAATGTTAAAAAGGTTAAGAGATCCCCCGAGAGTATCTGTAGAGAAAGCTGCGTCCCCATGATGGCCCACTGCCGGATCATGGGGGGGTGAGTAATAAAAACTAACTGGGGGGAGTAATAAAAACTAACTGGGGTGAGTAATAAAACTAACTGGGGGTGAGTAATAAAAACTAACTGGGGGGGGCAGAGCCAACCATGGTCTCCTGCAGACATACACAGACCGGCCGGAACCAGCGCGGGAGCAGTTGGAGCTCCTCCAAGTTTGCCGCGGGCTTGTTAGTCCTGGTAGTAGGAGGCCGAGAGCTAACTACTAGATCCAGGAGAAGCCTAACCTCCAGGAATGACCTCGGAGGAGGTCATCCCTCAACACCAGAAGCATCTGGCAGAGAGATTGACGGAGCCACTGGGGCGGGGGGTGGTGACGGTCATGGCGTACACCTGGGTGGCCTTCCGTGATCCTCCAGAGGCTCCCGATGGCCGCACCTTAGGAGGAGGAGTCCATCACTCCTGGAATGCTTCTGGTTCAACGAAGCACCAGAAGCGGCCGAAATGGGCTCCACCTCCATGGGGGAGATGGAGGGTAATGGGGTAATAACAGCATCAATTGAGGGAGACAAATGAGGAGCAGCAGAGGGAATTATAGCCTTTTGTTGCAGCACAAAAATCGCGGGACGTGGAGTGGGGTGAGGGTGGATAGCATCGAGGCATAAGATACTCCCGGACGCACAAACTGGGAGCGAGCTCGACGTTTTGCCTTGGCAAAACTAACCTTCTCCTTGTTACGAATCTCTGGTACATTCCACTCGAGCTTGTAGCGGTCACACACACTTTAAGAGTCTTAGTCGATGGTACACGAAACAGAACCGGGATAGTCCTTGTCATGGTTCGACTTAACACACACACACACACACACACACACACTTGGAAGGCCGTTTTGCAACAGACAGAGGTTGCCGGGTCGTCGGAGCTCTCAAGCTCTTACCACGACAGAGGCACGTATGCTATACCCTGTGCATTGATTAGTTCGACGGACTTGAATAGTTCTAACCTAACCATACATATCTTTATCGTAGTAATATTCAGGTAAGGACAATACTGGGGTAATTTTGACCTTCATACTATAATAGAGGAGTCTGGTAAATAGTATTAATGACCAGTTATTTTAAATTTCTTGTGTGGAAACTGGCTTTTTCTGCAAGCACCGGTTTACGGAACGTCAAGGAGATTGCTCATGCCTAGCCTTCTTCATAGTAGGTGATTAAAATGACCAGATCAGGTTAGGTTAGATTCTTTAAGCTATGTTTTTAACCCCACGTTCTCTCAACTTCTAAGATCGACAGGATGAGAAGGGTTGTAATAATAATTATGCATTTCCTCAGTCTCATAATCACTATATTTATCATGAAAAACTACCCTTTTTTCAGGCCTAAAATGTATAAGAACATAAAAATGGAGGAAACTGCAGCAGGCCTATTGGCACATACTGGGCAGTCCCGTTTACACCCAACCCCTATCCACCCAACCTATGTTTGAAGTTATCCAGCGTTTCTAGTTAATGATGATGTTTGGTAACTTGTTCCACTCATTCACTACTCTATTTCGCAAGCCAATGTTTACCAATCTCGCGCCGAATAATTACCAAAAAATTTAAAAAATCTAAATGACAAACTGGCACAAAAATCTGGCAAAACTATGAGCTTCTACTTTCATTTTATTCTGATATCGAAAAACGGCTTTTAATAAGGAGCAGGAGATGCAAGGGATGGAAAGAGACCATTTTTGTTAAAAACTCCGGAACTCCGTCTTGTGATAACGAGAAACTAACAAATATATAGATAATTCTTAGAGAGGCACCAGTGTTATCCAGCCGCCTAACTACAACGTGTGCTTACCTCAACAATACAACACAACATGTGCTTACCAATACCTCATACAACAATCCCACCAACACCTCGTTCACTGCCACCTACACCACCACCTACACCACCAATACCTCGTACACCAATACCAACCAACACTACATACACCAACACAAATATGCGTGCCTTGTTGACCGGGGTGTCAGGGTCAAACTGTTGTGGATCCCCTCTCACATAGGCCTCATAAAACATGACAGAGCTGATGCCCTCGCCAAACTCGCGTCTAACAAAGACACCGTTGAATACAATTTGGGTCTGTCAAAAAGAACCCTTAAAACTGTAATTAGGAAAGAACTTATTGATGAGTTTGACGCAAGTAGACAAGTGCAAACAGGCACTAGTCGATCCATAGGTTACCATGATGAGATGTATCAAGTGAAACATGTATATGGAGCAAGTAACAAGATCACTAGATTACAAGATGTTGTAACCGCTAGATTAAGGTTAGGATATAAGTACCTTTGGCAGTATGTTCCTCAAGCAGATGTAAACAAAACTAAATGTAAAGTGTGTGGCCATACATATGGCACACATTATTCGTCTCGACTGTGTGAAGATAGAACCTTTTAGGGACAGGTCCAAGCACACTGTGTGTGAAATGGCACAACACTTCATCTCTAATGGCAAGATAGCCGACATATTAAGATTGTATCCACTTTTTTGCACTCAGTAACTATATCAATTTCTCATGTACAGAACCAAATACGCAATGTGCTTGAATACCTCCCACGTAAATGTGAATAACAAAGTGTGAGGCCAGACATACTGCCTCACACGCCTGTTCTCACGCATTTGTGAATAAGTTACCCTTTATGTATAAAACTAAACAAATAGTGTAAATGAAATACTGTGTAACTTTCAGTGCCATAATATCCTGACAACGGGGGTTAATTATTATGACCCTTTGTAAACCCTATTCTGTAATCCTTTTGCGCTACCGCTCACAGGATGAGAGTGGGGTGCACAATAAAGTAGCCGCTGCAAGCGGCAAAATAAAAAAAATCAAACCAATACAATCAACACCAATACCACCAACACCTCGTACACCAACACCAATACCTCGTACACCAAAACCAATACATAGTACACCAATACCTCGTACACCAACACCAATACCTCGTACACCAACACCAATACCTCGTGCACCAACACCAATACCTCGTGCACCAACAACAATACCTCGTACACCAACACCACCAACACCTGGTACACCAACACCAATACCTCGTACACCAACGCCAATACATAGTACACCAATACCACCAATACCTCGTACATCAATACCACACCAACACCTCGTACACCAATACCAACACCTCGTACACCAACACCAATACCTCGTACACCAACACCACCAACACCAATACCTCGAACACCAACACCTCGAACACCAACACCTCGTTCACCAACACCAAAAACATAATACCAACACCCGTACACCAACACCAATACTCGTACACCAAAACCAATACATAGTACACCAATACCCTCGTACACCAACACCACCAACACCTCGTACACCAACACCAATTAACACTCGTACACCAACACCTCGTACACCAACACCTCGTACACCAACACTAATACTCAGGTTCAACACCAATACTTCTGTGTACACCAACACTCGTACACCAACACCTCGTACACCAACACCACGCACACCAACACCACGTTTCGTACACCAACAACACCCTCGTACACCAACACCTCGTACACCAACACCACGTACACCAACACCACGTACACACCAACACCACGCACACCGACACCACGCACACCGACACCCTACACCGACACCTCCTACACTGACACCTCCCACACCGACACCTCCTACACCCCACCTACACCAACACCACGTACACCAACACCACGTACACCAACACCCGTACACCAACACCCTCGTACACCAACACCAATACCTCGTACACTAACACCACACATTGTACACCAACACCTCGTACACCAACACCTCGTACACCAACACCACGCACACCAACACCACCACTTCGTACACCAACACCTCGTACAATTCAACACCTCGTACACCAACACCACGTACACCGACACCACGTACACCAACACCACGTACACCGACACCACGTACACCGACACCTCCTACACCGACACCAACACCACGTACACCAACACCACGTACACCAACACCTCGTACACCAACACCTCGTACACCAACACCAATACCTCGTACACCAACGCCAATACATAGTACACCAATACCTCCTACACCAATACCACCAACACCTCATACACCAACACCTCGTACACCAACACCACGTACACCAACACCACCAACACCTTGTACACCAACATCAATATCTCGTACACCAACACCAATACATAGTACACCAATACCTCGTACACCAATACCACCAACACCTCATACACCATTACCACCAGCAGCTCATACACCAGTACCTCGTACACCAGTACCCCGTCCACCAGTACCCCGTACACCAGTAGCCCAGACACCAGTAGCCCAGACACCAATACTCCATACACCAATACCCCCATACACCAATACCATCGACAACAACATTGCTTTCGAGTCCAAGGGTCCATCCTCATTTGAACCCCGGTTCATTTGCGCCGTTAGTGCCATAGAAGAAAATCGCTTAACAAAAACGATTCCTAGTAATAATGATAAAAAAATCCAAACCATCTATTTGGATAAAAACAAATGGTATTTTTCCGTATTAACGCCCGTTAGGTTAGGTTTAATTAGGTTAGGTTAGGTTGAGAAGAAACGAGTGACGTCGGACAGAAATCGATGTTAAAATCAAATCAATCAAACTTATAAACCAAAAAAATAAATAAAGCTTAGTGAGTTTGGTGTTAATCAGGAAATTACCCAAAGCAAATATTAAATAAACCAGAAATAAAACCATCCAAAAGGAAACGAATAAAATAAATAATCTTCTAAAAAGATATAGGAGGCCTCGGTAAAATTTTACTTCCACACAGCCACGGAATCTTAAAAATTTTATCTATGCACTCAATAGTATAGACAATTTTAAGACACTTTTATGTCTATGACATTTCCCACGCAATGACTTGTATATACAGAGGGGAGGGAACTACAGGTGCTATTATGGTTAGGTTAGATATTTGGGGTCATTTGCGCCTCGCAATGACCCAAGGAAAGTGCTCTTAGATTGTCTAAATATTGAGTGCAGAGATAAAATTGTTAAGATCCCGTGGTTGTGGAAGTAAAATTTTACCGAGGCCATAAATATTAGTCTCAATTTCAAGCAGCATGACTCTCCTCTACACAAACGGGTAAATGTTTATTTAGGTGCTTGATTGAACCACGAAATTTTTATTAGATTCTGTTTTACCCATAGTTCAGACAGTCCTAAGACACTTTTCTTCTATGATGTTCCCCCCCCCCCTCAAATTACCTAAATATTACCTCACCTAACCTAACAGGATCCCCCGGCATATACTGTATGTCATTTGCAAGGGAAGCATCAGAGAAGAAAAGCGTCTGTACTATGGGAAAAAAACATTTTCTAATAAATATCTCCGAGGTTGGCCGAAACTACAAATTCACCAAAAATCGGAAATACCAAAGGATGCAAGTTTCAATTCCTCCATTTTTTTTTTACAACCGAGAGAAACATTTTTTCTATAGAATTTTTCCTAAAATTGCTCCGTGTAACAAGTATAAGTTGTAATCTATTACCTTTATTACTAAACGTCAGTAGATCATGGTTTATGATTTTTCCGCGAATTGACAATAACTGTCACTGAAGATTCATCATGGCAAGAACAAACCGCTATATATATATATATATATATATATATATATATATATATATATATATATATATATATATATATATATATATATATATATATATATATATATATATATATATATATATATATGCAAGAAAATCACTGTAGGTGCAAGTGTGATCCAGGTATATGTTGATAATGAGTCTCAAGCGCTTGTATAAATCTTACTTGGGAACTTCGTGCTTTCCTTTCTCTTGTGGTTATCAGTATATATATATATATATATATATATATATATATATATATATATATATATATATATATATATATATATATATATATATATATATATATTATATATATATATATATATATATTAGGGTGGTCCAAAACTATATGGTAAAAAATATAAGTAGTAATATATTGCCTCCACAAGCCTTAAAATTGTCCATTTGGTTCATAGATAAGGTCTGTAAAATTTTATCCATATTCATTAACATTTAGAGGTCAATCCATTTTGCATATTATACTTGTAGTGTAGGACTGAATTTTCTTGTCCGCATGATACAGTCTTATTATACACAACACATTATATGAACCTCTTCTCCTACATTGGGACGGAAAACTCCTTCCTGACGTACAGAACACAACTGCTAGTCGCATTGCCATTGTGGTGACATTTAATGGACAAGAGAAGCTGCTAGGAGTACCCAATAAAGAGAGAGAAACTGGAGAAGCACAGGCCGAAGCATGTTTGGAAGCAATTAAATCATGGAATGTTGAGAAATTGGTTAAAGGACTTGTATTTGATACTACTGCTTCCAATACAGGATTACATCGTGGAGCATGTGTCCGCATTGAAGATGAACTGGAACAGGAACTTGTTTGGATAGCATGCAGACACCATGTGCTAGAAATTATGCTAAGCGATGTCTTCAGTTTGATCTGTGGGTCAACTGGAAGTCCTGAGACTATTCTGTTTAAGCGCTTCAAAAAGCAGTGGAGGTCCATTTCGCTCAATGACTTCATTCCAGCACCAGAAAGCATGTTTGAGGACCCAATGCTTCAAATTCTAAGGAAGGAGTTGCTTGAATATTTGCCAGTAGCCCTGCAGGATAATCAGCCACGAGATGATTATAGGGAGTTTCTAGAACGAGCTCTTTTGTTTCTTGGTGGACTGCCAAGTAGTAAGGTTTCCTTTCGAGTTCCTGGTCCTACACACCATGCAAGATGGATGCAAAAGGAATCTATGCTCTCAAAATCTATCTGTTCAAACATCAATTCACATTATCAACACGGGAAGAAAACAATATCACACAACTGGCTTTGTTTGTGAGCATAATGTATGTGAGATTCTGGCATGAAGCACCAATGGCTGTTCGAGCTCCATTCAATGATTTGCAGCTAATGAAGGTTTTAAAGGAATATCCTCATGAGAAAGTTGCACACGCAGCACAAGCAGCAATTAGCCGACATCTCTGGTATCTATCAGAACATCTTATCGGTCTAAGCTTATTTGATGACAGGATCGATACTGAAACCAAGAAGAATATGGTACAAAACTTCCAGTGCCCAAAGAAACAGGACTTTTCAAGGCGTATTGTCCTATCTGATGAAACTCCTATCAGTAATGTGGACTCATTTGTTACTGAGCGTACATTAGATATTTTTGATGTTCTTACACTAGATGGCAAAGAAAGAGCACAACTGTTCTTGAGTAAGGATCCCAAAACATGGAAAGACGATGAAGTGTTTATCACAATGAGAGATCGTGCGATAAATATGAAGGTGGTGAATGACAGCGCAGAGAGGGCAATTGCTCTCATAGAGCGTTATAATGAGTCTATAACGCAAAATGAGGACCAAAAGCAGTACCTTTTACAGATTGTTGCAGCTCATCGCAAGAAGTTACCAACGGCAAGCAAAGCTGCTATGATGAAGGGATACAAATAAAGAATGTGTATTGGTGTTCTAGAGTTATTTAGTTTGCAATTTGTAAAACTTATAATTGTATTTTGCTGAATAAAGACAATGTGTTTATAATGTGTTTATCTAGCCCCGAAAAATCCTTATTACGTACTAAATGGAAAAAAAGAGGACATTGGATTGACCTCTAAATATGCTTTAAATGATCCAATTTTTTTCTGGGATGCATTTTGTACCTAATGGACAAAAATAAACGTTGTGGAGAAAACGTATACAAATATGTGATATTTTGGACCACCCTAATATATATATATATATATATATACTTCATTTTTAGTCCATATAACACGCGGACTTTGAACATATAATCAACGACCTCACCAGCAAGGAATCGAACCCTCGACCTACTGGGTGTGATTAGGGAACGCTTACCGGCTAGGCCACAAGGACACTAAAAGCAGTTCTAGACTCTGTTATATTTCACACAAAGCCTGTTATATGGACTAAAAATGAAGTATATATATGTACCTCGCGTTTCATACCAGCTGGATTCGGTAAAATGCTACTGACACCACATAAGAGGCACGGGCAATTTCCCATTGAGGTTCACGGCGCCATCAGCTCAATGAACAGGCTTTGTGTGAAATATAACAGAGTCTAGAACTGCTTTTAGTGTCCTTGTGGCCTAGCCGGTAAGCGTTCCCTAGTCACACCCAGTAGGTCGAGGGTTCGATTCCTTGCTGGTGAGCTCGTTGATTATATATATATATATATATATATATATATATATATATACTGTGTGTATATATATATATATATATATATATATATATACAGTATATATATATATATATATATACATATATATATATATAATATTATATATATATACAGTATATATATATATATATATATATATATATATATATATATATATATATATATATATATATATATATTATATATATATATATATATATATATATATATATATATATATATATATATATATATATATATATATATATATATATATATATATATATATATATATAGTAAATATATATACATATATATATATATATACATATATATATATATATATATATATATATATATATATATATATATATATATATATATATCATTTTTACCAGATCTGTTTGCCAAAGCCTTACTTTTGCAATTCTACATAGGATCCTCTAACTAATAATTATTTTGGGATTTTATAAAACAAGATAATTATCCGAACATCGCTAGGTCAGTGGTGCTGCTTTTGTAAAGTATTACCATTAGAAATATTTTGATCCTTTGTTTCCATACACAAATAATTTGCTCCATTACATATACAAAGGACTGAGAACCATTGTGAAAAACTTACTTCCCGGCTATAAATGTCTCTAATATTATAGGAAATGCATTGTGATTTGCGAAATTAACGTTGTTTACATGGAACCTGATATATGTGCGTACATACAACTTATAACGACTGTGAAGGAGTACTATTCTACTATTTCAAAGAA
Source organism: Homarus americanus (assembly GCF_018991925.1). Lineage (NCBI taxonomy): Eukaryota > Metazoa > Arthropoda > Malacostraca > Decapoda > Nephropidae > Homarus > Homarus americanus. The sequence continues at coordinate 19,747 of NW_024726107.1, forward strand.
TATCAAAGTTTTCTCACTTAGCCTACCGGATCGAAGAGGTGTTGTCAAATTTTTGGGGAGTGGACCGGTCACACTATCTCCTCACAATATAGAAGCTACTTGTTCTCTGATGGCACCAAAACTTGCTCCGTTATACTGAGGGTGATAAGCAAGAGAGGTATCTCTAATTGTTCCACACCTAGTAGCTGGTAATCTATGAATATTAAAGAAAACGAAAATTCCTTGTCTTTCTGATTTCTAACATAAGATGGCGTTAAGGACGATTTCTTAGTCACAAAATCTGCTTCTTCCTTGATATCATATCTTCCCCTTCAACGCGCCTTGCTGACTTATAACATAAATAATTGTAAGTTCATAATTCACATAAAATAAACAAATGCGATTTTTTTTATACTGTGTAACTCTATTATGCCGTATCTAATATCACCTTGAAGTTTGGTGAACACGCGATAAAACTAAGCTTCTCCACCCACCTTCCTCCTCCTTTTCATACAATTGTGTAGATTCGAAGTAAACATTTACAACAGGTCTAATTGGGATGTGATATGTATGGAGATTAAAAACTTAGTTTTTATACTTTATTAGTTGAAGATAAGAGCAAGTGACTGCAGTGCTTCTGTCGCTTCCCATACAATCCCTCTTTATCCTTCTCTTGAGATTTACATAATGTTCACCCGCGTAAAATATGGTAGTTCAATTATGACTGTACGAACTTCTGTTAAAATATAAGAGACATACTTTATAGAAGAGGAGCCTCCTTGTGAGTGTCTGGTCACAGTGCCTAGTGAACAAGGTTTGAAGGTTGTATTCAAATGAATCAAGGATTGTGAATACAACAAGCTTGGTCACATTCGTGTATATGTGGACTAACTTCACTACCGGGCGAAATCGAAGATGGCCGCCACAAAATAAAAATTATTTTGATATACCGTCCTTGTATGTTAATGTCGATTTATGGGGTAAACAAAAATATATATAACAACAGATCTCAATTATATCTAATATAATTCGTAATTGATCAAAAGTATTCACAGCAGGAACCTTAAATCAGCACTAACTATACGGTATGTATTCACGATGAATTAAGTTTTGCTAAAACATCATAATCGTCAGTGTCAGTTTCTCACGTTTTTTTTTTTGTCTAAAATTTTATTAAAATGTTTGGAGGATGTGGCTGTGTACTATACATGTACCTTTATCAATTGTCCAACCATAATTTAGTGGAGAAGGTGTCAAGCTTGTCGAAGTTGAGAAGTACCTAAGTGTGACAATTGGTTTTTACTCATCTATTTTCATTTCTGTTTATTTTTATTTATTATTCTTAATTTATTTTTTCAACCTATTTTCTTCCTTTCTCTCATATCTATAATCAATTAAAATAATATCTATTTTCTTTTTTACATTATTCTATCATTCGTCTTTATATTATCTTTGCTTCTTTTTTACTTAACAATTAAATAGAGCAGATGAAGAGGTAGGAAGAAATTAAGAGAATAACAGTGGTTGCCATTCTCCTAATTTCTTATGTGAGTCTTTATCTCAGGGGAGCATCATTATTGTTTCCCACAACATATTTCCATTCACGTGTACATGCATCACGCAGGAACTTTTTTAATCTTATCAACTAAAAAACAGTATTTTTGAGCAAAAACAAGAACTTTTCGTGAAAAGAAGTAAAAGTAACCACAAACAGTATTTTTTTTATAGTAAAAACAGGCATTTTCCGCAAAAACTAGTAAAATTGACTAAAAAGTGTTTCTCAGCAAAAAATTTTAATTTTCCGTGAAATGAAGTAAAAGTGATTAAAACAGTGTTTTCAACAATAAATGACCGTTTTCCATGAAAAGAAGACATAAATCTCACCCCAAAAAAGCGTTTATTATAAAAAAAAGAGTGCTTTGGGTGAAATAAGGCAAAACTAACTAAAAAATACAATGTTTTTGAACAAAGACAAGCAATTTCCACGAAAAGAAGAAAAACTGACCAAAAACAGTGTTTTTCTGCCCATATATAGTAGTTCCCTTGAAAGAGAAGTATAAGTTAATAAAAACTGTTTTTGAGTACAAAGTATCATTTTTCTTTAAAATAAATAAAACTAACCTAACCTAACCTAACGTAACTTAACCTAACCGAACCTATTTTTAGCAAAAAACAACCGTTTTCAGTGATAAGCCACAAAACTGAAATAAAATGTTTTAAAAAAAATAAATAAAAAAAAAATCCGTGACAAGAAGTAAAACCATCCGTAAGAAATTACTTTTTTCATAGAAAAAACAAGTGGTTTCCCTGAAAAGAAATAAAACTAACTAAAAGCTGTTTTTAAAACGTTTTCAGCAAAAACTGAGTGCTTTTGGTGAAATAAGGTAAAACTAACGAAAAATATATTATTTTTGAGCAAAAATAAGAAATTTCCGTGAAAAGGAGTAAAACTGATAAGAAAAACCAGTGTTTTCTGCAAAAAATGAGTAGTTTTCATGATAAAGAAGAAAAAGTAAATAAAACAGTTGTTACTATCAATCAGGCGATTGTGCGATAATGAGACCCGTCACTTTGAACGCGATTGTTTTTTTTCGATTAAAACCTGCAGAGTACAAAATTTCATTTGGGTTGATTAAATCACTCGTAAATTTCACAGGAAAGCGCTGGATACATTATTAACAACTACATAGGAAATCCATTAGTGTAGAGTGGGGTGTTAAGCAAATCATATAACATAATATGATAATAATGTTCAACAAACGGACTTACGTGTTACGGGTCTAAGGTGGAACTTGTTCCATGTGCGGCTTGAGAGTGTTTTCAGAACCACATAGTGGAGAGAGGTAGCCAGCCACAGGGAACGATCTGTTTCTCATTTAACACCTGAGCAAAGTTCGTTGTAGACGTGAAAAGCAGTAAAACTATCTGATTTTTTTTTAAACAAGTGCTTTCCGTGAATATAATTAAAACTGACTAAAAATAGCGTTTTTCAAGAAAAACGAGTGCTTCTGCCAAAAGAAGTAACACTTAATAATAAAATGTGTTTCTGTGAAATGATGAAAAACAGACTAAAAAGCCAATGTTGAGTAAAAAATTAGTACTTTCCGTCAAAAAGAACTAAAATTAACAGGCTTTTTTGAGCCAAAAAAAATGCATTTTCGTGAGATGTAAATTTTTTTTATTTTTTCAGCCAAAAATATGTATTTTGGCTGAAAAAGGTAAAAGTGAGTAAAACAAAAGGTTTTGAGCATTCCGTAAATTAAGTAAAACTAATTAAAAAACAATTTCTGAGCAAAAACAAGTATTTTTCGTTTAAAGAAGTAAAACTAACTAAAAATAATCAAGTGCTTTTGAGCAAAAACAAGAGTTTCCGTCAAAAGAAATAAAAGTGTTTTCCACGGGTTATGCATAGCATAATGCACAGTAATGATTTGCATTATGCATAGCGAAATATTTTACTTATGTATTTAACAATCATTTCCCTACACTAGTTTGGAAAATGCTTGTTACCCTCCTCTTCAGTGTGGTGGTGACGTTGGTGTCGGGATAAGTACGTTATTTATTTTATTTATTTTTTTTTTTTAGGGGGAATAGCCCACCCGGGCACAGGTCATCGACCCAAAAAGGGGCCTAGAGGGGGGAGGGGGGGGGGAGGAGTAAAATAAATTAAAAATAGAAAAGAAAAGGGGTTATGTTAATGTAGTGATGGGTTGTCAGACCACAGCTTACATCGCAAGGAAAGTCAGACTTGACCCGACATTAGGGGGGTCAAGTGTAAGGGTATCCCCCGCGGGTGCTCAAGGATGTTACAAATCAACTAGCTCCCCTTCCAATGTCACACGGCCAACAAACATGTAAGAAGGCACCAGCCGACTCTCTCCCAATATACACAATATCCTACACCGCAGAGGAGGGCCAGTCTTGACCCGACATTAGGGGGGTCAAGTGTAGGGTAACTCTCACGGCTGACCAAAGGTTATAAATCAGCCAGGCTCCCCTCCCATGTCACACATGTAAGGGGGCACCGGCCGGCTCTCTCCCAATATACACACGGCCCCACCTGATGACTTCTCCAGAAGATACAACTTATAGTCTCTGAAAAGGTCCAGACCTGACCCTACATTAGCGAGGGCAAATGTAAGGAGACCCTTCGCCGCCGCCCCCCCGACCAGCTCAACCTGACGGCTCGCCTCCCAATATATAGGACTTCCTAGTCCTCCCTCAGCGAGAGTCAGACAGAGAGACACACAGGGATCGGAGGAGGAGGTCCACCACAGCCGAGTCCCACTCACGGGAGGAGAGTCATGCAGGACTTCCCTCCCCGACTTCCCTCCGGTGTCCCAGCTAAGCAGTCGCCCTCCCGACACCAGTGTCCCAGCTAAGCAGTCGCCCTCCCGACACCAGTGTTCCAGCTAAGCAGTCTCCCTGCTAGGCCTTCCCCAGGTCACGTGAGTTTTTGTCAGAGCTTTCCATGGGATGAGTTACCTACGTGGGAAGTGTATTCAATTCATGTTCGTGTCCGAGAATCAGAGTGTCTAGTAACGTAATATGATGTCCTAGTAACGTAAATCTAGTGTCCTAGTAACTTCAATAGAAGGTGTTATTAATGTGTCCATGTCATTGTCGTAATTAATAAAGAGTTGTAACGAAGCGGTGTTTGAGAAGTCGCCCTTAAGACGTAATAGATGTGTATTGACGTATAAGATACAATAAGTGTAAATAACTATCACGGCCACGCTACCAAAATCTTCCTCTCTTTTATACTCTTATACTATCAATATTCTACCTATATGTAATCTTCTTCTTGTGAGATTTGTCTCAATACAATGGTGGCAGCGAACTTAACGTAAACTCACGCCTTCCCTCGGTTAGCCATAACACCTGGCTCGTCTCATCCTTCATTTGATTCCGTCTAAGTATTGTCTACAATTGTGTAATAAGTAATTCCTGTGTCGTAGCGTCGTAGCGTGAAAAGCGTCCTAGTGTGTCACCATTACAGCTCAAGTAAATGTCTCTCGTCGTGGTACGCGCGAATTTTTTCTAGAAATATGTTCAGTGCTTAACGTGATTTCTCAGTGTCCCCCGCGATCTGTGACATTCTCAGTAGCCCAAGAGCAGTTTGAGTGTTGGTCAGTGTTAAACGTAGAAATTGTCTCAGTTATGAAAGCGGTGTCTGTACTAACTGTTATAACTTAACATGTCTTTTAACCTACATCCTCCTCCCTGTCCTAATCCTCACCTCACCCTCCTTACCCTTCCTCCCATCCCTGCCCCGCCCCGCCGTTCCGTGCCCCGCCCCGCCGTCCCGTGCCCCGCCCCGCCCCGCCGTTCCGTGCCCCGCAAAGCCCCGGCCTGGCCCGATCAACCACGCCCCGGCTCCCCCCCCACCTCACCCGCCACGCCTGGCCCCACCCCGCCCCGCGCCAGCCTGGCCAGCCGCGTAAGACCTCACTAATCCCCCGTCTTTTGTCCCGTAAGCTATATGTTGATGATGATGGTTAATATAAAGTAATATTGCGATAATTACAGAGCTTCACTCAGTGTGTTTTTATGCTAGTATGATTTGTAATGTACTCTTTGACGCGTAGTGATAAATAATATTCAATGTAGTGAGCAGAGCTTCACTCCCCGACCCAGCCTAATGAGAATATTGTCGTGACGGAAACTATAGTTGCCAAACATTGACGTAACGTATAAAGTAAATATTTGTTTTTCTTTACGGATACACTTCCAACTAATCCATCATCCCTTTCGGATTGTTTCTGTCAAATGTCACACACAGTACCGCCCCATGGCTAGCCGGAATCCGACCACAGCACATATAAGAAGAGAAGAAGCAGCGTGAGGAATGCAGCGTGATGAATGCAGCACCACACCCGCCACGCACCACCCCACTTCTTTCAAGTCCTACCTGGTCTAGGATTAAGAAGATTTTATATTTTTCTACTGTAGGAATTTAAGGAGTGTGGAATGCAGAGCCACACAACGAACCCTGGTGAGCCCAGCCAGGGAGGGATTCACCACTGTGGAAGGTGTAAGACAGGACGGTCTTTGGTCTCGCCGACACTCACGTACGGAGGGCGAGGCCTGGTCCGCGGAACCTGCCTTACAGTCATCTAAGGAGACGACAGCCCAAGCAGTGGACCGGCTTTCATCCCGGCCGGAGGGGGCCGACGGCAGATGAACAGAAAATCGTCTGGAATATGTTGAAAATGATGATGTTGCAGAGAAGAAATACAGATGGAGCAGAAAAATTCATCTGGAATATGACGGAAAACAAAGATGTATAAAGAAACGCAGACGAACAGAAAAATCGTCTGGAATATGAAAATGAAGATGTATAAAGAAATGCAGATGAACAGAAAAATTCATCTGGAATATTATAGAAACCAGGAGGAAGTGAGAAGAAGTCAGATGTGGTGACACGACCTACAAAGTGCGGTATTGAAGAAAGAAAAACGTGCTATGTGAAGACAAGAGACGCTATGCTGACATCAGAAGAAAGTCAACGATGACAAGGTGGATCATCAGAAGGACCAACCGACTACCGTTGTTGTGCTGCCGGCATTCCTTATTTTCAGATACCAGCTGGATGGAGGACTTGAGCCATGCTGAACCCAACAAATGTACTGATGTTGTTGATATTGCTGATGTGTAATAAAAAGATATAACACCCTAACATGTGAAGCAGGAGCATTTTGTATTTTGTATTTGATTCTCTGATTTTTGTTAACATGTACTACAAAGAATGTTTTTTTAAAAAAGATTAGTCACTTTTTCTATGAGTTCATTTGATCAATGTTTTGTATTACCAAATGCAATGTTGTAGCCATTTACTGACTGAGATGAATTATTATTTTGACGCGGCCTGGTTAGGCAATGTAACACCTGTTTTTGTTTGTAGAATGTGATTTGCAAGTTTGCCTCGGACACTATGCTAGATATGAAGGATCTTTAGATCACTCTATGTTCACTTACTGTGTATGTATTTTATTTTTTTCTCCTGTCATAGAAGCTTTAATCTTGGCGGGAGGTATAGTAAGCTTTGTCAGATCAAACTATGCCAGTAGAAAAACATACATCTCTAGGGTTATAATTTGTAAAATGTAAGGATGCATTATCGCCTCAGGGACTATATTAGATACTGCACATGATGTTACTGTCTACTTTAAATGTGTCATCAGTTCTCTGAGCATGAAAGCTTTGGTCTTGGCGGGAGGTGTAGTGATGGGTTGTCAGACCACAGCTTACATCTCAGAAACAGTCCAGACTTGACCCGACATTAGGGGGGTCAAGTGTAAGGGTATCCCTCGCGGCTGCTCAAGGGTGTTACAAATCAACTAGCTCCCCTTCCCATGTCACACGGCCCCAACAAACATGTAAGAAGGCACCGGCCGACTCTCTCCCAATATACACAATAACCTACACCGCAGAAGAGTCTCCAGACCTGACCTCACATTAGCCAGGTCAAATGTAACCCTCGAGCCCTCCAATATCACACGGCCCCATCTGAAGATTTCTCCAGAATATACAACTTATAGTCTCTGAAAAAGTCCAGACCTGACCCTACATTAGCGAGGGCAAATGTAAGGAGACCCTTCGCCGCCGCCCCCCCGACCAGCTCAACCTGACGGCTCGCCTCCCAATATATAGGACGTCCTAGTCCTCCCTCAGGCAGACAGAGTCAGATAGAGAGACACACAGGGATCGGAGGAGGAGGTCCACCACAGCCGAGTCCCGCTCACGGGAGGAGAGTCATGCAGGACTTCCCTCCCCGACTTCCCTCCGGTGTCCCAGCTAAGCAGTCGCCCTCCCGACACCAGTGTCCCAGCTAAGCAGTCGCCCTCCCGACACCAGTGTCCCAGCTAAGCAGTCGCCCTCCCGACACCAGTGTTCCAGCTAAGCAGTCTCCCTGCTAGGCCTTCCCCAGGTCACGTGAGTTTTTGTCAGAGCTTTCCATGGGATGAGTTACCTACGTGGGAAGTGTATTCAATTCATGTTCGTGTCCGAGAATCAGAGTGTCTAGTAACGTAATATGATGTCCTAGTAACGTAAATCTAGTGTCCTAGTAACTTCAATAGAAGGTGTTATTAATGTGTCCATGTCATTGTCGTAATTAATAAAGAGTTGTAACGAAGCGGTGTTTGAGAAGTCGCCCTTAAGACGTAATAGATGTGTATTGACGTATAAGATACGATAAGTGTAAATAACTATCACGGCCACGCTACCAAAAAGTTCCTCTCTCTTTTACTCTCTTACTAAATATTCTTCCTATATATATATATATATATAAATATTCTTCTTGCAAGATCTGTCTTGTTATATTAATCTACACCACGAAGATGCTTGAAAACCAGCTTTTTAAAGTGAGACAGATTGTATGAGTATGGAAACACAGAAGAAGGCAGAGCATTTCGCAGTTTGGCTGTGTGAGGAAAGAAGGATGTACTATGACGGGTTATTCTAGTGTCACCGACATCCACAGAGAAACGGTGGGCACCGCGGGCAAGACTTATCTTACGAGCCCACGGTCTTGCCGGCGGTACACAGGATACCAAATCCACCGAACATTGCCCGTAAAAGTTCCTATAAAAGAGAGAGAGTGAGGCAACATTACGGCGAAGATAAAAGGAAGAGTTAATAAGACAAAATGTCTTTGATTCTACCCAATCTAACAGTTGGACAGAAGAAGAGCCACCCCAGATATGAGAGCAGTACTCCAAGTTAGGACAAATGAATCCCATATATACTTGAAGCAACTGCTGAGGAGTGAAGTAACTACGGCATCTATACGGCATATCCAGCTTTCGGGAGGTAGCTTTAGCAATTTTGAGTATGTGTGACTTTCATGACATATTAGAGGAAATGATGAGGCCAAGCATATCTATCTTAGAATTTGGCAGAATGATAGCACAATGGAATGTGATTGGTGGGAAATCATCTAATTTGGAAAGTGTAATTGTTAAATACTGAGTTTTATTACTATTGAATTTAACCAAATTTTTACCTCCCCATTCGAAGATATTGCACAGATCCGCATTTATAGACGTAATGATAACAGCACTAGAAACAGATCTATATGAGAGTTACGGGGAAGGGGAAAATGTGAAGAGTAAAGAGTAGAATCATCAGCGAAATAATGGATAGAATTACTTGTAGTGTGAAGTAAACCAGTGGAAAAAAAGAAGGAAGAGAGTAGGTGAAAGAAAGGAACTCTGTGTGACACCACTATTGGTAGAAAAAGAGCGAGAGATCGATCCCTTTACAACAACTGCCATGGATCGTTTCTCAAGGAAGCTAGAGATTAGAAAACAAAGTGGGGGAGAGAAACCATAAAAGGGAAGTTTAGAAAGCAAAGACTTGTGCCATACCCTGTCAAATGCTTTAGAGATGTCGAGGGCCACGACGAAAGTTTCCCCATAATCCCTAAGAGAGGGTGACCAAAGATGGGTGCAGTAGGAGAGTAGCTCACCAGCAAATCTCGCATGGCGAAAGACATACTGGTAATCTGACAAAAGAGAATGGCGTTCAAGGTGACGGAGAAAATGAGAGTTTAAGATAGTTTCGAAAATCTTAGAGAAGGATGAAGTTAGGACAATGGGACGATAGTTAGAGGGACTGGATTGGTCACTGTCGTGATCCCTATATCCTTTATACCTGGGGAGTGAAACCTACCCCAAGTTATCATCAAATAAAGGAACAAACAGGGAACACGGCAATAATTATCCCCACAAAAACCGTCTCAACTGAATGTACTTGAATAAATAAGAATAAGTTGGAGTAAGTGAGTCACAAATGGGAAGATAATTAAATAATTCAATTGATGTTCTTAAAGGAGTACTGTCTAGCAACCATGGAATTTAGGGGAATAAGTGATTGTATATTAAAATAAGAGTGATGCCGGAAGGGTGAAAATATACCGTTAAGGAGTTAAATCAAATGAATACTACTTAACATTAACTATATTAAACACAGACATTACAATATATACACAGCAATCACAACCAACTGGTTATTTCCTACCAATATAGGATATTCCTTAACACCAGGATCCCTTCCTAGGCCTAAGTTAACGTGCCACTAATTACCAGATACCACTAGGGTATTGTAGATGACTGAACAAGGCACGTCTGTACTGGGTCGGTGTGGACACGTCCTGCCTATAGCCTATACCACGGTTAACTAGAGAGAGAGTCTGGCCACCCAGCATATGAGTGAGGAGAGTCTTAGCTCACGTAACTCAGGACAGTTGCCAAATAGTCTTATAACTAATTAATACTTCTCTTGGTTTGACTTAACAGAGTAACACAAATGATGCATATTAATGACATACATAGACATACAATTAACCTAAGTAACTAAGAACAACAATGAGATAATAGTAAAAATACCAAGTTATTAATAGCTTGTGTGGAGTGGAGGCGTAAACAGATACCACACGACATGTGTGTTACAGGCACGTGACATCACCCTTATTCGGGATGGGCTGAACCGAGGCATGCTTCCAAGAAGAAGGAAAAGTTTGGGTTTTAAGGCAAAGGCGAAAGAGTCGAGCAAGCACAGGGGCCAATATTTCAGCACACTCCCTCAAAACAGGAAGGGGTATTCTGTCAGGTCCATGCGCCTTACTCACATCCAACCTGGATAACACTTCAGCAACCCTACAAGTGGAAATTATAGGAAAGTGCATAGGTTCAGTAGAAGGAGCAGGCGTAGGACTGATAGATTCTAAGGTGGAGTTAGAGGAGAATAAGGTGCCAAAGTGATTGGTTTTATCAGGGGGAGAGTTGGCTATAGAGTTACCAGGTGCAGAAGTTATTACAGCTGTTTTTTGTTTAGGACCAGAAGGATTTGCTAGATGAAGAATTAGTCAGAACAGCTGTCTCTCTTTTTATAAAATTCCGCTTGGCCCTACGAAGAATAGCCTTACAACGATTCCTAGAAGTAATGAAAGAGGGATGGGTAATTAATAGGAGGAAATAGTTTCATAGCTTGATATGCCTCATCTCTCTCCCTGCATGCAAGAGAATAGGAGCGATCAAACCATGATTGTAAAGTGAAAGTTTTGGTAGAAGATGGGATAAATGCACTCACACCACCCTATATAACCCGAGCAATACTGTCAGCACATACCGAGGAGTCCCGAGTGGAAAAGCAACATTCATCCCAGGGAAAGTCGGAAAAGAATTCTTGCAAGGATTGCCAGCTTGCTCTCCGATAGTGCCATAGTTAACGTTTAGAGGGGAGTGGTGGGAGGTGGTCGTTTCCAGATTAATTTATTAAAAATAAGATTGTGATCAGAAGAAAATAAGGGGGCATAAATTGAGTATGAATAGTGTGAGGGGTTAGAGGTAAAGCAAACATCAGGAATGTTAGTAAGTTGATCGTGTCGATCAGGAACACGTGTAGGGTGTTTAATTATTTGTTCCAGATTATTAAGTAAGGAAAAAGAGAGTGCCTCAGCTCCACCTGGGTCATCCCTTGCAGAGCCAAGCCACTCTCTGTGATGTACATTGAAATCCCCTAGGTAGAGGATCTCGGTGTTGGGGTGTGTGGACAGCAACGACTCATGGCAAGAAGTGAGATAGTTAAAGAGTTCCAAATGGTTGGTGGAGTTGAAAGAACAGTATAGGAAACGAAGGGAAATAGTCAGATGACATCAGGAAGGGAAGATTTAAGATCCGTGAGTCGACCTATACAGTAGGTGTACATGTGTTGCAGTAGGCGCATACAACTCTCTTAGAATGGAAAGAGGTATAAAGGTTGTATTTGAACACTTGAAAAGGTTTGGGTGAAGCTGCTTTGGTCAGTTTAAGATGAGATAGTAGTAAGAGGTCGGGGGAAGAGGTTAATAAATGGTGCTCCACAGAAGAAAAATTAGATCTCAGGCCGCGAATGTTGGAAAAATGACGTGTGAAAAAAACGATCCCCCGGCAACCGCGGTGGCGTCAGTTGAGGCCCCAGTAGTTTGATGATGATCAGGCCGGCCCTGAGGTCCACAACCTTCCCGACCAGTGGTACCTGTATGATACTCAGGTGGTCCTTGCACTCGGGGGTAAAGGAAACACTCTGATGTCAAGTCCGTAAGTTCTATTCCTGGTACAAACACAAAAAGGAGTTAAGACAAGGGTAAACAGCGTCCTGTCTTGGAATCTCTCTGGGTATCTCTCTCTGCGCATGCGCGTACAGCACTCATGTGCCCAAAGCATGAACTAACACTTGGTGACAAAAGGGAGTGTGATTATAAAACATATAATACAGAGACCTGAATCAATAATTTGGAAACCTTATCTACAAACCGCAGATGCAGTGCATGCGAATCGTCTTAAAACGGGCCATAAAGATTTATTACCCAAGAATGGTAATGATGTCATAGACACATCTTTTCAGACTAATGGTAATGATGTCATGGACACATCCTTTGAAACAGTACACAAAAAAGTGTATGTTATCGCCGCTGGCTTCAACTACAATGCTGGCGTTGCCTTACCAGAACAAACATCAGCATACGACCACGTGCGCCGACCCCCCCCCCCTTCACCCGACCTGCAGAAACAAGATGCCCTGATTTTGCTGAGTGTATGGTTTGAGAGGGTAGCATGGCCGCCTGGCCTCCATGATTCAGATCGCCCTCTCGAGTGATGCTGTGAGGACCAGCTGTCTGTGGTGAACACGACTCCCAATCCTGGCTGAGTTTTTGTGCTGGAGCAATTTACACTGTACTATTAGGGTGTGTCATAGGAGGGAAGATCAGCTAAAACTAATGGCCCATCACCTTTTTGGTAGATTTTAGTCTATATAAACAGAAAAAAATTTCAGTTTCAATATTTTGCAACCTTTTGCTAGGTAAATTTTAGCGTGAAATTTATCGAAAATCTAACGTACAGCTGCATTAGTGCATTACAATTAAATAGTGAACATTGCTTTCTGACTTCATTCTTTAACAACCCAACTAACAATATTTTTTTCTGTTTCAGATTCTGATGCATTTATAAGTTGATAATATTTGCGATGGCTGCTTGTGTCAGGACGAGGAACCAAAAATCCAGCCATCTCAGTCACTATCTTGGGTCTGGGAGAGAGCTCCTGAAGTAGGAGTTGCCTACATTGAGAGATGCTTTGAGATACGGTGTTTTAATCAGGCAAATCAGTGAAAAGAACCAAAGAACTTACACAAACAAAGACATTGCCAGTGATATGACCAAAGCTGTCTTGGCACAGTACACTCTGGCTAACGCTCAGTTCAAGCCTCCAGTCATAACAAGTCAGAAGAAGATTAGTGAGAGACTGCTAGCCAGTTGGGAAAAGGCAAGAGATATCTCTCTTGGGAGAGGAAAACTTGCAGTTAAGGACAGCTTTGCCAAGCAACTGGACCAGTTATTTGACATAATTACTTGCAAGTGCCCAATTGTTCTCTGTCCTGAGTTTGGATGCGATCGTGACTGTAAATCCGAGGCCCACATCTCCTGTATTTGCAAGTGTGAACTGAAGATTCCTGTGATCGAACTGGCATTTGTCAAAGCACAGAGAGAGAAGACTGGCAGTATAGGGGCTCTCATGATTTCTAGCCAAGATATTCCGGAGTCCAAGAGACAGAAGAGGAGAAGAGTTGCCGAGGAAAAGAGACTTGAGAAGGCCCAGGGTGAGGTAAAAAAGGCCGATGATTGGAGTCAAGCTGATTCAGAGTTTAATGACTTCCCCATGGCTGATCCGAGTGCTGACCAGGAGAATGGTGACTTTGTCCCTAACCCAGAAAATAATGATCCCAAACCTTCCAGGCATAAGATTCGAAATAGGAAAGATATCGAGCATAGCTCTGGCCAGCATGCTGAATAGGTCAGTCTCACATTCTAGGTGGCTCTCAGGCTCTCAGGTTCTGCAGAATTTGGGTCGTTCATCATAAACTGAAAGGGAACCAGCTTCACAACCTGAGACTTATTGTCCAATTCATCGTGAGTGTCTACTTGCCAAATTGGTTCAACACCAAGGTCAAGTCATCGTTCTCCGAAGGTCCGAGGCATGTTCTCTTCCGGCTTGAGCTCCTGAGGAGTCAGCCAAGGAAGGTTGTTTAGATTGTGGAGCAGACTGTGAGGAGATCTTCCTGGTATGCTCAATTGCTCATCCCGAGGCAGTTCTGCAGACAATGCTCTGCAGTAAGGATGAGGAGGAGAGAAGAGTGGCAGTCAAAAAGATCTTGGATATGAGACTTATGAGAGGATCTGGGCATGACGAATCAGTTGGTGACGATTCCTTCATGGTCAGGAAGACTCCTGAAGTCAATCTAGGTGCCAAGACCCTCACTGATCTCATAGATCTGGATAACATCCAGGCTGGCAGTGAGCCCCCTCTTACCTGCAGCCTCACCAATGTTCAAGTCAGAGCTTTCCTGGACAACCCCATGCATGTCCATGCCTGGCCCTCGCACACCCAGAGTATAGAGCGTTGTGTACAGCAAGTGAGCGAGGCCAGCAGTCACGTACAGCCAGGAGAGGAGGGAAGGCTACATCCGAGCTCAGGTGGTCAGCAGGGAGGTGATGAGTAGAAACAGAAGCAAGAAAGACATGTTCTCTATGGTGTGCAGCAACACCGGGTCGTAGTAGTAAAACCGGTTTTTGTATTTGATGATTTTGTTTTCTAAAGGAATATTAAATTTAATAAATGTGTCAAGATCATTCGTTTCACTATTCTGGATCATTTTCATCCTAATAAATTAACCTGATACATTTACTTTACTTTAAATAAGCTATTTAGTGGTGTTGGTAAAAGGGTGGGAATACTGAATTTTCATAAGATTTCTAGTTAAAATCTACCTAGCAAAAAATGAAAACTTTTCAAATCTGAAGATATCACATGATTCTGCACATAGAACTACATCATTAATACCATGGGCCGATTTTTCAAACTCAAAAAAAAAAAATTCGCCTCCGTATGACACACCCTACTGTACTATCGTCCCTTGGAACACCATACTGGTTCGCATTGACCCGCACTTGTAAGTACAGCCAAAATGATGACATACCCCTCAGTACTGAATACTGTGGACTAATTATGCCTAATCGTTTCTGCCTTATCTGGAGAAATTAGACAATGTGGAATGAAGTGTAGCTAAGATTAATACAGTTATGAACTTTGTATCATATCACTATGCTAAATAATCAATTGTAATTAAGATGAAATCGTCTGAGACTAACTAATTATGTATCAGATACATCACCATGTAATACTAATGAACGCCTTGTTCTCTGCAGGTTTTGACCACATCAATAAATATTGAATGCGTCAAAAGACGGGTTTCAATCATTCCCTTCGACTTGCCCGTCACCTGAACGTCCTTAACTAAGGTGTTTACAGTGTACCTAATGATTATCGTTTGAAACTTCGTTCTGCAAACAAATACATACATTGAAACTTGTTTTTAAACAAAATCGTGTTTTAACTCAATCTTTTTATGCAATTAGTGCCTTGGAATCAAAAGTCAATGCGATTGTATCTGAGTCTAACCATTTATCTAGGGTTGTTTATAACTTAATGAATTCAGTCCCCACGTTGGAGTGGCTCCTATATTTTTCTGAGTATTTGCATGCTGCGGAAACCTTCCCTTCGTGTTTTAATGACACACTGTATACTCTGGATAGAGGAAAGGAACTTCTGCATGATCCTAGGGTATTATCACGGTGTAAATCGTCATATTTACATTTACACGGATGTCCAGCCTATGTATTCGCTTTTATTCCTGCTGCAGAAGAGATTTGTGAATTGGCGATCATACAAACTAACGTACACACAGCGCTAACACAATGTTGTTGTTGGCCAATTTCTAGGAAAACTGTGTTTCATGCACATCTGCATAATGTGCCATTTTGTTTTCTTTCCTAATGAAATTAACCTCATTTTGAAGTATCAAGATGGTGGTAAATAGTTAGCTGTGAAAGGTTATTATAAGGCTCTGGATTACTGTGAAATAACTTGCAGTTCGTTGAAGACCTTGCCTTCTCATCAGCATTTTGCATTGAATTTATATCTTACTTCAGATTTAATTCCATTGCTTCAAGTCCTTATTTAACTATTTGTAAACTCATATTGTCTCAGAAAAGTTTAAAGTTCTTTCTTACTTGAAAGAGTCACAGTTTGCTAATTCAGATCATT
The DNA here is from genome assembly GCF_018991925.1 of Homarus americanus. NCBI lineage: Eukaryota > Metazoa > Arthropoda > Malacostraca > Decapoda > Nephropidae > Homarus > Homarus americanus. Next base: position 35,872 of record NW_024726107.1, read on the forward strand.
TGCCATTTTACTTTTCACGGGGATTTGCAATGCCAAGTTTAACCATTCCCACTATTGTGTTAATTCTGGCAGTAATATTTTTGTTTTGTTATTAAAAGTCAATATCTTCCATATTGAACATAGTACATAATATACTATCCCGTAAGATACTTAAGTCTAGGACTCCAGTAGTTAGTGAATCTATTGTTCCAGAGTCCCCACCTTAGTGTCTACACATATGTTTTAACATGGTTTATGTACAGGTTTATGCATAGGATGTATTCTATGGGACTAGTTAATTCCTCGTGGAAGCTTAGTAGGTGGTGACGGAGTGATGTTGTAAGGGCGGAAATGATCCTCCGGCTGGTTACCGCTGCTAACTTGCTCGTTTGCTGGTGCAGACGACATTTGGGGTGGTTGGACGGAGGTGAGAACGGCAGCGACTATCTGCGCCACGGGCAGATTCAACCCAGCCGCCATACCGTCAGTATCTAGCTACCCTGCTCTCCGTCAAATTCTGGCTGTGATCTCACCATAGGTCCTGGACTCGTGGGCTGTGTTCCCAGACCTTAACCTTTCAACTGCCAACTCTCTGGTCATCTACCACTACCGCATACCCTGACCGTCAGTTCCTCACATTCCGTCTGTACCCCGGTGTTCTGCCTTTTCAAGACGTCGCTGAGTGTGGAGTGAATGGACGCTTCTCTACCCTGAGTGTGCATCACCGTGTTCCAGAACCTTCCCCCAGGGCCACTGCCGTAGGAAATATTTGTTCATGGTTTGATTCTATTATTGTTTGATTCCATTAATTGCTGACTCCCCTTTATTGTTCGATTCTATCAATTATTGACTCCATTTAATTGTTTGAATCCATTAATTGCGGACTCCCATTATTTGTTTGATTCCTTTAATTGTTTGCTTCCTTTAATTATTTGACTCCATTAACTGTTGACTGCCTTATTTGTTTGACTCCCGTAATTATTTGATGTTTGTTGAGTGGTGTCAGAGTTTTGTGTTATATTTTTATAGTAAAGAGATGTCAATCTCAAACGGTTGTTTGTTATTCCTCAGAAAACCATGGTCCTTGACTTTCCTTTATTAAGATCCTGATTAGCCTGGTAAGGGATTTCTATCCCTAAGTCCTAGGCCTTTACAGATGTATTAGCCCTTAGTTTTTATATAAATGTCAGGACGTATTTTAGAAGAGCTGTTAGTATAGCCTCCGTCCTCATTTTAACACTCATAGCTACAGTGATTAAGTTACGGTGATATACACTTGGAACAGTGTATAATATATTTTCTAAATTTTATACAGAAAGGACAGTTGGGTCTTGCTATTAAAACCCTATATACTTTTACATGTTCCAACCCCATTAACTAATCAAGAATCCATGGTTAAAGGGCCAGTTCATGAGTGTTTTGCGTGAAAGAAGTAAAACTCACTAAAATCGTATTTTTTAGCAGAAAACGCTTAAAAGTGTAAAAACAAAACCAAAACACTGTAGGTAAAACTACAGTAAATGGAGTGTTTTACGGAGAAAGTAGTAAAACTAACTAAAAACATTGGTTTTCAGCAGAAAACAAACGGTTTCCATGAAAAAAGTAAAATTAACTAAAAACGCTTTTATTAGCATGTAACAATGTCATGAGTTGCCTGCCACTTGGGAGTTTCTGCCAATTTTAAGCCAATAGTATGAAGGCCATAGGCCTCTCTTCGTTCAATGAGAATGCCTATGAAGCGTGACATCATGAAAGTTTTGGCGTCCCTTGTGACTCATTCGGTCTGTTGGAATTCTGTGTAGGGAGATGTGGGACGTCTGTGGTGGCGACATGGCAAGTATTTTGGTGTATTCTATTTGGTAAATCCTTAAGGTCCCATTTGTTGTGAGATACGTAGTCCCCGTTTAACTAGCTAGGAAAATAGGTTTATTATTCTGAAGTGTAGCTGTTAAACCCTAATTCAATAAATACAGTAACCGTTAATAAGAGTCCTAATTCATCCCTCCCTTATTATGAAAGAGTGATGTGTTATAAATGTCTTGGTATTATGCAGTAATACGGTGAGTCTTGTATACAATAACTATCCTTTATTTCCCCCTCTGTGAAGTATTGATATCTTAGTCCCCATAACCAGTCCCTGAGTCTCCCCTTGGTGTAGGCCTTTCTAGCCTAACCACAAACCGTTAGTCCTGTACCCCCTCTCCCCTCACACCCTCCTCAAACGTAAACAATTACCGCTCACCACCTCCCTCACTCCCTGCACCTCTCACGAGTATAAGTAAAAGAAAGAGTAAGAGAAAGAAGAATAAATATATAAATAAATAAGTAAATAAACATAAAGAATTAAAAAGACAATAAAAGAGTAAGTTGATACATAAAATATGTTACATTCAATATTGGGACATAAATGATATTGTTGCAAGGAAAAAACCGAGTGTTTTCCGTGAAATGAAGCAAAACTATCTAAAAATAGGTATTTTTGAGCAGAAAAATATATTTTTCCATGAAAAGAAGTAAAAGTAATAAAAGGGTTGTGTTTTTTAGAAGAAAACACGCGTTTTCCGTGAAATGAAGTAAATCTGCCTAATAACACTGTTTTTCAGTAAAAACTGAGTTATTTCCGTGAAAACACGTAAAACTAACTAAAATACCCTGTATATAGGTTTTCAAGAAAAAGTGAGTGTTTTCCGAAAAAATTAGTAAAATTAAGTAAAAACAGTGTTTTTGAGCAAAAAATTGGCGTTTTCCATGAAAAGAAGTAAAACTAAAAGAAATATTGGGCTTAGGAGCAGAAAATAAGCTTTTACCGTCAAAAGAAATAAATCTGTTTAAATAAACACTGTTTTTCAGCAAAAACTGAGTGTTTTCCGTGAAAATAAGTAAAACTAACAAAAAACAGTGAAATTAACTAAATAAACAAGTTTTATCAGCAGAAAACAAACTTTGACAACAACAAAAATCATTGTTTTCCTTGAAAATAAGTAAAACTAACTAAAATACACTTTTTTCAGCAAAAACTGAGTGTTATCCGTGAAAAAAGTATAATTAACTAAAAAATAGTGTTTGAGCAGAAAACAAGCTGTTTCCGTGAAAAGAAGTAAAACTAACTAAAAAAAATCGTGTTTTTGAGCAGAAAAGACGTGAAAAGAAGTCAAACTGTCTAAAAAAAAGAAACAGTTTGTCTGCAAAAAACTTAGTGTTTTCCAGTAAAGAATTAAAACTAACTAAAAACTGTTTTTGAGCAGAAACGAAGTAGAACTAACTAAAAGAAATAGTGTTAAGCCGCACTTGTTATTATTATTGTTATTATTATTACATTTTCGCCCCCCCAGGCCCGATGTGGGTTAGAGACCTGTGCCCGTAAAAAAAAAAAATGGTTTTCTACATAGTGTATAAACTATAAAACACATTATAACACAATAATTGATTGCACTATACACACAATACTTAATAATAGAGCAGCATTAAATTTATAATACTTAACTAAACCGTATTCGATAAGGTGTCCACCACTGACTGATCCAGACGTCCTGTCAACACCAATGCCCAACTGTGACTCCCCGAAACACACCAGTGAACCGGTGAACTCCAAGCCTAAACAGCACTAATATACAACAATTATTACATAAAGGTGTAAAAATAGTTAAACACACAAACATTTTAGGACATAATTTTAGAAATTAAGTATTAGTTTTGCTAACAAATAATTATATCAAATATTTTACATACACTTTAGCATATTGGAAACATCAAGAAAATTATGACCAAGTCCCAGTTTGCTAATCTGTCTTTCTGCCACAATTACACACAATTGCAGGGTCTCAATTGTCTCTCTTGCTATTGACAACACAACATACAGTATATAACCATACTCACACTTGATCTGTTCTATTTTTTTCTATTTTATTCTCTTATGATGTCAGTTGAAAGTAATATTAAAGCGGGTCCTTCTCGGATGGTATATATATATATATATATATATATATTATATATATATATATATATATATATATATATATATATTTATATATATATATGTATATATACCAGAAGCATTCAACATGAATTTGAGTAATGGCATGTGTAGATATATGAGACAGATATGCCTGTAATATGTAACTCTGTACTATTTACCATTATTGATTCAGGTCTCTGTATTATATGTTTTATAATCACCTCCCTTTGTCACCAAGTGTTAGTTCATGCTTTGGGCACATGCGTGCTGTACGCTCATGCGCAGAGAGAGATACCCAGGAGATTCCAAGACAGGATGCTGTTTACCCTTGTCTTAACTCCTTTGTGTTTGTACCAGGAATAGAACTTACGGACTTGACATCAGAGTGTTTCCTTTTGAGTGCAAGGACCACCTGAGTATCATACATGGCGCAGTGTTTAGCTGGGACATCACGTTATTCAGAATTGGAGTGGACACAGAATCTCTCTGGAGCCGCCATCTTGTCAACTCCTCTTGTCGGGGTGGATCTTGGCGCGTGCCTCAACACATTCCTGGATTTACAGTGCAGTGTTGTGAAGTGCTTTTCAGTGTTGTGTGTGCCCTTTAGTGTCTTTAAAGTGTTTCCCGTGTTCCTGCACTTTTTACAAGGGGAGCCTTTTTAAGAGCTATGGGAGAGCTCAAGTTTTGACATCCATCCCCGTTCATGTCTCGACCAGCACTGAGTGTCTGAGCCAGAGGAGGAGTTGCTGTAACAGCCCCTAGCCAGCCTGCCCCAGTACGCACGAACGAACGCACACACACACACAGACGCTCGCAGATATCTTCCATTTAAAGACGATTGCTCTTCTGCTCACTTATTAATTACAGTAATTGTGAGAGAAATAAACCAGGCCATATGGAAGATCAGGAATTTATTGGGTTTCTTCAGATACCCAACAAGCCCTACTTCAGACGGATGTCGGTGCAGTAGAGTGGACTCCAAGTGGATCGGGAAGTGGATCAAGCGGCCCCACCACCCTTAGCCCCACTACACGTCCGCCCAATCTGCCACAGGTGTCGACTTCCTTCATTTAATTCAGTTTTGGAAGAAAACCGACGACAAGACGACATCAGGAGGCGACAGGAAGACGATGAACGAGGCGTGAAGAGAATCACAGACGTCAACAAGGAAAATGCCAGGTTCAGTGCCATTATCGAGTTGTTGGCACCTGTTAACCTTCAAGCAGCTACTACACCTGCCTCTTCGTCCACAGGTGCACCTGCAGGGTCTCTTCAACTTCTTTGCCCCCACAGAAAGCACTTGCTCAGAGTCCACCGCCACTCAAGCTGATGCCTCGTTCCAGGTATTCCGTGAATGGCGTCGGAGGTGGGACGATTACTCTATGATGGTCGATTTATCAAGGTTGCCTAGGGGAAACAGCTGATCCAGATGAGGATGTGTCTCACCCTAGGAGCATAACGTATCCTGGAGCACACCCTGCAAATTCCCCACGACACAGACAAGAGTGTGAAGGACGTCTTGGATGCTTTACAGAGCATATCAAGGGCCTCCACAACGAAGCTCTCCGTGGGAAGAACTTCTCAGTTGTAAGCAGTTGGGGTGAGTCGTTTGCCGTTTTTACGTACCAAATTTGGTATGGCAATGGGTAATCCACCTCACCTGTGTTAAGCAACCTATATGGAATTCTTTGAAAGAAACTATTAAG
>NW_024726107.1:41610-48715 GCF_018991925.1 Homarus americanus
TCGATTACACCGGTCAACACAATTTTTCTGGCACAAGGTTTTTAAACGGATTTTAAGTAAATTTGGGGTGATGAATCCAAATATGAATTTGGTTTTTGTCTATCACATCAGGTTTTTGAGATATACCATATTACACTTTTGCTGGGAAACGTAAACTTTTGGATCAAAATTGACGGTTTAAACATGTATACATAAATTTTTTCAGCATTATAATTTGTATTTTTCTATAACCAAAAATTGTTAATATCAAATTGGATAGTTAATGCACATATAATATTTTAATGTAACATTGAAGGGTGAAAAAAAACAATTAATGTACGGTAGAAATAGTGCAAGTATTAAGATCAAGTTACAGTTACATAAACTTCCTCTTTTTGGCCGATCTCTTATGTACAGCTTCTGGAATGTCTCTCATCAAACTCCAGCAGTAGTCCGCCATCATGTTCGAGTCCCATCGGCCTTGGTAACGTTCTTCCATTACTTTAATGTCTTGATGAAAGCGCTCCCCTTGCTCCTCGCTCACTTCTCCCAGATTTTCTGGAAACTCGTCCAAGTGACTGTGTAAGTAGTGAACCTTGATACTCATTCTGCATCCAAGTGCTTGTAAACTCAAGAGCAGCTCTTCCACAATTTCTTGATAGTTGTCCGCTTTCTTGTTCCCTAAGAAGTTCCGCACCACATTAGAGAAAGCATTCCAAGTTCTTGCCTGTGCCTCAGTCATTGTTGCAAGGAAGTGTGGATCTCTGAGTAGTGTTCTTATTTGAGGTCCATCAAAAATCCCTGCCTTTTTCTTCTCGTCGCTAAGACTTGGAAAGGTTGAGCATATATATCTGAAACACTCTCCACTATGATCAAGAGCCTTGACGAATTGCTTCATGATACCAAGTTTTATGTGCAGAGGAGGAAGGACAATGTTTTTCCTGTCAACCAGAGGATCGTTAATGATATTCTTGTCACCAGGCGTCAAACTATGTCTTGGTGGCCAATTCTTTTTCACCCAATGGTCTGCTGTAGCCCTGCTGTCCCAGTAGCACAGAAAACAGGGGTATTTTGTGTACCCTCCTTGCTGGCCCAATAGAAAGTTTACCACTTTCAAGTCCACACAAATTAACCATTCATGAGCATGGTATTGCAACCTCTCTAGAACAGTCTTAATGTTTTCATACTCTTCTTTAATTTGTACAGAATGTCCGATTGGAATTGAACCATACTTGTTTCCGTTATGAAGAAGAACACATTTCAAGCTCCTTTTAGAACTGTCAATAAAAAGTCTCCAATCCTTACTATCATATGCTGGTAGTCCCATGGAGAGAAGAAGTCCTTCTACATCATTACAAAAAACAAGCTGGTCATATGAATGAAAGTACTTCCGCAGTTGCTCTTCTCTGTTGCGATAAAAGGAGACACTCGTGCCAGGTTTTAAGAGTCGTTTCTCTTGAAGCCTGGAAGCTAACAATTCAGCAGACTGTTTTGGCAAATTTAGATCTCTGACCAGATCATTCAATTCTGACTGAGTAAACAACGTTGGCTTTTCACAATCTTCACCAGTTGGCTTGAAAAGATCAGTCTCTTCATCTTCATCAGTAGAAACAGGTGAATTCCGGTCTATATCCTCAATCTCTGGTAGCTCAGTAAATTCTGGCACGTTACGTGATGGAGCAAATTTGAGATCAGATTTGGATTCAGCACCTTAAAGTTAGTAAAAAACAGTTAAAAGGTTTCATGCCAGAAAAAAAAAAATTTGTAGACCAGTGTTATATTTTAGGAGAAGACGACGGCGCACATAAATGTCTGGCATTTTTATGGCAACACTACCATGACAAATTGGTCTTGCATCGTTATTACAATACTTCGTATTGGAAGGCGAAGTGGATGTTAAATGTACATAAATGCTTTATGGGAAATTTATTTAAAAAATATACAATTTAATCTTCCTTGTTTGTTTGTAAGATTCCAATATTACTTTGTATTATTTTTATTAATATGAAAGTACGTGCGTAGAAAGAAATTTATACCTTTAAAAACAGTGTTACAATGAAGTCATCTAATACAATGAAATCATCTAAAGAGTTTGAAATATACATTCTTGTGAAAAACCTATGTGAATCTGATTTCATAAATGATGTGGAGAAACTTATAAAAGGGGGACTTCTCTCAGTCCGTAATAAAGAAAAAATACGAGATTGGTTAAATAATCAATTAGTTGACGGAAATATTGAAGATTACATTGAGGACTGGGATGATGAATTGTTCAATTATATTTTGGGAGATGACGACGGCACTCTTAAATCTTATGGATTTTTAAATCAACTAACATATGACACTATGATCTTGCATCGTTATTACAATACGATGGTGTGGTAGGAGATAGAAATGGGATGCCCGCAAGATTTATTACAGTGTATCCCATTAATGCCATCATCACAAGTTCGTTAATTGTATTTTACTATTGTATTCCTCTCACCATCCAAATTATAACTCTAAATAAATTTGCAATCCATTCAACTTATTATTTCTGCCTGTTACTTACGTAAATTCGCGCGGGAATGATATTTTCAATTGAGGGAGGGAGGGAGGGAGGGAGGGAGGGAGGATGAGGGGGGAGGGGTAGGGCTAGGCTGGGCTGGGCTATAACGAACGTTACGGTTACGTTCTTAAAGTGTGGTGGTGCAACAGTGTACAGTATAAAGAATGGATTACAGTGGACTAGACACACACACAAAAAAGGTATTAACTAAGCCGGTTGGTTTATATATTTTTAGACTAAGTGTAATATTTGTATAAACTCTCCCTCCTACCTTTTACAATCTGCGCACTCACAGTGTTCTACTAGATTACCACTGACTTTATCTATCTGGTCCAGTCCTGTAACATTTTTAAAAGTGCGTGTGGTGATAAATTATAATGCAGTGCGTGTATATAATAATAAATTAATATTTTATATTTCAGACTGAACAACCCAAAACAAGCAATCAGAACAATTATGGTTGCCCCACATAATACGGGTGATCTAGTAAGATCTCTTGTGCGTATTCCGGATAGTGGCGGCCTAAACAACTCATCGGTCGACACAATCGCTCTCAACCTGGGCAGGGTGTCTACTCTGGTCGCCTCTAGGCCCGTGATAACAACGACTATACCACCCTATCTCACTAAATCCAAGACCTCTAAGGTTAACTCTCAAGAAAATCAGAACAGTGTCCAAAATAAGCTGGGAGGAGATGCTACGGAAATACTGAACGAGGTCCTCAAATTCTGCCAGAATATAGGTAGTGCTACTGCGTCGTCTACCACAACCTCCCATAAGCGATCACTACCAGACTCCGAGGAAAGTGCTGGCTTAGAGCCGGTGAAAAAGAAAATCTGCATAACTCAACAGGTGGCTGACATTGTGTCGTCTAGCCCATCCGGGTACCTAATTAGACTTACAATTCCTCAATATATTGACTATGCCAACACTACTATAAAAGTACTTACGGAGGAGGTAAACACCCTGAGGCAGCAAGTGCATCTGTTTCAAATGCTATTCAAGAACAAGGATCGCTTGATCGATGTTGTCAAACGATTAGGGGTTAAGTGCACAAAATAATTTCTGATAGGGGTATCTCCCCTCTAAAACAAATACAAGAATTAGTTAGCTTAAAACTACTACAAATGCTCTATTCAATACTATGCTCTTATGCTCTAATGTAATATCCAAATCTTATAATCCAATAAATAATAATTGCAAATTTCATTGGTATCATTAAACCTATTACCCATAAAATAAAAGAAAACTTAATAAACTTGGAAAATGAGATACAAAAATATAATACAGAATTTTTAATAAAAATAATATAATTTTACATAATAAAATCACAACTCAGTCCATCATCAGAAAATTTTATATGTTATATTTTTCATAATAAAAGAATGAGAAAAAAATTTAAAATGGTGCCTATTAATAACATAAATTTTTTTTAATACAAACCTAACTGTAGAAGAACAACAAGTTTTTTTTTCAAATTGAAATGTGTCTGCGAATACCGCCTCAATAAGAGAAGACTCAACATCCTCTGGGAATGTAACTGTGATTTTGTTATTGTTGATGCCAATGGTACTGGTAGATAGTGTACAACGAACAAAATGTATCCCATTTTCATGGGTCCATGAAGATGTAGTTATTTTAATATTATATGTAGTATCAGTGTCAAGATAAAAAGGATTTTTTGATATATTTAAAGATTGCTCTATAGTAGAAACGATACTAATGAGATCGCTGAACCACGATCATGTCCTAATGACACTTTCCCGATTTTATTTTCAATAAAACTATTAATATGAGGATATTGCTTTAATGGGAAATTGGTCTTCAACATTTTCCTAACTGACGTCACTCTGCTTTCCAATTGACATTTTCCTTGAAATTGTTTCCACGAACAATAAAAAAATTGGGTATCGGTGGTGGATTTTGAAAATAACCTTTGGTAAAACAGTTTAATGTTGTTCAATGCCATTTTGCTATGGGCAAATTTTTTACTCCATATTAAATTTTTCGCTTTGCTAGTGTCATCGTTGTCAATTGTGATTTTGGCAGATATAAAAAATTGCATAATCGACATAATATCAACTTCTCTGAAGTATGAACCACAATCCACCATTATTAATTTAGAGTTCCTTATAATATTATGCATCAACTCCAATGTATGGGAAGATACTGGTGTATCATCGCCCTTTTGTTTCCACTCACAAAAAGGAACAAATGATTTAATATTTTCTGTAAAGGGAACAAATAGAAATCTATTGGCAGTGTGAGTTATTGAATCATCATCATGTGCATAATCAATATATATTGCCGTATTTTCTATAGTAAAAGGCGTCTCATTATTGGAATAGGGTACTATTATTGATGATACGGCTACAGTTGCTGTGGTTAAGGAGGTTAATGCTTTTACAGAGGCATACAGACGAGATTTTAGCTTGAGTCTTTCTTCAGGACTAATAAATGTTACAAGAACACATTCTTTGAGTTTTTGAAGATTCTCCTCCTCAGTTTCTGTTGGCTCAACCTCTTTTCCTTTTCTTATAGTACCTCTATTCTGTGGCCGTGTAATAATATTAAAAGATCCTAAAATATTATCGATGCGTTGAAAATCAAATCTCTTCAGATTGATTTCTCCACCGTTATCTCTGTCACCACTAGGATCCATTAGAGTAATATTAGAGTTTGAGGGTTTACTAAATTCCATTGTCGATTGACTCTGGCATATGGGAGCATGCGTCTTATGAAGTACCTCTTCGTCTGAGGGGACTTTTTTTTGTCTAGTCTCAATATTGTTAATTAGATGACATATTACATCAAGGTTGTAAAGTTCATCACTTTTGTCGTCATCAAAATTCTCATACCAACTAATTCGTTAAACATTAAACTGTTTTACCAAAGGTTATTTTCAAAATCCACCACCGATACCCAATTTTTTTATTGTTCGTGGAAACAATTTCAAGGAAAATGTCAATTGGAAAGCAAAGTGACGTCAGTTAGGAAAATGTTGAAGACCAATTTCCCATTAAAGCAATATCCTCATATTAATAGTTTTATTGAAAATAAAATCGGGAAGTGTCATTAGGACATGATCGTGGTTCAGCGATCTCATTAGTATCGTTTCTACTATAGAGCAATCTTTAAATATATCAAAAAATCCTTTTTATCTTGACACTGATACTACATATAATATTAAAATAACTACATCTTCATGGACCCATGAAAATGGGATACATTTTGTTCGTTGTACACTATCTACCAATACCATTGGCATCAACAATAACAAAATCACAGTTACATTCCCAGAGGATGTTGAGTCTTCTCTTATTGAGGCGGTATTCGCAGACACATTTCAATTTGAAAAAAAAACTTGTTGTTCTTCTACAGTTAGGTTTGTATTAAAAAAAATTTATGTTATTAATAGGCACCATTTTAAATTTTTTTCTCATTCTTTTATTATGAAAAATATAACACATATAAAATTTTCTGATGATGGACTGAGTTGTGATTTTATTATTTAAAATTATATTATTTTTATTAAAAATTCTGTATTATATTTTTGTATCTCATTTTCCAAGTTTATTAAGTTTTCTTTTATTTTATGGGTAATAGGTTTAATGATACCAATGAAATTTGCAATTATTATTTATTGGATTATAAGATTTGGATATTACATTAGAGCATAAGAGCATAGTATTGAATAGAGCATTTGTAGTAGTTTTAAGCTAACTAACTCTTGTATTTGTTTCAGAGGGGAGATACCCCTATCAGAAATTATTTTGTGCACTTAAACCCTAATCGTTTGACAACATCGATCAAGCGATCCTTGTTCTTGAATAGCATTTGAAACAGATGCACTTGCTTCCTCAGGGTGTTTACCTCCTCCGTAAGTACTTTTATAGTAGTGTTGGCATAGTCAATATATTGAGGAATTGTAAGCCTAATTAGGTACCCGGATGGGCTAGACGACACAATGTCAGCCACCTGTTGAGTTATGCAGATTTTCTTTTTCACCGGCTCTAAGCCAGCACTTTCCTCGGAGTAAATAGTACAGAGTTACATATTACAGCATATTCGTCTCATATATCTACACCTCCCTCCCCCCTCACGCTTGTAGTGCAATGCTCGAGCGGACTCTTTTTCCAGGAGCCTTTGAGAGTGACGTGGGAAAACTGGGGGGTCACTGAATGAGGACTTACTTTTCTCGTCCAAGCAAGGGTTCACAGGGATGTGGGGGAGGGGTTCACCACTAGGGGACGGTACTGAACGAAGGAAGCGGCGATTCCGCCACCATACCCGACCACTAGGGAGACGGACCTCGTAATCCCTGGTCTTGCCGCAGCCCATGACAACCCCGACCTTGTCCCAGCGGTGAGACGTCGGGTCTTGAACCCGAACTGTTTGCCCGATACTCAACCTGGGAAGGGGTCGGGCGTGCTGATCGTACTGTGCCTTTACCTGATCAGCACGGGCGGCTGCATGACGATCCCAGTCCTCGGTCTTGGCCTGCCACTCCCTTGAGAAGGACTCAGGATGGGCAGGGACACATGACCGTAGTGGGTGGCTGTCACGTGCCTGAGCGCT
>NW_024726107.1:48815-114105 GCF_018991925.1 Homarus americanus
GTCAATTTGTCTGCCGAATAAACCTTAGTGGGTAGTTTTCACTATTTAGCGTAACATATATATATATATATATATATATATATATATATATATATATATATATATATATATATATATATATATATATATATATATATATATATATATATATATATATATACACCAGAACTCACAAATCACTGCTGTAATGTGATACAGGTTATTAATTTTTATCTCTTGTGGAAAATGTAGTCTGCGATATTATATAAGATAAAACTTTAACGGCCGTATTATTGAACAACATCTTCCCTTGAAGAATGTCCTCATGTCGAAAGCCGTATTTTTAATTGCGAAGAACCTTTTACTGTAGCGTACGAATGAGTGTGGTGGCATAAAAACGAACTAATAGTACTTAACTTTGAAGAGGTTGCTATGAGCTGCTTTTCGTCACCCTCTTCATAATCATTTTGTTAGTTTTATTGAATATTTATAGTCAATACGATTAATGTACAAAGAAATTTTATAAATGTATTTTTTTTTACATTATTGGTTTTACGGCCCATATTATGACAGTGCAGAGGTTTTGTTCCCTGTCATTACGACTTTCGCAAAAGCTGTGCTGCCTGTCAATCTTTTATTGCCAAATGCAAGCTGCTGGAGTCATCTCATCTTAGTAACGCTAATACTAATCGGGTAAGCACATTTACGGTAATTTATTAAACTTTAACAGTTTTATAAGTGAGTTTCTGTCAGGAAAATATAAACTGGCGACGTTCTTGCCTAGAAATATTTATATGGATAGAGGCAAATTTCACTGGGAGAAAATCGTCTCCAAACTTTATGCTGTATATATTAATAAAGTAAGTCCATTTAAGTTACTTAATGCAACTTTTTAGCAGTTTTATAAGTGAGTTTCTGTCTGGAGAATATAAACTGGCGACGTTCTTGCCTCGAAATATTAATATGGATAGAGGCAAATTTCACTAAAAAAATAGTCTCCAAATTTTATGCTGCATATATTAATAAATTAAGTCCATTTAAGTTACTTAATGCAACTTTTTAGCAGTTTTATAAGTGAGTTTCTATCGGGAAAATATAAACGGGAGGTTTATGCCTAAAAATATTAAAATGGGTAGAGGCAAATTTCACTGAGAGGGCATTGTTACAAGGATGGTAACATAACATACAAAAACACGTTTGATACAGTGGACCATGATATAATATGTGAAATACTGCAGGCTCTAATTTTTCATCGCCAATTACATTATTTCGTTTTGTTAAAACAAGATCACTGGAAGATGGAGTTTGAATATTTAATGAAAATGTGACTTGAGCATATATGATGCAGTATTTTGGCTAACATAGAGGATTTCACAGCAACTTCCCCCGTCTCTGTAATAGTAAGTTCGCCCACGGCATGTGATAATTTATGCTAGGTTAGGTTAAGGTTAGGTTAACTTAACTTTACTTTAACTTATAAATAAAACTTTTTAAGACATTTGCCATAAATACGACCGTCTCACTATAGAACATATTGAAATTGCGGCGTTTATAAATTTGTTTTCTCTGAAAACAACAATTTTTAACCCATGACAATATAATAAAGGCATACCAGCACTTAAAGGCCATTTCCTTTTATTTTGTGCATTACTGTACATTAGTTTTTTTTTTAATTACATTGGAAACTTGTAAAAATTTATATTTCCCCGGTGTTTTTAACCAGCAGGTTGAATTGGCAAAAGGTAATTTTTAGAAAAATGAATCGGGGAAACCGGAACTGGAATTTTTGGAATAACTTAGAGATCAAGATAGACCAGAGGCACAGGCAAGGTTGGAGGAAGTGCAGAGACGACGACACAGAAGACGACCCCGCAGAATTGTAGCTGACCCTATGAACCCAATCACAGCGATTTAGGCTAAGAAAGGAATCGGTTAACAGTATTATCCAAGAAATTCAGGATCAACTTCCTGTTGCCAATGATAAGAGAGGTAAGCAAAGCCTTCCTTAAAGTTACATATTACAGAACAGGTTATTTCTAGTGAACGTGTATAGCTTAAACCATGGCCTATCCAGGTCAATATAAATAATACTAAAAATACGTAATTATTACCATATTTATCAATGATTACATTATTTCATGTTGCTACTTCTTACAAACCCCGACCTTCCACTTTCCATTTGGGTTAAGCCATTGAAAGAGGAGGACTGTGATATTATAGTTTAGAAATTAGGAGAATGTGTGTCTGATGAGTTTGCCATAACTCCATTTTTCATTTGATGATTTCTTTACAGGTTGTCCTGTGTAAAGGCCTGGGACTTGGGGATAGAAATCCCTTGCCAACCTAATAAGGATCTTATAAAAGGAAAGTCAAGAACTATGGTTTTCCTAGGGATAACAAACAACCGTTCAAGATTGACATCTCTTTACTATAAAAATAACGCAAAACTTAAACACCACTTAAACAAACATCAAATAACAATTACGGGAGTCAAACAATTTTGAGAATCAAACAATTAATGGAGTCAAACAATTAAGGGAATCAAATGATTACTGGAGTCAAAACAATGAACCGATATTCCCTACGGCAGCGGCCCTGGAGAAGGTTCTGGAAGGCAGTGATCCACTCTCAGGGGGAAGGTCAAGTCAGCTTCCTCACTCAGGCGACGGCGGGCGATGCCTTTTTACAAAGGAGAACTGGCCAGGTGCACAGAGGGTGTGGAGGAACTGGCGATGACGTGGCAGCCGCGGTAGTGGTTGGGGTAGGTGTCCGGAGATTGACAGTTGATTTGTGAAGGTCTGGGGAAACAGCCTACGAGTCCAGGACCTATGATGAGATCACAACCAGAATTTGACAAACAGCGGGGTAGTGTAGCTGTACTGACGGCTGGGTAGTATCTGCCATGTGTGCGAGGCAGCAGTGACGTTCTCACCTCCGTCTAACCCCCCCAAGTGGGGGACGCGAACAAGCAAGCGGGCGAAGAGCAATCATCCTGCTCGTTACCGCCCTTACATCCGGTTCCTCCAAACCTACAAGTTCTATTAGCAATACGTTGCATGGCGACTGGAAGCCACCAAATAGCTAATGGAGACTGTTATGTTGTGTCTGAAGCCTGTGTCAGTCTGTATCTTGCAAGTGTTTCGAGAGCAATAGCAAGCCTTAGTGAACAGTTTATACAATTTCCTGCTGGCAATGATTTACACAAAAGAGTACAGGCCTTTTACAATATTGCTACAATGCCGGGAGTCATTGAATCCATAGATTGTACTCGTGTAACAATTTTAAGGCCAACATGCAACAACCCTGTAGTCTTTCGATGGAGGAAGGGGCTCTTTTCAATTAATGTTCAAGCTGTCTGTGGACCAGACTTATTATTTTATAATGATGTTTCTCATTGGCCTGGTAGTGTACATGACAGCAGGATTTTTTAAAATAGTCTAATTTGTGCCACACTTGAAGAAGGCTTAATGCCATGACATCTCCTTGGTGACAGTGGTTATCCCTGCAGGAAGTACTTGTTGACTCCATTATTAAATCCTAGTGATCAGCATGAGGAGGCCTACAACAGACGTCACATAACAAGAAATACATAATTTTGAGTACAGGTACTAAATTAAATTCTAGTTAGGTACTGTAGTAAATATGGAAATATTTTTTAATTAGTAAATAATTTATAGTTAGGTATTAAATACATAATTTGAAATACGAAATTAAATTATAGTTTGGTAGTAAATACATAATTTTAAGTACAGTACTAAAATGAATTATAATGAGGAACTAAATAAAATATATTATGTAAAATAAATTAAAGTTAGGTAGTAACTAATTTAGGATAATTGTTTTATGTAAATTAAAATAGTGTATAGTTAGGTAGAAAATCACAATAGCTATGTAGTGAATTACACCGGTTTTGTTGTTTGTGAACTGATTGCACTATTAACTCTTAAACAGCGTCAAGGGTGACTGAAAGAACATCCAATGCAAAAGACATTTATTACTATACTATACTGTACTGTACTGTACTGTACTGTACTGTACTGTACACAATTATTTCCCATCATTTCTATTTTTTTCAACTTGATTCTTTATTTTTTACAAGCTGAATCTTAAAATCTGAATGCAACTTCTGATTATTTGCAAGTTGAATGTTGATCATTGTTTCTTCTAATTGTTTATTTATCAACTGCTGCCGTGTTCTCCAAAATATTTTATTATTTTCTTCCTCTTCATTGGTTCTATTATTCCTGTTGGGTGAGTCATACAAGTTTTCATCAAATAATGACATTCTATTTCTCTCTTTCTGAGAGGAGGTTGAGGGGCTAGGTTGCAAATTTTTGTTTTGCAATGGTATGTCATGGCCTCTGGTGCAGGCAGGCTCTGGTACAGGATTTGTGAAGCTAATCTCTTGCACAAAATTTGTGGAAGGCATGCTCGAGCATAGTAACTGTGGTCCTCATCAATTAAATTGATTGACGAGTCCATATCCACTTCAATACCAATGACCATGCTTGCTTCTTTAACGAAACAAGCTTCCCACACGTACTTTTGTTTTGTAATATTTTCTCATCCCCAATCAAATATACTAATAAATCCCGTTCTCTCTGTGATATGGGACTTGCCCTGGATTCTTTGGATGAAAAAATGTCCATGACGAGAGCAGGTATGCTATTAATTTTGGCGCCAACGAAGGTAAACAAACACACACAGGACCCATAATGCATCAGCGAAAAGACAACCATAATGCATCGGCGAAGAGGACAGTATTACCAGACCTAAAAGAATCATCCCACACTAAGTGGAAGAGGTTCGAGCATTTGAAAATACTGCTTGAAAGAACAATCCTTTCGAAAAGAATCTTCGTCGGAGAGGGTAGATGTAGTTTCATAATACGGCTAAGCCTAAAGCCACCAAACCCTGGCTGGGAAGATGGAGGAGGCGGGAAGAAGGAGCCTGGAGGTTGGGGGAGACGGGAGGGAGAGGGAGGGGACGTGAGGTGTACTGACAGCCAGCGCCAAAGTTTACCCATTGCGTATTTATTTATCTCATATAGAGGAGTTTAAGTTTTTCTCTTATAAAATTTCACTGAACTGACCTAGGAGAATATAATCAACATTGCTGGAATTCTTATAAGATAATTATTAATTTGAATATAAACACGCTATAGTTTGCACTAGACAAAAAATTTTGTAATCACTTAGTACATTATTTTGAGTACATTTACAGTACAGCTTTACCTTTAGGACAGTGTGAGCATGTAACTGAGCAAAAATAAATTAAGAAAGTTACGTATATCGAGCCTGTGTTGTTGTTTTGAGATTATCCATCCCCTTCCAACGTTACCGTGAGGGATCATCAAGGTCAGCTAACGATGCAGGATGTGGGCAGCTCAAGGTCACTGCGAGAAGTTGAGGGCATTGACTGATCTGCTGACGATGTTGATGCTGAAGTTTTCTTAAGGAACACGGTGATGGAAAGCTGTCGTTGTTGTTTCTTAAGCTCCTGGAACATATTCTTATACCGAGTCATAAGGCTTGTAAGACCTTGTGAGTAGTTGATGCTGCGCTCCATACAGTATAGGGGTCATAATCAGACACAAAGTTTTTCAAGTGCTCGGCCACCTGAAACACTTCACTAAACTTGTTCTTCATCATCGTCGTCGTCTTCTTCGTCCGCTCTCACTATTTCCTCCAACGCAGCATCAGTCAGAGTTTCCCTGTGCCCATCACCTCCTACAGCCCTGGCCACCTTCACTATGATCTTAACTTCAGAGTCGATCGTAGGGAATCCTTTGAAGTCGTGCACACGGTCACTCCAAGGCGCCCGCCGAAACTGAAGTCGTGCACACGGTCACTCCACGGTGCCCACCAACACGAATTAACCGACTCTAGTTTCAGTGCACCCATGGCCTCCTTTACAAAAGTGATGCAATTGGCAATGTTGAAATCCTTTCAACATGCCATAACATGTCGTCCTCCATGGCGTTGCGAATGCGGACGAAGGTAAGGCGTGTTAGGCTGCCTTAAAGCACCAAATCACGCCCTGGTCGAGAGGCTGGAGGATGGAGGCGGTGTTGGGTGGAAGGAATACTACCTCGACGTCATCGTGTGAGAATTGTATGGCATCCGGGTGGCCTGGTGCCTTGTCAACGACCAGCAACACCTTGAAAACCAGGCCCAGCTTCTCTAGGTAGATCTTTACCTCGGTGATAAAACATTTGTGAAACCACTCAAGGAAAAGCAGTGCTGTCACCCTAGCTTTCTTGTTTGACTGCCAGTAGATTCTTATATTTTTCCTTCAGAGCACGAGGGTTGGCAGACCTAAAAATCATGCCTGACTTTATCTTATGCCCTGCTGCGTTACCACATACCTGTAGTAGGAGGGTGACGCGGTTCTTTGCAGCCTTGAACCCGGGGGCCTCCTTCTCAGACTTGGAAATGTAGGTAATGATTGGCATTTTCTTCCAAAACAAACCTGTTTTGTCAGCGTTGAAGACCTGCTATAGACAATATTCATTTTCCTCAATCAATTTCCTAAATTCTTCTGGGAACACCCTTGCAGCTGCCTCTTCCGCTGATGCCGATTCGCCAGTGATTCTAATACTTTTCAGGGTAAAACGTTTCCTGAAACTGTTGAGTCAACCTGCACTGGCTTTAAAATTCTTCTCAGAGGTGATGGCTGCTTCGCCCTGAGGAACCTCAGATTTAAACTGGTCATAAAGACTCAGCGCCTTCTCCCTGAGCATGTTGCCGTCGATGGGGACACGTTTCTGGTTCATATCCTCCACCCAGATGTTTAATGCCTTCTCCAGCTTCACTAGAGTTAAGTATCTAAAAATGTGTGTCTGTCTGTATTCATGTTAGTAGGAGTACTTGCAAAGGTTTGTAGCAACTGTTAGTATGTATGCCTGTCTGTGTACAAGTATCTAAATGTGTGCGTTTGTCTATGAACAAGTATCTAAGTGTTTGTGTGTGTGTCTGTATACATGTTTAGTGGGAGAATTTGTAAAGGTTCGTAGCTAGTGTTAGCATGTGTGGCTGTCTGTGTAAATGTTTGGGAGAAGTATTTGTAAAGGTTCGTATTTAGTGTTAGTATGTTTGTCTGTCTGTGTACAAGTATCTATGTATGTGTGTCAGTTGGTTTACAAGTATCTAAGTATGTGTCTCTCTGTGTACATGTATAGTAGGAGTACTTGTAAAGGTTCGTAGTTACTGTTAGTATGTGTGTCTGTGTGTGTATAAGTAATAATAATAATAATAATAATAATAATAATAATTAACGGTTTATTGAAAGAGCTTGGCAGCCAGAAGGCTGAAAATATACAGTTACATATTTGGGGAATGGGTTTCGAATTACAAATAATATACAAGTAACATAAGTGATACAAATAAGATATATAATAACTAGATGGGGAAAAGCTCAAACTAAAGTGCATTTCAACATAATGACAGCGCAAGAAGTAGTATTTACTGGGAGTGAATACACTGGTTTATTACAAGTTATTGATAATTTTTACAATGGTTGGGACTGGGCTGTTCTTATAGCGATCAGTTCGTGCACGTATGGGCTGGATGCGGTTGTGGTGTCGAACAGCAACTCTCGGGTTAGGGATCTCAGGTGGTAGTAGGAGCCGGTGTCGAGGATGGTGTAGAAGCTTCTTACCAAATTTGCAGATGAGGTCGTGGTGATGGTCAGTGAGAGTCGAAAGGGTCAGTGTGTTGAGCGCTTCTTGATATGTGGAGTAGGAAGGGGAGAAAATAATCTTGCATGCCCTCTTTTGTACTTTTTCTATGTGTTTACGTTGTGTGGCATTTAGGGAGGAAGACCAGGTAGGGGAAGCATAGGTGAGCTTGGGAAGTATGAATGTTGTGTAAACACTGAGGAGCTCGTGTGCAGGAACTCCGAGGGACTTGAGTCGGCGGAGGAGGTGGAGACGGAAACTGGAAGATTTGACAACTTCACTGACGTGTGGCTTCCAATTTAGTTTGTTGTCTATGGTGACGCCGAGGAGCTTCGTGGAATCTACAACCTGGAGTGTGTTCGGACCTAAAGTAATGGAAGGAGGTGGGACAATGTCGGAGTATCTAAGTATATGTGTCTGTCAGTAGACATGTTTAGTAGGAGTACTTGTAAAGGTTCGTAGCTACTGTTAGTATGTATGTCTATCTGTGTTCATGTTTAGTAGGAGTATTTGTAAGTTTCGTAGTTACTCTTTGGAAGTGTGTCTGTCTGTGAACATGTTTAGTAGAAGCGCTTGTAAAGCTTCGTAGCTACTGTTAGTATGCGTGTCTGTCTGTGTACAGGTATCTAAGTATGTGTGTCTGTCTGTATACATGATTAGTAATGGTATTGGTAAAAGTTCGTAACTACTTTTAGTATGTGTGTCTGTCTGTGTACATGTTTACTTGTCGTACTTGTAAAGGTTCGTAGCTACTGTTAGTATGTGTCTTTGTCTGTGTACAAGTATCTTAGTAAGTGTGTTTGTCTGTTTACAAGTATTTAAGTATTTATATCTGTCAATGTACATGTTTAGTAGAGGTAGATTTAACGGTTCGTAGCTACTGTTAGTATGTGCGTCTGTCTGTATACATGTTTAGGTGGAGTACTTGTAAGGGTTCGAAGTTATTGTTTGTATGTGTCTCTGTCTGTGTATAAGTATCTAAGTGTATGTGTATGTCTGTGTGCATGTTTAGTAGGAGTACTTGTAAAGGAACGTAGCTACTGTTAGTATGTATGTCTATCTGTGTTCATGTTTTGTAGGAGTACTTGTAAGGTTCCTAGTTAATATTAGTATACAGTATCTATCTGTCTGTGTACAAGTATCGAAGTATGTGTGTCTGTCTGTATACATGATGATTAAGGGTACTAGTAAAAGTTCGTAACTACTTTTAGTGTGGGTGTCTGTCTGTGTACATGTTTACTTGTCGTACTTGCAAAGGTTCGTAGCTACTGTTAGTATATGTCTTTGTCTGGGTACAAGTATCTAATAATAATAATAATAATAATAATAATAATTAACGGTTTATTGAAAAAGTTCTGCAGCCCGAAGGCTGAAAATATACATTGGACATAAATGACTTATTACATACATTGGTGGTTTAACAAAAGCCTTCATTAGAGAAAGGTAAAGGAACATACAGTGAACATACAGATTAATGTAGGTGTTGAACAGCAAAAACGTAGTGTAGTAACTCCCTCCCAGATGGTATTAGGAGGGACCTCACGTGGTGTAGTAGTTCCCTCACAGATGGTGTTATGAGGGGCCTCACGTGGTGTAGTAATTCCCTCACAGATGGTGTTATGAGGGGCCTCACGTGGTGTAGTAATTCCCTCACAGATGGTGTTATGAGGGGCCTCACGTGGTGTAGTAATTCCCTCACAGATGGTGTTATGAGGGCCTCACGTGGTGTAGTAATTCCCTCACAGATGGTGTTATCACGTGAGGGATGGTGTTATGAGGGGCCTCACGTGGTGTAGTAATTCCCTCACAGATGGTGTTATGAGGGGCCTCACGTGGTGTAGTAATTCCCTCACAGATGGTGTTATGAGGGCCTCACGTGGTGTAGTAATTCCCTCACAGATGGTGTTATGAGGGGCCTCACGTGGTGTAGTAATTCCCTCACAGGTGGTGTTATGAGGCCTCACGTGGTGTAGTAATCCTCACAGATGGTGTTATGAGGGGTAATTCCCTCACAGTGGTGTATGTAATATCCCTCACAGTAATTCCCTCACAGATGGTGTTATATGAGTGAGGTGTGGTTCCAGGCCTTCCTATCGTAGACGGATTAACACATCGCTGGCTGTTGAGTCTCATGGGCCGTTATCACTGGGTACCTGGGACCTCACTGTGTGAAGGTCAACTTGGGTACCACTGTTACTGTTGAGTTGTTCTCACTGACTTAAGCACTGTTCACCACTGTTCAACTCTGTTTAACACTGGTTCCGTTCCTTTCCTAAATGAAATAGTAACTTCTGGCAGAACATGTTGATATTCCGGTGGGGAGGAGGGTTCAGGGGAAGGGGTTGGTATGGGCCAACATAACAGTTGACCTGGCTGCTCTGAGAGGAGCGCCAGGTACGTCTTGACCCTTCGGTGGTCAAGGATGTATCTCAGTAAGTGTGTCTGTCTGTTTACAAGTATTTAAGTATTTATATCTGTCAATGTACATGTTTAGTAGGGGTAGATTTAACGGTTCGTCGCTACTGTTAGTATGTGCGTCTGTCTATACATGTTTAGTAAGAGTACTTGTAAAGGTTCGTAGCTACTGTTAGTATGTGTCTCTGTCTGTGTACATGTTTAGAAGGAGTACTTGTAAAGATTCGAAGCTGCTGTTAATAAATATGTGCATCTGTGTACAAATATCTAAGCACGTGTGTCTGTCTGCGTACATGTTTAGTAGGAGTAATTGAAAGGTTCGTAGCTACTGTGAGTATTTGTGTCTCTGTGTACAAGTAACTAAATAAGTGTGTCTGTCTATGTACAAGTATTTAAGTATGTATGTCTGTCTGTGTATAAGTACCTAAGTGTGTGTGTGTGTGTCTGCGTACATGTTTAGTTGGAGTACTTGTAAAGCTTCGTAGCTACTGTTAGTATGTGTGTCTGACTGTGTACACGTTTACTAGGAGTACGTGTAAAGGTTCGTAGCTACTTTTAGTATGTGTGACTGTCTGTGTACAAGTAATAAAGTATTTGTGTCTGTCTGTGTATATGTTTAGTTTGGGTACTTGTAAAGGTTCGTAGATACTGTTAGTATGTGTATCTGGCTGTCTACATCTTTAGTTGGAGTACTTGTAAAGGTTCATAGCTCCTTTAGAATGTGTGTCTGTCTGTGTACATGTTTAGTAGGAGAACTTGTAAAGTTTCGTAGTTACTGTTAATATGTGCGTATGTCTGTGTTCATGTTTAGTAGGAGTACTTGTAAAGGTATGTAGGTACTGTTGGTACGTTTGTCTGTCTGTGTACATGTTTAGAAGGAGTACTTGTAAAGGTTCGTAGTTGCTGTTAGTATCTATGTATGTCTGTGTACAAGTATCTAATTTTGTGTGTCTGTTCATGTGCGTGTTTAGTATTATTAGTACTTGTAAAGGTTCGTTGTCACTATTTATATGTGTGTCTCTTTGTGTACAAATATCTCAGTATGTGTCTGTCTATGTATAAGTATCTAAGCATGTGTGTCTGTCTGTGACCATGTTTAGTAGGAGTACTTGTAAAGGTTCGTAGCTACTGTTAGTATGTGTGTCTGTCTTAGTACATGTTTAGTAGGAGTACTTGTAAAGTTTCGTAGTTTCTGTTAGTATGTATGTCTGTCTGTGTACAAGTATTTAAGTATGTGTGTCTGTCTGTGTACGAGTATCTAAGTATGTGTGTCTGTCTGTGTACATATATCTAAGTATGTGAGTCTGTCAGTGTACATGTACATAAATATGTGTGTCTGTCTGTGTACAAGTATGCCTGTATGTGTGTGTACAAGTATATAACTATGCAAGTAAATCACTGTGGGTGCGCGTGATCCAGGTATATGCTGATAACCACAAGGAAAGAAGAAAACACGAAGTTCCCAAGCGCTTTCGTGTAATTTACATCTTCAGGGGTGAGTACAGACTAAGGAGTACAAAACAAGGTATATATATATATATATATATATATATATATATATATATATATATATATATATATATATATATATATATATATATATATATATATATATACACACACAGAGGACGGTGAGATCAAGTTCACAATGGCCAGGTATTAGGTAATGACCCTACTAATCTTCAAAAATCACTGCAGCACCTGGTTACAAATCTTCTTAATTACGAAATTATCCAGTTTGTGCATACCATTACTCAAATTCATGTTAACGGATTAGGTATGTTTAATGAGACTAGATTCTATAATGTTCCTACTGTCAATTGAATTACAAGGTAATACTGAGGAGGCATTATCCCAGACATTGCAATGCTTATTATCCCCGAAATGATCAAACAGAGCATTGGATTCCTGGCCTGTCCTAACACTTTATTTATGTTGTTTAAGTCTAGTTATAAGATCTTTACCTGTCTGGCGTAAGTAAAACATATTACATTCCTTGCAAGGAACCTTATAAATGCAGTCACCTGTATTGTTGGGGGAGTTCTTGATTAACATTTGTTTGACAGTGCATGAGTTTTTAAATGCCACATTGACGTTCCAAGTTTTTAGTTGTAAAGGAATTTGAGAGAATTTTTTGTGAAATGGTCATGGGTGGGCTTGGGATCGGTTCTATAGAAAAATTTCTTAATAATGTTAAGGCATTTGTCTATGAAAGATCTAGGGTACTTAAGGTTCAAGCCAATATTTTATATATATATATATTTATATTCCTCATCAATGAATTCCGGGCTGCAAATTCTCAAAGCACGTAAGAACCTTGTTGAAAATACTGACTGTTAACTCTATTATGGTGGGCAGAATAATAATGAATGTATGAACACACATAAGTAGGTTTCCTATAAATACTGTACTTAAAGGTGTTACCTATTCTGGGGATCATACAGTCTAGGAAAGGCAATTTACAGTCATGCTCTAATTCCACAGTGAATTTGATTGAGGGGGCTAAGTTATTAAGTTGTGGCAGGAAAGCTTTTAGGTCCTCATTACATGGCCAGATACATAATACATCCTCAACATATCTAAACCAGACTGCTGAAGGTGGTAAAATATTACTTAATAGTTTATTTTCAAAGAATTCCATTTATAGGATGCTTAATACAGGTGAAAGTGGATTACCCATTGCCAAACCAAGTTCGATGAAGTCGTCTTTCGAGACGGGCAATGAAATATTGTCCAGGGAATCTATGAGGAACTCCAGTAAATCATCAACTGGGACCTTTGTAAAGAGTGATGTTACATCAAAACTGACCAGTTTAAAATCATAATTAGTGTCTAAGTTATTGAGTTTATCAACCAGATCATAATATTCTTAATATTAGAGTTAGAAATGTTGCCAACTAGGGGATTTAGTAAAGAAACTAACCATTTAGTTAATTTATAAGAGATTGACCCAACTGAGCTGATGATGGGTCTTGCTGGGTTATTAGGCTTGGGGGTCATGATTACACCGTACATGTATAGCAGTATGTGTCTCTGTCTGTGTACAAGTATCTAAGTATGTGTGTCTATCTGTATTCAGGTATTTAGATATGTGAGTCTGTCTGTGTACAAGTATCTAAGCAAGTGTGTCGATCTGTGTACAATTATATAAGTATGTTTGTCTGTCTTTGTTCATATTAGTAGCAGTATTTGCGAAGGTTTGTAGCTACTGTTAGTATGTATGTCTGTCTGTGTACAAGTATCTAAGTATGTGTGTCTGTCTGTGTACGTGTTTGGTAGGAGTAATTGTAAGGGTTCGTAGCCACTGTTTATATATATGTGTGTGTCTCTTTGTGTACAAATATCTAAGTATGTGTGTCTGTCTGTGTGCAAGTATCTAAGTATGTGTGTCTGTCTGTGTTCATGCATATAAGTATATGTGTGTCTGTCTGTGTGCAAGTATCTAAGTATGTGTGTCTGTCTGTGTTCATGCATATAAGTATATGTGTGTCTGTCTGTGTGCAAGTATCTAAGTATGTGTGTCTGGCTGTGTTCAAGCATATAAGTATATGTGTGTCTGTCTGTGTGCAAGTATCTAAGTATGTGTGTCTGTCTGTGTTCATGCATATAAGTATATGTGTGTCTGTCTGTGTGCAAGTATCTAAGTATGTGTGTCTGGCCGTGTTCAAGCATATAAGTATATGTGTGTCTGTCTGTGTGCAAGTATCTAAGTATGTGTGTCTGTCTGTGTTCATGCATATAAGTATATGTGTGTCTGTCTGTGTGCAAGTATCTAAGTATGTGTGTCTGGCTGTGTTCAAGCATATCAGTATATGTGTGTCTGTCTGTGTGCAAGGATCTAACTATAATAATAATAATAATAATAATAATAATAATAATTAACGGTTTATTGAAAGAGCTTGGCAGCCAGAAGGCTGAAAATATACAGTTGCATATTTGGGGAATGGGTTACGAATTACAAATAATATACAAGTAACATAAGTGACACAAATAAGACATATAATAACTAAATGGGGAAAAGCTCAAACTACAGTTCATTTCAACATAGTGACAGTGCAAGGAGTAGTGTTTATTGGGAGTGAATACACTGATTTATTACAAGTTATTGATAATTTTTACAATGGTTGGGACTGGGCTGTTCTTATAGCGATCAGTTCGTGCGCTTATGGGCTGGATGCGGTTGTGGTGTCGAACAGCAATTCTCGGACTAGGGATCTCAGGTGGTAGTAGGAGCCGGTGTCGGGGATGGTGTAGAAGCTTCTTACCAAATTTGCAGATGAGGTCGTGGTAATGGTCAGTGAGAGTCGAAAGGGTCAGTGTGTTGAGCGCTTCTTGATATGTGGAGTAGGAAGGGGAGAGAATAATCTTGCATGCCCTCTTTTGCACTTTTTCTAGGTGTTTACGTTGTGTGGCATTTAGGGAGGAAGACCAGGTGGGGGAGGCATAGGTGAGCTTGGGAAGTATGAATGTTGTGTAAACACTGAGGAGCTCGTGTGCAGGAACTCCGAGGGACTTGAGTCGGCGGAGGAGGTGGAGACGGAAACTGGAGGATTTGATAACTTCACTGACGTGTGGTTTCCAATTTAGTTTGTTGTCTATGGTGACGCCGAGGAGCTTCGTGGAATCTACAACCTGGAGTGTGTTCGGACCTAGAGTAATGGAAGGAGGTGGGACAATGTCGGAGGAGAGGTTGATGTGCATAACCATGGTCTTGGTATGGTTGATGGTGACATGGTTGTTGGTGGCCCAGTTTTGGAGACTGTTCAATAAATCCTGAAGGGCGGTATAGTTGGGAGCAGAATTGTTGACGCTGATCCCAATGGTGGAGTCGTCGACATATTTCCAGCGAGCAGGGGTTTCTCTTAGGGCATCATTGATGAGCATAAGGAAGCAGAGTGGTCCCATCTTGGTGCCTTGGGGGACGCCACAGGTGAGTGACTGAAAGGTGGAGACAGCCCCTCGGAAGCGTACAGCTTGGCGTCGGTCACTGAGGAAGTCTGTAAGCCATGGTATAAGACTTCTCCGAAGCCCGAGGTCAATAGCTTTGTTGATGATTATATTGTGGTCGACTAGGTCGAACGCTTTAGTGAAATCAATGAAGGCGACAGCTACAGACGTTTTCGTTTCTCGAGATGGCGGTATATGTAATCGAAAAGCTGACAAGACAGTGAGTGGTGGAGGAAGTTTTCATGTTGCCAAATTGCTGAGGGTCTACGACTCCTGCAATATCAGCATAAGCCCAGTCGAACACAAAACTTTCACAGATTAGGCTGGGTATTGGGGTGATTGCAATAGGTCGTAGCTGATTTAAGGATTGTGGGCTGGTTGACTTGGGCACTGGTGATACATAAGAGGTCTTCCAGTCAGCTGGGCATCTGGCTTGACTCAGAGAAGCATTGATGATGGAGCATAGGGGTTTAGCAAGCTCCGGGGAGAACTCCTTGAAGAGTTTCATTGGTAAGTCAATGGGGGTGGTAGAGGGTTTTAATTTTAGTTTGTTCAGGCGTTTTGCTACTTCAAATTCTTCTACTAAGTCAGTGGGAAGGGGGGCTGGTAGGTAAGCAGGGAGAGTGGTTGTGTCAAGCCGGGGAAGCGTCTGGCATATAGTAGCGAAATGGTTATTTGTTTGCTCAGCTCCGTCAACATTAGTGAGATGGCTAAGGAAGGGGAGGGGGTCCACAGAGTTCTTTAAGCTTACCATACCATTGACTGATGTTGGTCTGCTTCAGGTGTTGTAATTTGGTTGGGTAGTGGGACTTCTTTGCAGTGCGTATTTCGCGGATGACTCGGTTGCGAAGGGACCTGCAGCGGGTGTGGTCATTGAGATGAAAGGCTTTGTCTCTCTGTTGCATAAGTCTTTTGATCCGAGGTGTGATCCAGGGCAAGTCAGCTGGGTGAGATCTGACGGGCTTCTCGGGGAAGAAGTGGTGGTGAGCTTCTGTGGTGGTGTTGGTATAATTTATCCATTTGGTTTCCACGTCATCCACGCTAAGTACTTCAGTCCAGGGATGGTAAACTATCCACTGCCCGAAGAGGCGCACTGCAGAGTCAGTAATCGGCCTGTATGTGTGTCTGTCTGTGAACATGTTTAGTAGGAGTACTTGTAAAGGTTCGTAGCTACTGTTAGTATGTATGTCTGTCTGTGTACACGTATCTAAGTATAATAATAATAATAATAATAATAATAATAATAATAATAATAATAATAATAATAATAATAATAATAATAATAATAATAATAATAATAATAATAATAATAATAATAATAATAATAATATTAATAATAATAATAATAATAATAACAATAATAATAATGCTAATAATAATAATAATGATAATAATAATAATAATAATAATAAAAATAATAATAATAATAATAATAATAATAATAATAATAATAATATTTAAAATAATAAACGGTTTCAGCCGGCGGCTGAAAATATACAGACTTACATTTGATTTAGACATAATGATATAATATGCATTGAATACATTTACAGGGCTGTACAGTACATAAATCAGGAGTTGATTATTATTGTAACAATAGATGGGATGGTGCTGTTCTTATATCTACCGGTGAGGGCTCTTATGGGCTGAATTTTGTTGTAGTGGCAGACTGTGAGAGTTGGGTGGGGGGCTGCCGGTGGCAAGAGGTGGCGATGACAAGGGTGGTGCATTAGTTGGCTGCCAAACCTTTCCAGTGCTTGGTGGTGGAGGTCACTGAGGGATGGCATTTCCAGGGTGGAGAGAGCGTTGGTGTAGCCAGAGAATTCTGCGCCGAGCATGATTCTGCAGGCCCTTTTCTGTACCTTCACTAGCTGACGTTGTTGGGTGGAGTTGAGAGAAGACGACCAGGCTGGTGACGCATACGTTAGTTTGGGGAGAATAAAGGCATTATAGATGGTCCTCAGCTCTGGCGTGGGTGTTCCAAGTGACCTAAGTCGTCGTAGCATGTAGAGGCGGTACGAGGCTGCCTTGACTGTGTTATTTACATGGGCCTTCCAGTCAAGTTTGTTGTCTATAGTTACACCCAGGATTTTGGCAGACTGCACCAGCTGGAGAGGATGGGCACCCACTGTGACTGCTGGGGCTTGCATTGGAGTGGTGGCGGTATTGATGTGCATGACTACGGTTTTGGTGTGGTTGAAGGTGACCTTGTCCTCCGTAGTCCATGCCTGTAGCCTGTCCAGGGTGCCTTGTAGCGATGAGTAGTCTGGTGCGGTGTTGTCCACTGAAACTCCCACAGTGCAGTCAACCACGTACTTCCACCTGTGAGGGGTGTCCGATAGAGCGTACGTTGATCAGGATGAGGAAGCACAGTGGTCCCATCTTGGTCCCCTGGGGAACACCGCAGGTGAGGTGTTCGAATGTGGAGACCTAGCCCTGATACCTCACTGCCTGGCGAAGTCCAGGTTGGTGGGCAGCCCAAGTGCATTAGCCTTGTTGATAACAGTGCGGTGATCAACAAGGTCAAAGGCCTTCCTGAAGTCAACAAGGGCAACGGCCAGTGATGTCTTACCTTTCTGCAAGTTTTTGTGCAGAAAATCCAGCAAGCATACCAAGCAGTGTGATGTAGAGGAGGTCCTCATATTGCCAAATTGCTGTGGATGAATTGACTGATAGATTCTGGCAAATGCCCACTCAAAAACAAAGTCCTCACAAAGTAGACCGGGTATGGGGGTAATGGCAACTGGCCGGAGGTCGTTAGGGGACTGTGGGGTGGTGACCTTGGGGATGGGGGAGACAAGTGCGGTTTTCCATTCATTAGGGCATTTGCTTTGTCTAAGGGATGCATTAATAATAGAACAGAGGGGGGTGGCAAGTTCGACTGCAAACTCCTTGTATATTTTGATTGGGAGGTCAATTGGGGTCGTGGAGCATTTGGATTTAAATTTCAGGAGTTTGTTGGCGATTTCATATGTGTGTCTGTTTGTGTACGTGTTTAGTAGGAGTACTTGTAAGGGTTCGTAGCTACTGTTTGTATGTGTGTCTTACCCTAAGCATTGTCACTGAAGGTTCTTTTCATCCCTTACTGCATTAATCGCAAATAATCCGTGTGTTCACCGGCGATCACCAAGCGACTTTGTGAGTATTTGGATGGTCGGCTAGTACAGGTGCCAGGTGCCAGTGACAGTGTCGATAGGCCTACTTTGGCAGGAGTGGCATCGAGACTCTCGCCCTTATGGGGGCAAGTGCCCTACGCCTGTGGTCGCCTCACCCCCCCAAGTAACGGTCACTTCATGTTGTGTCGGCAGTCCAAGTGAGTATATATAACTAATATTACATCATTGCGACCATAGAAGTAGTTGTTATTTCTGACAAGGATATATGAACAAGTGTTAGGTGTGACAATTCCTGCTCCCAGTGTATTATTCTGATGTGTGGATTGTCGCCCACAGGGGGGTGGCATACACACCCACGCGCGCACGTATGCCCCTACTACCCGGACACAGCAGTCCAGCCTGTCACCTTTCTGCCCTTTACTCATAAGAACTAGTTTCTTCTTCTGTACGGGACCAAAGCAGATGTCGGAGGCGGATATGACCGTCGCCCAAGGTGCAGAACACTATGCCGGGTAACAGACATTGCTGCGTCTGTGCTAGCCAGTACCAAAATTGCACTAGCTGTGAGTGTGCGAGAAACAACCGACCATGTGTGGTTTGCAGAAAGGGAAGCAATTGTCGAAACCAACAAGGCAGGGAGCCGACACAGGAGGCCACAGTGGATATCTCCTGGACCCAACCGCCCGATGATATCCTAAATGATAACTGTGAGTCTACTCAACCTGAAAATGTAATACTAATAAATGCTGCTCCACTAGTAGCAGATGTCCACGAGGTTAATGAGAGACAGCCACCAATGTGGAATGGCATGTCGATGGAAAATGCGGACATATGGGTTAAAGAAACTTACTCAGAAATTGTAAGGTGGTCGCCAGCTAATCTCTTTGAGCCACCCAAGTGTTTGGCCACCAAAGAAATGATTCGGGAGATGATTCGCCTCGTAACTGAGTACACTCAAGGCTGCTTTCTTGCCCCTTTAGCTCTTCAAATACTGGCAACAATACCACATATATTCTGTCAGAGGACACACAAAGACTAAGCACAAAGAAAATTCGGCAGCAATGAAGAGAAGATTGACAATGTGGCAGAATGGGGCTCTTGATGATCTATGTGAAGTAAGTACACTCCAGAAGAGATTAAAATTTACAGGAGACGGAAAGCAAAACACCGATGACATTGCAAGAAAGTTTGGATGAGATGTCGAATGTCCTTCTCTTTTATCTACGGTCGGCTTTGCTCTGCCTCAGGGGAACGGGTGCAACGGCCCCAAAGTCGACAACAGTTGCAGATATTGTCGATGAGGCTACAGTCATCGAATGCCGCATATATCTGCGGCTCAACTAACTCAACACAGCTAGGATAGCTACTCATGTATTAGGATATTTAATATTAAGGTAATAAAAAGATGGCAAAGGAATGGCTATTGGGGGAGGCTGGAGGCCATTTTAAGAAAAAAAAGAATATACTTGTAAAGGTTCTTAGCGACTGTAAGTAAGTGTGTCTGTCTGTGTATAAGTATTTCAGTATGTGTGTTTTCTGTGTACAAGTATCTATGTATGTATGTCTGTCTGTGTACAAGTATCTAAGTATGTGTGTCTGTCTGTGTACCAGTATATAAGTATGTGTGTTTGTCTGTGTACGAGTATCTAATTATGTGTGTCTGTCTGTGTACATGTTTAATAGGAGTACGTGTAACGGTTTATAGCAACTGTTAGTAAGTGTGTCTGTCTGTGTCGTTGCTACTGTTTGTATGTGTGTCTGTCTGTGTACATTTTAGTAAGATTACTTGTAAAAGTTCGTAGCTTTTGTTAGCATGTGTGTCTGTCTGTGTACATGTTTAGTAGGGATACTTGTAAAGGTTCGTAACTACTGTTTGTATGTGTGTCTGTCTGTCTACAAGTATTCCAGTATGTGTGTTTTCTGTGTACAAGTATCTATGTATGTGTGTCTGTCTATGTACAAGTATCTAAGTGTGTGTGTCTGTCTGTGTTACCGCCAAAGTAAGATAAACTAGAAGAGAGAGAGAAAGAGATTGATAGTCACAACAATAAGATAAACTAGACGAGAAAGAGAGAGAGAGAGGGTGAGAGGAGAGACATAGTGTTGACAACGAATTTTGCTGAGGTGTTTAAATATGAAACAGATGGCACTCGCCCCGGGCTGTGATTACTCTCGAGAGCAGTCTATCGCTTCCTGCAGCAGAGACAACACCTTTCGTTCAACTAACCTATACCAAGAGGATATTACACCAGCTCTCGTTGGTCAAACCCTAGACCTTAAAACGTGAGTGTGATTGTGAACTATTAAATCCTCTAAAAAACTCTAAATAACTTTAATAAGTATATTTATGTACTGTATTTTCATAATATTATACAAATTGTCTCCTGATGTATCAACATTTGTAACATGTGAGTTATATTTAAGATGTTAAGATGATTGTATTATTCAAACTATGTGTCCTGAGATAACAGCATTTGTTATATGTGAATTGTTCTTTAACAGGTTTTGACCGAATTATATGGTACGCGTCATCGTTGTGGGTCTTATTCTCCAACAAAAATCAATAACGCTCCTATGAGCGCTAACAGTCTGTGTACCGGTATCTAAGTATGTGTGTCTGTCTGTGTACGAGTATATAAGCAGCGCAACAAGGCATACTACACCAACAACCGCCTGTACAAAAGTCTACGTAACCAGGTCATCAGGGAAATAAAGTCGGCCAAGAAGTCTTATTATCCCAGGAAAGTGCACGGCCTCAAGGAAGTCGGCATCGGTCAGTGGTACTCCAAGCTAAAAGATCTCTGTGGTCTTAACCGTCAGTCTCCCACACTTCCTTTCATCTCACATTTACGTAATGAGGAGGCAGTTGAGATAATTAATAACCACTCTGGTACCATTTGTCATACCTTACCCAGTCTTGACCTCACTCTCCTCCCGGCTTACTTAACTTCCTCCTCCCCCCCTACCAGTGTTCAACCTTTTGAAATCGCCAACAAACTCCTGAAATTTAAATCCAAACGCAGCACGACCCCAATTGACCTCCCAATCAAAATATACAAGGAGTTTGCAGTCGAACTTGCCACCCCCCTCTGTTCTATTATTAATGCATCCCTCAGACAAAGCAAATGCCCTAATGAATGGAAAACCGCATTTGTCACCCCCATCCCCAAGGTCACCACCCCAAAGTCCCCTAACGATCTCAGGCCAGTTGCCATTACCCCCATACCCAGTCTACTCTGCCAAGACTTTGTTTTTGAGTGGGCATTTGTTAAAATTTATCAGTTAATTGATCCACAGCAATTTGGCAATATGAGGACCTCCTCTTCATCACACTGCTTAGTTAGTTTTCTGGATTTCCTGCACAAAAACCTGCAGACGCGTAAGACATCACTGGCCGTTGCCCTTGTTGACTTCAGGAAGGCGTTTGACCTTGTTGATCACTGCACTGTTATCAACAAGGCCAATGCACTAGGGCTGCACACCAACCTGGTCTCTTGGCTCACTGATTTCTTGAGTGGACGTCGTCAGGTATCAGGGTTCTGTCTCCACATTCCGAGACCTCACCTGTGGTGTTCCCCAGGGGACCAAGATGGGACCACTGTGCTTCCTCATCCTGATCAACAGCGCTCTATCGGACACTCCTCACAGGTGGAAGTACGTGGATGACTGAAGTGTGGGGGTTACAGTGGACAACACCGAACCAGACTACTTATCGCTACAAGGCACCCTGGACAGGCTACAGGCATGGACTAAGGAGAACAAGGTCACCATCAACCAGACCAAAACCGTAGTCATGCACATCAATACCGCCACCACTCCAGTGCAAGCCCCAGCAGTCACAGTGGGTGCCCATCCTCTCCAGTTGGTGCAGTCTGCCAAACTCCTGGGTGCAACTATAGAAAACAAACTTGACTGGAAGGCCCATGTAAATAACACAGTCAAGGCAACCGCGTACCGTCTCTACATGCTACAACGACTTAGGTCACTTGGGACACCCACGCCAGAGGTGAGGACCATCTACAACGCCTTTATTCTCCCCAAACTTACATATGCGTCACCAGCCTGGTCGTTTTCTCTCAACTCCACCCAACAACGTCAGCTAGAGAAGGTACAGAAAAGGGCCTGCAGAATCATGCTCAGCGCAGAATACTCCGGCTACACCAACGCTCTCTCCACCCTGGAAATGCCATCCCTCAGTGACCTCCACCACCAAGCACTGGAAAGGTTTGGCAGTGGACTACTACACCAACCTCGTCATCACCACCTCCTGCCACCTGCAGCCCCCCACCCAACTCGCGCAGTGCGCCACTATAACAAAATACAGCCCATAAGAGCCCGCACCGATAGATATAAGAACAGCACTGTGGGAGACTCAGGTGATCTTTACAATCAGGGGTAAAGGAAACACACTGATGTCAAGTTCGTAAGTTCTATTTCTGGGACAAACACACAAAAGGAGTTAAGACAGGGGAAACAGCGTCCTGTCTTGGAATCTCTCTGGGTATCTCTATCTGCGCATGCGCGTACAGCGCGCATGTGCCCAAAACATGAACTAACACTCAATGACAAAAGGGAGTATGATTATAAACATATAATACAGAGACCTGAATCAATAATGGTAAATAGTACAGAGTTACATATTACAGCAATATTCGTCTCATATATCTACACCTCCCTCCCCCTCACGCTCGTAGTGCAATCTCAAGCGGACTCTTTTTCCAGGAGCCTTTGTGAGTGACGTGGGAAAACTGGGGGGTCACTGAATGAGGACTTACTTTTCTCGTCCAAGCAAGGGTTCACAGGGATGTGGGGGAGGGGTTCACCACTAGAGGACAGTACTGAACGAAGGAAGCGGCGATTCCGCCACCATACCCGACCACTAGGGAGACGGACCTCGTAATCCCTGGTCTTGCCGCAGCCCATGACAACCCCGACCTTGTCCCAGCGGTGAGACGTCGGTTCTTGAACCCGAACTGTTTGCCCGATACTCAACCTGGGAAGGGGTCGGGCGTGCTGATTGTACTGTGCCTTTACCTGGTCAGCACGGGCGGCTGCACGACGATCGCAGTCCTCGGTCTTGGCCTGCCACTCCCTCGAGAAGGACTCAGGATGGGCAGGGACACATGACCGTAGTGGGTGGCCGTATAACATCTGTGCTGGGGAGCGACCTGTGAAGTTGGGGGTATTCCGCAATTCCAATAAACCCCGGTCAAACTTCTCACAGTCAATGTTGCCTGAGGGTGCCGTCTTGAGGATGAGATGCTTGACGGACTTTACGGCAGCCTCGGCATGTCCATTGGACTGGGGATAATGTGGCGAGGACACCACATGATGAACTCTCCATCGCTCCATGCAGTCCCGGAAGTTGTTGCTGGTGAACTGGGGCCCGCCGTCAGTCCTCAGGCGGAGAGGGACACCAACTTCCCGGAAGTAGCGACAGAACATACGTACTGAACTAGACGAAGGCGTCCATTGCCGTGGTCCTGTAGCAGAGCGTATCCAATCCCGTAGAGGCGAGAGGCATCAGTCTGGAGGACAACTGGCAGGGCCGGGTCGAAGGAAGCGAGAACAGGTGGGCTAAGGAGAGCTGTCTTGACGCGACGGAATGCCTCATCATGGTCAGCTGTCCAGGTGAGTGTTCTCTTGGGGCCCATCAGGGTGCGTAGAGGCTGTGCTGCAGCGGCGATGTCGGGGGTGAACTCAGCCAACTGGTTTACCAGGCCCATGAACGAGCGGAGGTCGGTCAGGTTGGCAGGAGTTGGGAAGTCCCGGATCGCGCTGACCTTTCCAGGATCAGCCAAGATGCCCTTGCCTGAGAGGGTGTACCCACAGAAGTTCACACTAGGTGCGGCGACCACAAACTTATCCTTGTTGAGGGTGATCCCGTACTTGCGGCACCTGGTGAGCATCTGGTGAATACGCTCAAGATGCGTGGAGTAATCCTCGTCATATAGGAACACGTCGTCGATGACCTTGACACAGTTCGCCACACCCTGAAGGGCCATGTCACCACGGAGGCAGAAAGCATCGCCAGTAGCCGCGAAACCCATAGGTCCTCTGCAGTGCTGAAATCGGCCGTACGGTGTGATGAACGTCGTGAGGTGCTGATCTTCTTCTGCAAGTTCCATCTGCCAGTACCCACATAAGGCATCTGCTGTAGTAAAGTACCTTGCCTTCGGGTCCACACTGCGTATAGCGGCGAAGGGTGTCGGTGAAGGGTGGGTCGGGCGGGAAACTTGGCTATTCAGCTTGGTGAGGTCGACGGTGATACGAACTCCAGTAATGTTCTTGGCGACTGCTACCATGGGGTGACACCAATCCGAGGGGTCGTCACCAGCAGGCTTAATGATCCCCTGGGCTACCATAGAGTCGAGTTCCTTCTTAACTTGGCTCTGGAAAGCGAAGGGTATCTGTCTCGGTGTGTGGATGGCGAAAGGTACTGCGTCATCCTTCAGGTGTATTCTCATGGGGGAGCCAGCCATTGGCTTGAGTGGAGGCGTCTTGAGGTCCTCCTTGGAAACCAGCACGTCCTTGAATTGCAATAGGAAGAACTCCCTGGCTGCAGAAGGTGACGTATTGGGTGGGAGGGGCAGCTCCTTGCACCTGTTGACATGTTTTATTTCCAGAATTGGCTTAGGGAAGTCTGGAGATATTATGGCCAACTCTTGACAGTGGCCATAAGACAGTAGTGGCATCTGAACACCTTTGTGGACCTGAATCTTGGCAGAACATGACTGCTTACCTAGGGTGAGGGTAGCCTGAAATGTACCCAGAGCAGGTGCCATTGTAGAACCGTCTGCGGTGAGCGTTGTAGAAGTTGACGGTGGTTGCAAGCTGCTCCTAGGGATCCCCAGAATGTCGAGGTGTCTTGTGCCGATGACTGTGACGTCCGCACCTGTGTCAGGAAGCATCTGGATACGGGAAGTAATATCGCCGTATGACAGGTGAACACAGATGGGCTGAGGTGTCTTGCTGACAGGGGAAGAAGATGATCCCACGCGACGACAGCGCTTGTTCTTCGCCGCCTGAGACTTGCAAGTAGTATCATTCTTCTTCTTTGACTGACAGCATTTGTCGAAGTGTCCAATGCGGCTACAGGAGCGGCACTGAACGTTGTTGGCAGGGCACTTCAGTGTCCTAGCCCAATGACCACGACGGCCACAGTTATTGCAGGTGCTGTCAGCGGCAGGGCATTCAGAACCATGCCGACGAGCACAATACTGGCAGGAATGACCTGGCGTCGAAGTCTGAAGTGATGCTGAAGATTGATGCGAAGCTGAAGTCGGATGTGAAGCTGAAGTCGGATGTGAAGCTGAAGTCCGGTCACGTCCTTTCTTCTTCTTATATGCGGAGATGGCACACAGCTGGTTAGATGGAGCACGAATGGCAGAAGTCGCACTTCTGGTGGCTTCATAAGAGCGGCAGGTGGTGACAACATCCTGTAGAGAAGAGGCAGTGTCGAGGGAGATAAGCTTCTGAATTAGCTCTTCGTCCCGCACGCCCATGAGGATAATCATCTTCAGCTGTGTTTCCTCACAAGTCGACGAGTTCCCAGGACAAACGTCAACCTCCTCAGCGATGCGTCTGAGTCGTACGTAAAAATCGGCAAACGACTCACCCTCCAGCTGCTTACAACTGAGAAGTTCTCTCCTACGCAGAGCTTCGTTGCGGAGACCCTTGATATGCGTCTGTAAAGCATCCAAGACGTCCTTCACAGTCTTGTCTGTGTCGTGGAGAATTTGCAGGGTGTGCTCCAGGATACGTTGCGTCTCTAGGGTGAGACACATCCTCATCTGGATCAGCTGTTTCTCCCTAGGCAACCTTGATAAATCGACCATCATCGAATAATCGTCCCACCTCCGACGCCATTCACGGAATACCTGGAACGAGGCATCAGCTTGGAGTGGCGGTGGACTCTGAGCGAGTGCTTTCTGTGGGGGGGGGCAAAGAAGTTGAAGAGGACCCTGCAGGTGCACCTGTGGACGAAGAGGCAGGTGTAGTAGCTGCTTGAAGGCTAACAGGTGCCAACAACTCGATAATGGCACTGAATCTGGCATTTCTTGTTGATGTCTGTGATTCTCTTCACGTCTTCGTTCATCGTCTTCCTGTCGCCTCCTGATGTCGTCTTGTCGTCGGTTTTCTTCCAAAATCTGAATTAAATGAAGGAAGTCGACACCTGTGGCAGATTGCGGACGTGTGTAGTGGGGGCTAAGGGTGGGTGGGGCCGCTTGATCCACTTTCCGATCCACTTGGAATCCACTTACTGCACCGACATCCGTCTGAAGTTGGGCTTGTTGGGTACCTGAAGAAAACCCAATAAATTCCTGATCTTCCATATGGCCTGGTTTATTTCTCTCACAATTACTGTAATTAATAAGTGAGCAGAAAAGCAATCGTCTTTAAATGGAAGATATCTGCGAGCGTCTGTGAGTGTGTGTGTGTGTGCGTTCGTTCATGCGTGTACTCGGGGCAGGCTGGCCAGGGAGCGGGAGCTGGCTGGCTGGCGGTTACAGCAACTCCTCTCGCTGGCTCACGCCAGTGCCAGTCGAGACATGAATGGGGGTGGATGTCAAAACTTGAGCTCTCCCATAGGTCTTAAAAAGGCTTCCTTCTTTTGTAAAAAGTGCAGGAACACGGGGAAACACTTTAAAGACACTAAAGGGCACACACAACACTGAAAAAGCTCTTCACAACACTGCACTGTAAATCCAGGAATATCGTGTTGAGGTAGCGCCGAGATCCACTCGACAAGGGAAGTTGACAAGATGGCGGCTCTGAGAGAGATTCTGTGTCCACTCCAATTCCGAATAATGTGATGTCCCAGCTAAACACTGCGCCATGTGGGAGACTCAGGTGATCTTTACAATCAGGGGTAAAGGAAACACACTGATGTCAAGTTCGTAAGTTCTATTTCTGGGACAAACACACAAAAGGAGTTAAGACAGGGGAAACAGCGTCCTGTCTTGGAATCTCTCTGGGTATCTCTATCTGCGCATGCGCGTACAGCGCGCATGTGCCCAAAACATGAACTAACACTCAATGACAAAAGGGAGTATGATTATAAACATATAATACAGAGACCTGAATCAATAATTGTAAATAGTACAGAGTTACATATTACAGCAATATTCGTCTCATATATCTACAAGCACCATCCCATCTATTGTTAAAATAATAAACAACTCCTGATTTATGTACTGTATAGCCCTGTATATGTATTCAATGCATATTATATCATTATGTCTAAATCAAATGTAAGTCTGTATATTTTCAAACACAGGCTGCAACTCTATTAATAAACCGTTTATTATTATTACTATTACTATTATTATTACTATTATTATTATTATTATTACATAGATATACCACATTGGTGGCGACAGGAACAACACAGAAATAAAATAAGTATAAGTAACAGGTGACGGGTGTCACTCAAAAGAACTTGAACTGAATGACAAGAGGACTGGACTGAACTCCGTCTGCTGGTGGGGTACTATATATATGGTCGGCTCCCACCAGTGCGACACGCCCGTGAAACATGATTCGTTTAACGATGCAGATGGTCGTTAGAGAAACAAAGAATGCTTGTTACAATACTAAATGAAGAAATAAGATGGGCTTGAACAAATAATAACAGTTAAAACCTTAACAGCACAGGGTAAGTTGACTAGAATTTACGATAGTAAATATAACACATAATTACAGGAATAATATGGAACAACATGGAAGCATTTTATAAAAAATAATAGAAAAATACGACATGGTGGTAACACTGTCTGTGTTTATATGTTTACTAGGAATACTTGTAAAGATTCGTACCTACAGTTAGTATGTACAAGTATTTAAGTATTTGTGTTTCCCAATGTATATGTTTAGTAGGGGTATGTGTAAAGGTTCGTATATAATAATAATAATAATAATAATAATAATAATAATAATAATAATAATAATAATAATAATACTGTTAGTATGTGTGTCTGTCTGTCTACCTGTTTAGTAGGAGTACTTATAAAGGTTCGTAGCTACTGTTAGAATGTGTGTTTGTCTAGTTTCTAGTATCTACAGGGGTGAGTATTAGGGTCTGTCTGTGTACAAGTATCTAAGTATGCGTTTCTGTCTCTGAACATGCTTAGTAGGAGTTCTTGTAAAGGTTCGTAGCTAATTTTCGTATGTGTGTCTGTCTCTGTACAAGTAACTTAGTCTGCGTGCAAGTCTGTGTACAAGTATTTAAGAATTTGTGTCTCTCTGCGTAAATGTTTAGTAGGAGTACTTGTAAAGCTTCGTAGCTACATTTGGTATGTTTTTCTGTCTATGTACATGTTTAGAAGGAGTACTTGTAAAGGTTCGTAGCTGCTGTTAGTATGTATGTCTGTCTCTGTACTAATATCTAAGTATGTGTGTCTGTCTGTGTACGAGTATCTAAGTATATGTGTCTGTCTGTGTACATACATCTATGTATGTGAGTCTGTCAGTATACATGTATATAAGTATGTGTATCTGTCTGTGTACAAGTATCTAATTATGTGTGTCTGACTGCGTACATGTTTAGTAGGAGCACTTGCAAAGGTTCGTAGCTACTGTTAGTAAGTGTGTCTATCTGTGTACAAGTATTTCAGTATGTGTGTTTTTTGTGTTACAAGTATCTATGTATGTGTGTCTGTATGTGTACAAATATCTAAGTATGTGTGTCTGTCTGTGTACCAGTATCTAAGTATGTGTGTATGTCTGTGTACGAGTATTAGTATGTGTGTCTGTCTGTGTACAAATATCTAATTATGTGTGTCTGTCTGTGTACATGTTTAATAGGAGTATTTGTAACGGTTTATTGCTACTGTTAGTAAGTATGTCTATGTGTATTCATGTTTAGTAGGAGTACTTGTAAAGGTTCGTAGCTACTGTTAGCATGTGTGTCTTGGCTGTGTACATGTTTAGTAGGGGTACTGGTAAAACTTCTTAGCTACTCTTAGTATGTGTGTTTGTCAGTGTATTTGTTTAGTAGGAGTTCTTTTAAAGGTTCTTTGCTACTTTTAGTATGTGAGTCTGTGTGTGTTTACATGTTTACTAGGAGTACTTGTAAAGGTTCGTAGCTACAGTTAATGTGTGTCCCTGTCTGTGTACATGTTTAGTAGTTGTACTTGACAAGGTTCGTAGCTACTTTTAGCATGTTTGTCTGTGTGTGTGTGTGCATGTTTAGCATGGGTACTTGTAAAGGTTCGTAGCTACTTTTAGTATATGTGTCTGTCTGTGTACATGTTTAGTAGCAGTACATGTAAAGGTTCGTAGCTGCTGTTAGTATGTGTGTGTGTCTGTGTACATGTTTAGTAGGGGTACGTGTAAAGGTTCGGAGCTACTTTTAGTAATTTTGTCTCAGTATGTACATGTTTAGTAGGGGTACTTTTAAATGTTTCTTAGCTACTTTTAGTATGTGTATGTGTCTGTATTTACAATTTTACCAGGAGAACTTGTAAAGTTCGTAGCTACTTTTAGTATGTTTGTCTGTATATGTACATGTTTAGTAGGGGTACTTTTAAATGTTTCTTAGCTACTTTTAGCATGTGTATCTGTCTGTATTTACAATTTTATTAGGAGTACTTTTAAAGGTTCGTAGCTACTGTTGGTATATGTGTCTGTCTGTGTACAAGTATCTAAGTATGTGTATCTGTATGTGTTAATGAATATAAGTATGTGTGTCTGTCTGTGTACATGTCTCGTAGGAGTACTTGTAAAGGTTTGTAGCTATAGTCTGTGTATAAGTTTATAAGTATGTTTTTCTGTCAGTCTACATGTTTAGTAGGAGTACTTTTAAATGTTCGTACCTACTGTTAGAATGTGTGTCTGTATGGGTATTAGTTTCGAAGTATGTGTGCGTGTCTGTGTTTAAGTATATAAGTATGTGTGTCTGTCTTTGTACATATTTAGTCGGAGTACTTGTAAAGATTCGTAGTTACTGTTAGTATGTGTTTCTGTCTGTGAAAAAGTATCTAAGTATGTGTGTCTGTCAGTGTACAAGTATAAAAGTATGTGTGTGTGTGTGTGTGTGTGTCTGTATACATGTTTAGTAAGGGTACTTGTAGAGGTTCGTAGCTACTGTTAGAATGTGTCTGTCTGGATACTAGTTTCTAAGTATGTGTGTCTGTCTTTGTACATATTTATTAGGAGTACTTGTAAAGGTTTATAGCTACTGTTATTATGTGTGTCTGTCTGTATTCATGTTTAGTAGGAGTACAGTACTTGTAAAGGTTCGTAGCTACTGTTGGTATTTGTGTCTATCTGTCTATCTGTGTTAATGTTTAGTAGGAGTACTTGTAAAAGTTCGTACTTACTGTTAGTATATGCGTCTGACTGTGTACATTATTAGTAGGAGTACTTGTAAAGGGTCGTAGCTACTGTTTGTATACTGTATGTGTCTCTCTGTGTACAAGTTTCTAAGTATATATATATATATATATATATATATATATATATATATATATATATATATATATATATATATATATATATATATATATATATATATATA
This sequence comes from Homarus americanus, assembly GCF_018991925.1. Taxonomy (NCBI): domain Eukaryota; kingdom Metazoa; phylum Arthropoda; class Malacostraca; order Decapoda; family Nephropidae; genus Homarus; species Homarus americanus. Next base: position 79,471 of record NW_024726107.1, read on the forward strand.
TATATATATGTATATATATATATATATATATATATATATATATATATTATGTAGATCCACAATGAAAACGTGAATAAGATAAATCTTTATAAAATCACCCAGGTGCGGCATGACTAACACAAGATATAGTTGCAATAAGACCTCTGCACTCTTATTACCTATACTTCTAGATATAAAACCTAATGCCCTGTTTGCCTTATTTCGAACATCAACGCACTATTTTCTAGGCCGTAGGTCCGGGCTTACAAGTACCCCTTAGTCTCTTTCACAAGTCAATTTCTTTGGGTTGATGTAGTCAAGGCAGTATACATTGACAGTATTTGTTCTTCCAATATTAAGTACCCTGCACTTGCTGGTGTTGAATTTCATTTGCCATTTTCTGACCACTCCTGCAGTTTATTTAAATCCTCCTGTAGTGCATTTGCTTCCTGCCCTGAATTAACCTGCCGCCCTATTTTGGTGTCATGCGCAAACTTGATTATGACACTGCTGATCCCAGTATCTAGAATGTTTATGTACATTATGAACAAGAGTGGGCCCATTACTAACCCCTGGGGAACCCTACTAGTGACACAGCCCCATTCAGATTTAACACCATTTACGCTGACCCTCTGTGCTCTATCGGTGAGTCATGATTTTATCAAATTTAAAACTTTCCCCTCGATACCATGAGCCTTAACCTTTCTCAGAAGCCTCTGATGCGGTACTCTATCAAACGCTTTACTAAAGTCTGAGTAAAACACTTGTCTTTGCTTAAAAAAATCAGTTTTTTTGTTAGTTTTACTTTTCACGGAAAATACTCAGTTTTCTACTCAGTTTTACTTTTGTTCACGGAAAACGCTTGCTTTTGTTAGAAAACGTATTTTCTTAGTTTTATTTCTTTTCACGGAAAACACTTAGTTTTTGCTGACAAGCGGTTTGCTTGAAACACTGTTTTTATAGTTAGTTTTACTTCTTTTCATGGAACACTCACATTTTTGCAGAAAAACAGTGTTTTCTAGTTAGTTATACTTTTTATCAAGGCAAACGCTTGTTTTTTACTCAGAAACACTGTTTTTAGTTACTTTTACTTCTTTTAGGGGAAAACGTACACTATACGTTGAGAAACACTGTTTTCTAATCATTTTTACGTCTATTCTCCGAAAACGCTTGTCTTAACTCAAAGACACTGTTTTCTACTCAATTTTATTTCTGTTGCCGGAAAACGCTTGTATTCCATTAAAAACAATTTTTTATTTAGTTTTCCTATTTTGTGAAAAACGATCAGTTTTTGCTGAAAAACACTATTTTATACTCAATTTTCTTCTTTTCACGGAAAAATGCTTGTTTTTGCTGAAACGCAGTTTTATGTTATATTTTCTTATTTGCATTGTTTTGTTTTGTTTTTTTAAACAGTTTATCCTTAGTTTTACTTCTTTTCTCGCTTACTACTGTTCACGTAAAATGCTTGGTTTTCCTCAAAACATTTGTTTTTGTTACGATCCCCGCCACCAATTGTCATGATCTACCTACCCAGCCCTACGAACCACGCCATCTATTGTCCTGACCTACCTACCCAGCACCACGAGCAACGCCATCTAGGGACGAAACACGAGTATGACTCGTCTTAGTTACCACTCCAGGGTTTCCCTTCTCCATATCCTGGTTGTTGCGTCACTTCCTCCAAGTCTTCTTTGTCAGCTCCAATTCGAGGAGAGAGGACTACACTCTGGGAAGTGACCACAGGATCATCTATCCTCTAAACCTACGGCACAGTGACTACCTACCGTCTTCTACAATACTCAGCCTTACTCGTCAGCCATCTCAGCTCCGCACTTAAGTATTTGTAATCTTATATTGCCTCCCCGCGTCCACCTTGCTTCAAATTATTGTATGTTGTATAAATATGTATATACTGTTAATGTTTAGGTTAAGTATGGTTAAGGGTAAATTATAGAACGCTGAATATTTTGTTAAGGAATTTATGGTACTTTATTATACACAACAAAAGCTCTCATCCTTTGTCTACCCTTTTATAGTCCGATTGTCTTTGTTTTTTTTTTTTTGTTACCTGTTGGGATCTGGGTAGACTTTTAACTATATTTTAAATCCCCAACTCGTAACATTTTTAATTAGTTGACTTCTTTTCACGCTTAACACTCGTTTTTGTTTAAACAGTGTTTTAGTCAGTGTAACTTCTCTCTTCACGGAAAACACTTGTTTTTCTCACAAGCACTATTATTCAGTTAGCTTAACCTTTTTGGTGAAAACGCTTTGTTTATCTAAGTTGTACTTTTCTTCTCGGAAAATGTGTGATTTTGTCTATAAACATTGTTTTGTAGTTATTTATTTATTTTTTTTTTTTTTTGTGGAAACAAATTTTTGACTGAAAAATAGTGTTTTAATCAGTTTTACTTCTCTTCACGGAAAACGCTTACGATACGATACGAAGTCTTTAGTTAAGAGGTGAAAGAAGATTATTAGGGGTTGAAGGAAAAGTGGTGAAACTGAAATACAGTAGGAGTAGAAAGAATCTGGGCTCAACCAGATCGCTTCATCTTTCTTATTGGTGTTTTATCTTTGTTCTGCTCCCTTGGGTCGTCAGACCTTTGTATTAATATTGGTTTATTTATATTATGCTGCTTATTATTATTATTTTTATTATTGTTGGAGTTAGTGAGCCCGCCCAGGTCCTTGTGTAACTGGGAGGGTAGTCACATTTTTTTTTGAGGTGTTAGTTAAGTGTTAGTTGTGTTAGTCTAAAGGTACACTGTATGGAGAGGCCTGCCAGGTTCTTAGTGGAGCTGGTAGGTCACTCTCATCTTTATTCCTCTATTAATGTTTTATGTGTAAATGTGTATATTGGGGCAGGAGGTGGTTCAATTACTTCTTCCTGGCTGATGTAGCTGGGAGGGTAATCACATTATTATTATTATTATTATTATTTTTTTTCGGAGTTAGTGAGCCCGCCCAGGTCCTTGTGTAGCTGGGAGGGTAGTCACATTTTTTTTTTTTGCTAAGATGTTAGTTCAATGTTAAATGTTAAATGTTAAATATTAGTTATGTTAGTCTAAAGGTACACTGTATGGAGAGGCCTGCCAGGTTCTTGTGGAGCTGGTAGGTCACTCTCATCTTTTATTCTCTCTATTAATGTTTTATATGTATATTGGGGCAGGAGATGGTTCAATTACTTTCTTCCTGGCTGATTTAAACCAACTGTGTTCTTGGAATTCTTCGTTGTCTATATTATTTATCCAGTTTTGATATGTTTCTGTGTTAAGTTCAGTCACTTTTTTCCAAATATTTACAGCTTTGTTGTGTATATCTACATTGATTGCTAAGAGATTTGCTCTCTTATGTAGCTGTTCATTACTGATGTGGTCTGTATATTTTATGTTATATATAAATCTGAGGGCTATATTTTGTACTGTTTGTAACCTTTTAATGCACGTTTTACTGAGGGTGTTCAATGGGATGGGTGGGTAGTCCATAATTGATTTGACAAGGGCAATATAAATCTTTCTTTTGTTATTAATGCTAAGGTTCTTAAAGCATTTTATTTTTGATAATCTTATTCTTGCCTGTCGTTCTTTATCTTTTAAGTATGTTATATATCCTCTTTTTGTTAGTTTTAATCCAAGCATCCTGCCTTCAGTGTCGTATGGGTATAGTTCCTGGTCGACTATTACTGGACTTGTTTTAATCTTGGCTATTGGTATTATCTTGAATTTGTTCTTATTTGTCCTGATTTTCCATTTTTTCTCAAAATCATTTATGTTTTTTATCGCTCTTACCGTGTAGAGTGCCATAAATTGGGTTGATTTTCCTGGGTATGATACTATTTGAGTAATATCATCAGCAAACATTACATATTCGCTAAAGGGGGTAGGTTGAGGTGTGTCTGAACACTTGTTTTTGCTCATAAACGTTGAATTTTATTTAGTTTTACTCTTTTTCACAGAAAGCAATAATTTTATGCTAAAAAACAGTGTTTAAATCACTTAACCTCTCGTTGCGGAAAACGCTTGCTTTTGCTCAAAAATACTGTTTTATAGTTAGTTTTTTTCATGGAAAACAGATTTCTATTTTGCTAGGTTTGATTAAATATTATAAGAAATGATGAACTTTATTATTTTGTCCCAAATCAATATTAAATATTACTTACAAGTTTATTAGACCATCGTCTAAAATAGACTTAAAGGCATACTCATCAGTTGGATGATTATGAATTTCACGTGAAGAAAATTAACCCAGACAACTTTATTAATTGATCACCAAAAGCCGGATCGTAAGAATGGGTACTCAGGCAGCAACATCGGAGGTTTTTTTTTTTTTATTGATTTGTAGGAATATTACCTACATGGACCTTAAGCTAAAATGCTGGTCCACCCACTGCTGGGATAAAACACCAGCGTCTTTTTGGTTAAATGCACATCTCCACCACTAATGTGGGGGGGATGCTCGGTAAGAAACTGTAGGGTTTCTTGAGAGTAGTTGATGGTTAGCTTTCTGGCAATCTTCTCTGCTGTGATAGGTGGTTGTATGTTTCTCCTAGCTAATTGTGTTCCAGGGCACTCTATGAGGTAGTGCTGCAGTGTGTTTTCTGCTCCACTGTCGCAGGTCTTGCACATGCGCTGCTCTGCTTGTGCCGATACAAGTATTTCCCAAATGCATGGGTATCCCAGTCTCAGTCGGTGGAAGTTAACTTCTTCCCTTCTTGTTATATCCTTCATGAATGGTGGTCTCTCATAATTCGTGACCAGATAGTACCACCTGGCCGATCGTGATACTGGTGTTAATCTTCTATGTTTCTCTATTTTCCACTGGGCAGTTCGTGTTATTGTGGTCTTCTTTATCTGCTCCTGACTGGGCGGGATGTTCATCTCAATGTTTCGCTGTTCTAACGCAGCCTTGGCAGCAGCATCAGCTCGTTCATTCCCTGGGATTCCGATATGACTGGGCACCCAGTTAATGATAACTTGCCGATCTTGTAGTTTTAAACCTTGCAGTAGTCCAATAACGGATGTTATGAGATGAATGTTGTCTCTATGCTCTCTGCATTGTAGCGCTTCAATAGCACATCGTGAGTCAGTGTGTATTACAATGTCTTGTTGACTGTTTATGGAAGCGTGTCTTAGGGCTCCAAGTATGGCAGCTAGCTCAACTTGCAAAGTAGAGCATCCATCTGAAGTTCTCCAAAGGGACGTGTTACCTCCTTCTATAGTGAAGGCTGCTCCTGCCTTCGTACTAGTGGTCTCTACAGAACCGTCTGTGTAATACACTGTACTATTGTGAGGTGTTAGTGCCTTCATGTTTCTCTCTGCTATCTGTCGGAGCTCATGTGGGTTACAGTCAGCCTTTCTTATCCCAGTTTGTAGATGTTGAAGATTGCTGGCGGGGACTCCCACGGTGCTGGGGTGCTATAGTCTGGACTCATTGTATCAGGTCCTTTGCTGAGGATTGTGTCTTTCAATTTCAGTCGATTTACAGCGTCAGCTGCGCACAATAGCCATGTTTTCTTGTTAAAGACATCTCTGTTAAGGTTCAGTGCTCGTAAGAGTCCATTCTTGATGTCACCCTCCCGAGTCCTGGTAATCAGTTTTTTTGCAAAGCACGCTGTTAATCGTTCCGCTCTGGTTTGGAGAGATGTGAGACCTGTCTCCATGTGTAAGTTTTCAATTTTTGTCCACATAGGTGCCTTGACAATGGCTCTCATAGCGTTATTCTGGGCAACTTCTAATTTCGCCCACTGCCCCTCAGACAGTGTGTTAAGAGCCGGTGTCGCATAGTCTGTTAATGATCGAATGGCGTGTATATATAGCGTTCTTAGGACTACATGTCCCGCACCCACCTTGGGTCCTGTCATGGCTCTCATCATGTTGACTCTCTTTCCTATTCGGTCTCTTAGATAGTTTATCTCAGTGTCAAATTTGAGGCGTTTGTCAATCCAGATGCCCAGGTATTTGTATACATTGACCCATTGTAGGGCAATACCTTGTATTTGAAGTTGTGTCACCGGCTCATTGTGTCCAAACCTCATGGCTTTCGATTTGGGGATTGATATCTTGAGCCCGAGCCTCATACATTCTTCACTGATGAGGTCTAGTGCTCTTTGGACTTTGCTGATTTGGTTTCTGCCTTTTACTATCAGTGCTAAGCCGTCAGCATAGCACAGCAGTTTGGTACCCTCTTGAAAGGGGAGCCGACACAAGTTTTCTATGAGGATGTTGAAGAGAGTTGGACTAAGAACTCCTCCTTGTGGTGTGCCATTTTCCAGTCTTTGCTGACCTGAGACTTGTCCTTGACAAGTAACTCTTGCTGTTCTGTTTTGGAGATAGTCAGCAATCCAAGCCAGTAGGTATCCCTTGACGCCTTTCCGGGCCAGAGTGGTTACAATGGCCTGTACATTTGCCAGCTCAAATGCTTTCTCTAGATCAAGGAATACTACGATTGCCTTATTTTGACCAATCGATCCCAGGAGAGTGGCCAAACTGTGTGCAGTGCTGAGACCTTTGGTGAATCCAAAGATATTGTGGTGAAGTGGACCATCCTTTCGGCGGTTTTGCCGATGCATGCTGTTAGTGATATTGGTCTGAAATTCGGGGGGTCATTGGGTTTGGGAATAGGAACAATGTTTGCTCCTTTCCAAGCTGACGGGAGTTTGCCTGCTGACCATGATGCGTTTATAACTGTTATGAGAGCAAGTTCACCAGCAAGTCCTGCATTGCTGAGCAATGAATAGGTTATACCATCACTGCCAGGAGCGGTGTCTTTGCTTGTTTTCCTGGCCCTTCTGATTTCGTCTATAGTAAACAGACAGTCTGTAGTGTCAGCTTATTCAATTGCATGTCTGACAACTACTTCTCTCTCCATTTGTACTTGCTGTAGATGAAGTCTTATTTCAGGAGGTAGTTGAGCTGATGACGAGCGTTCTGCAAAGTGCTCTGCCAAGCGATTTGCTTCCTATAGTGGCTGGGAGTGGGCTGGAGATCTGGGCAATTTTCCTGTTGCTATCCTGAGTTTTCTCCAGAGTCCACTCAGGCTGGTGTGTGCATTAAAGGTTGCGCACCACTCGAGCCATTTGTCTTCCCTAATTTTCTGAGTAATTTGACGAGCATGTTGAACAGCAGCTCTCAAGAGTTTCACTCCCTCAGGGGAAGGGTATTGTCGGAGATGTCTTCTGAATGTGTTGATTCTGTGATTCTGTTCTCTGACTTCGTCATTGTAGAACCAGTAGTCTTTGTGGTGTCTCTTTGTAGGGTTTGTTTTTGGTATTGCTTTCTCTGCTGCATGTTGTATGGCACCAGTAAGGTCCTGGTTTAGTTGGTCCATATCTTCTGCTGGTTCATAGTTCGAAAATCATTTTTGGAGTTCATCTTGATATAATTTCCAATTTGCTTTCCTGGTATTCCATCTGGGTGGCGGACGTGGGGGAGGAGGGAGTAGTTCCATTCTCAAAGTAGTTGTCGTTGCAAAGTGGTCACTGGTTAGTTCATCATCCATCTCCCACTGAGCCACTGGAACGAGCTCAGTGGATATGAATGTGAGGTCCAATGTTCCTCCCAGTATGTGTGTTGATTCCCCAGTATTAATGAGCGCTATTTCTGGAACATCTGTCAGCAGTTCCACTAGGTGACGACCATCCAGGTTCATTCTTGTGGTCGAATTGATCGTTGGATGGTGGGCATTGAAGTCCCCATCAATGAGCACAAGCTCCTGTGTTGCTTGTGTCAGTAGTTCACCGGCTTCTAGTCGTTTGGTAGGCGGTTTATAGATATTGTATACTACAAGACTGTCGTTTGCCAGGTGTATCCGAACAGCTTGTGCCTCTACTCCATCTCCACAGTGAACTGGTTCTACTTCTGAACTGGGGATGGTCGCCCTGACGAGAATCATGCTGCCATGGGAGTTGGGCCCCTTTGGTACAGAGTACTGTTGGTATCCAGGCAAGCGGAATTCTTGATCTTTGGACATCAGGGTTTCATGTAGAATGAAGACATCAATATTTTTAGCTAAGGCTGCTGCTTGTACAGTATACCGTTTAATGGACAGGCCTTGTACATTCCACTGTGTTATCTTGAGATTACAAGGAGGTGGGGCTATTCTATCATTGTCTCCTCGTCGCTGGTGCTGTAGTTGCTCTCGGCGTTCATGGTCGAGTCGCTCTCCTCCTCGTCCGTTAGGAGTGGTGGCCGTTTCTTGGGCACCTGCTCTGAGGGAGGAGCAGGAGGTGGAATCTCGGGAGTTTTTTCTTCTCTCTTCAGGGTGCTGTCGCTCTTGTCTGTGATCGTGTGTTTGCTGACGGTCTGTGCTTGTTGTTCTATTCCTCGTGATCTGTTGCAAAGAGCTTGAGGTTTCACGGTTTTGAGTGATCTCTTGGATGGCTAGTTCTTCCTCTTGTCTGATATCTGTCTCAAGGGCGTCGTCTGTTCCACTTGTAGTTGTGGAGTTTTGGGGGTCTGGTCTTCCTGCATCTTTTCTGTGAGCTGTGTCATAACTGCGTTTATTATATTTTCGGTGCTGGTATCTTGTTTCTGCATTATCGTAGAGAAAGTCACTATTATAATAGTGATCATCTGCTTTATTTGTTCTTCGGTGAATGCCGCTTGTAGATTGGCAGGCTGGGGTGTATTCAGTTGGGTGGTCGCCTGAAGGGGTTGCAGTGTCCCAGGCAATATGGTGTTCTCCACCAATACTGAAGTGTTCTGTCCTTTTACTGCTACACAGCTCTGGAGCTGCGGTTGAGGAGTCTACTGGTTTGTCGTGGTTTTCTGCATGGACTGATTTTGTCCTGGTGTCTTCAATTTTGTCCTGTAGCCTGGTGAAGGACGTGCAGGGAAAGAATCCTCTGACAGTTGGGGCGGAGTGGGTGTTGGGTTGACTGTATTCTGTCGCTGTTGACCCCACACGAATGTGCTCTGAGGTGCTTCTGTTCTGTTTTATGGTTGAACTTTTGCCATTGCAACTTTCATTCGCTCTCTCCTCTCTGGGCATGATGTGCTCCAAGCGTGATGTTTCTTTCCACAATTTGGGCACTTGGCTGTCGTGATGGTTCCGTCCTTGTGTTTCTGAATACACATTTCTGTCATGTGGCTTTGGCTGCAAATGCCACATCTCACGTTTTTGTGGCACCTGGATTGGTGATGTCCAAATTTCTGACATTTGTAGCATCGTAGTGGTTCTGGGACAAAAGGACGCAACTTGTAAGTCCCCCAGTTGCCTAGGTCTACCTCCTCTGGGACTATCCCCTTGATGTCCACTAGCACTTGCCTTGTCTGTGCTTTGTCCCGACTTGTAACACAGCGCTCTGCCTTGGTCACTTTTGAATGTTTTGTGACGACTTCTACAGGTAGTTCCAGAGGATATCGTAGTAGGACCATTCTGGTTGTTTTCTCCTCGGGGTCTAATGGTATTATCTTGATCGCCTTCCCGTTGAGATTGCTGACCTCGCTGAGGATCTTGGCTGTGTTGTGGTCTTGGGGGGAAAGTATCAAGTCTCCAACTAGATTGGGCTTCACACTGAACTTGATGTTCTTGTATTCCAGTTCCAGTGCTACCACTACCTCGTATGCATGGTCGAACTCGGTTTCCTTGGGAATCTTGTACTTCATCACAGTCGGAATCGCGACGGTGGGTGGTTCTGCCACGGGGTGGATTGCTGGGGACATATTGGCCATGTCGGAGAAGTCGTCTTCCTTCCGAAGCCTCCTGTGGCATTTTCCTTCCATTGGTTACGTCTCTCTCGCTCGTCTTAAATCAATAAATTGACAATGAAGGCTCACTATACCTACCTAATTCCTCGTTGCACCAGGACCAGTGCCGTAGCCACCCCCCCCCCCCTCCCAACGGGGGTCGTAGGGTGGTGGACTGACCTAACGACAGTGACAGTTCCCACAGGGTTCGTTAATACTGGGAGAATCGGTAAGGGCACTAAGAATTGTGAGCAAAAAACACAGAGAAACAAGCAAGTCAATTCAACAGAGACGAGAGATCCACGTCAGAGTGAAAGTGGCGTGTGTGGCGACAGTAGGTCTGGCTAGGCGCCGTCGTGAGCAAGTGGAAGCGTGGAAGCGCTTGGGTCGGGAGTAACTGCGACATGAGTCTTCTCACAGCGGTGGCTCACACTGAACATCGGAGGGAAAACAAAAAAAATCACCAATTTGAAAAAGATTAATTGTGCTTCCCATCCTCCTTGTGAGAATTTGAGAAGATCTCTTTACTCCACATCAAACATGCAAACTACGGTGCCAGAATGTGGAGGAAGGAGGGCGGACAGGCCCAATCCAACTGGTGACTGGTGATTGGAATCTCTACGATTATGGTTGGTTGGACTTCAACCACAGTGTTTTCCTGATAGCACCGTTCCCGAGTCTCCCTTTGCACTGAAATGCACCACAGATCAGGCAACTCCCTCAGAATTTTTTTTAGATCAAGACGAGAATTTGTCGGAGGATGCCTGGAGTGAAGACAGCGACACTCACGATGAGTAGGCTAATAGTCACCAAGAGAAGGCATTATTATTTTATTTCCTAAATTGTATGATTTTCCAGTTCGTTTTATGTTGAAAGTTAAGTTGTGAGCAGAGCGAAGGGGATTTGGCCAAATATTTGGAGGGGCATTTTTATTTTGATCTTGGAGAAAGTTATATTATTATGTTCTAAGGATGCTTTGGCTCTTATTAGAGATATTGGATTTAAAGTACACTTGTGTCATAAAACAGTTATGAACAACAAATATGCATTAAAATATTACCGTTCTTTTTCCGTTACATTTAACTCATAAATAGGCTACAGAATACGGCTATGTCTTATTAAATAGATTCATCAGCTTAAATAGGCAATATATATGTACTGGGGACAAAGTTTGGGGAAAAACTACCGGATTGAACGCTTGTGTTATAATTGGTGGTAGTGTTAATTCTGTGTTCGGGGGATCCCGAGGAAAGTTTCAGCCAAATCTTTGTAACTCAGGATAAAAGCCAATTTGAACCACCCTGGGAATAATTTTATGGTTCCTGACGGGTAGAAAACCAAAGTTAAAATGGCTGGCATTGGTATTCTGTGTTCAGGGGACCCCAAGGAAGGTTTTAGAAATGTATCTTCACTATGAATAAAAAAAATATTTTGTTTTGCTATCTTTGGAGGGTTATTTCGAGGCTAAAACTAGAGTTTTAACCCGACAGCAACCCATCTTTGAGATGTCAGGGGTAGGTACTTTCTATCCAAGGGGTCAAACCTTTTGTGTTCGAAACTTAGAATAAACCCTCTGGACTGCCGGTCTACTGTATATTACACGGGATCCCATCCCCAGGTTCTCCTGGCAATAACCAAAAATCTTCCCGGATTGAGATATCCCCACGGCGATTGCGGGTTGTGGTTACCCGTATCAAGGAGGGCAAACTGTGAGAGTCAAGGTTGTATAGTATTTACCCAACTCGAGCGAAGCAAGGAAATTTTACTAGTGGTATTATATGAGGGTTCAATAAAATCTGTGAGAATAAAAGGTAAGGGAAGTGGGGAATTTGAGCCACCTTCGGTTTATCATGGTGCTAGAGGCCATATCACGAGTCTTAAGGACTTGGAGTTGTTGAATGCTGATGACTTAGTGCTGATTGCAGATAATACTGAAGAAACAATGAAGAAATTTAAGAAATGGAAGGTTGAAATGGAGTCAAAGGGCTTAAGAGAGAATGTGGTGAAAACGAAAGTATTCATTAGTAGCATGGTTAGGGGACCCGTAGCGGAAGGGGAAAATGACCATGTGTTGCCTATAAGAAAGATGTTAACTTTCAGAAAGTCAATAATGAACAGTGAGTGTGGAAAATGGGTACATAAGAGTCGTATTTGAATAGATGGCAGACTGCAGGATGTTGTTGATCTTTAAGTATCCTGTGTAGGTAGATAATCATATGGCTTTAGGAAGGCTGGTCAAATTCGACATTGGGGTTGTATCCCTGGTCTGTGTCGATGGGTTCTGCTACCCTGTGTGAAATGATGAGTGCTGGAGGCGGTGCTAAATCTAGCTCAGTTTTAAGACACAGAAGTGGCTGGAGGAAGTTTAGGGAGTTGCTGCCATTATTAACGACAAGAGGACCTTCCCTCCCAGTGAAAGGAAAGATGTATACAATCGGCGTGAGAAGTGTGATGTTGTATGTAAATGAAACATGGGCAGTTGAAGAGGATAACATATGTAGGCTAAAGCTAGCTGAAATGAGTATGGCGAGGTGGATGAGCAATGTGTCACTAGAGATAGAAAATCTTGTTCAGAACTAAGTGGTCACCTGGGTATTGAGAATATTGGCGATGTTTTGCATAAAGTTAGGCTCAGATGGTTTGGGCATGTGGATAGGATGGAGGAAACCAATTGGATCAAGAGATGCTTCATGAGTTTAAATGTGGACAGAAGGAGAAATGGGGACAGACCAAAAATGACGGGTAAGGGTTTTTAGAAAAGTCATTAGAATTAGAACCAAACGAAAGAGGCTGTAAGACACCATGCTGCATGGAGAGCTACTATCAAGTAATCACAACTAACCCATAGAAGCGTGGAAAATGGACGTAATACGTTAAGTATGATCATAATGATAATGACTCCACTACTAGAAGTGATGGACAGCACTCGAATACACAGCAAGTCCTGCACACCCACCATAGTAAGAAAATAAAGAATAGTAATATTAATAACGTTCAATGGAGATTTCATAGCATTCCACTAAATGACCATTACTGCTAAATTCATCAGCGGGCACATTGAATACACTTCTACTAATACTACTTTGCTGTCACTCGGAATCGAGTATGACGATCATCTACCTCTGATACAAAGACATGAGTTATAAAGGAAATCACCTTCGTTGGTGAGCTCTGAGGTGACTCGAGAGGCCCATACGGGACCAGCTTGGTCGTCCAGATGTTGCACGTGTGGAGGGCTACATCTAGTAGGGGAGGGGCGGCGGCAGCATATTTCCGGCGCTTGTGCTTGTCTACCTCAGTATGCAGTCGGGCTAACTCAAATGTATTGACACCTTCCCCTGTGGTGCACACACACACACACACACACACAGTATTACAATAGCGACCCTCTTCCCTGAGAATCGTTTATTACAATAGGAACCCTCTTCCCGGATCATTTTATCGTTCTTGTGTCTCACTCCCAATACAGTACTAGTAATTATATTCCCTTGGATCATTATATATTACTAGATCATTCTATCCTGCAACCAACCCACTTTTTGGCATCATTTTATCATATTGGCAACTACATTCACTGGATCTTCTCTTTCAATCATATTATCAATCCTTTCCACATCATTCTAGCAAACCTTTTCACCCCTTCCTGTGGATCATTTCCCTATACTAACACCCCCCCTCCAAAGATTATGCTATTATTCAAGCAGAATCACTCACCATTCTCATACCATCTGATTAGCAGCTCCCTTTCCATATACCATTCTACAATATTAATATAATTACTCTATGTCTTTATGCAGCCTAAATATCAGAACAGAAGGAGGTGCAATATTTACTGTATTTGCAACATACAAAAAAAATTCAACTTTCCTTTAAAGATTAATTCTGATCCACTATCTACAAGCCTCATCTATAAGCCTCACCTACCGACAACCCTCGTTAATCTCATTATCCCCTAACTGCTCCTACATCGTCGTCTCTTTACTAGCACCGTTCCACTTTCCCGAGTGACATCCTCCCTCACACCCCAATGATAAAAGTAAAACGAATGGAGTTTAGTCTTAATGATGATGTTGTATCATTCCTTAATTCTTCTTGGACATCTAAAAGAGGATAATGCGCGTGTTATGCTAATGTTACCGGATATATAGATATATTCCATTGATCAAGTTGAGCTCAATTGCATTTCATCAGTACTTTATACTTGGTTTATGTAAATTATAAGTATGAAATGTGTTTTAATGTACCGTACGGAAACGCTACTACATTACATCACCGTTGACAAAGCGATTTAGAAGAGAGAAAGCGGCCTTCAGTTCTATGTGCTCACAGTAGAGGCCATGGCGAGAGTAATGACACGATACCTCCTGCATTACTAGCGGGGATCCAGAGGTGAGAAGGTGAGAAGATGGGTAAAAAGAAGAGCAAGCGACTGAGAAGAGCCAGTCAGCAAGCACGAGTGCTACCCTTCACCCCCACCCCTCCCTGCTCCCAAGCGGACGTGTGGTGAGAGGCGGGCGCTGGCAGCATCGAAGGGGTGTAAGTGCGCAGACTCAGCTGGGGTCCGAGCCAGGCAGGGAGGCACGCCAGTCTCCAGCTGATCATGGTTGTGTCTCAAGACTCGGTAGACGCCGCCTCCAAATTCGCTTCCAAACTCGCCAGGTTCGAGCTTCTCAGGTGAGTGATATTGGAGGTTAGTGGGGTGGAGGTGACGAGGCGAGGTGCATGAGACAGAAGGGCAAGCGAGTCGCCAGCAACTGACGTGTCAGTCTCTGATTTACCTTGATTTATGGGATTCGGCTGCTGCTGCGTTTTAGTGCACAATGTGAGGTAAACGGAAGTGCGAGAATATGATAATATAATATAATTGAAATTTTATCGTATTTACAAGACGACAATAACAGAATGGATTATCTAATTATAGACATCACCATATATCAATCAATTCATATTTATATGGTAACATCAAAGATATATTACTTGGTGTGAGGAGTGCTGTAGTCCTGGCCGCTGCAACCAGTTCGGACGCTAAACAGGCGGGTGATAATAAACGTTTGTTCTATTGGTGGAGTGTTAACTGGTTGACTTACCCCTTACAGTGTGCTGACGTCCATATTCTTGCTGCTACCTCTAAGTAACTCTAACCCTCTATTTTCCTACTTTATGTTGAACATTCTGATGGAAGGCGTGGAGGTGTGTTTACAGTTCTTTATCGATTCCATAAGTTTAATCAATAACATATACATACAAACAATACCTCACTAGTCGGGAATCGAACTCTGGAACTCTGCGTATGAACAGGGATCTCTACCATCGCGTCACAAGGACAACAAAGGCACTCCTAGGCTTTGTTTTATAATGCGTCCTCATTCGAATGATCAGGCTTTGTGTGAATCAAACAAAACCTAGGAGTGCTTTTGTTGTCCTTGTGGCTCTATGGTAGCAATCCATGTTCATACGCAGAGGTCCAAGGTTTGATTCCCGACTAGTGAGGTAATGATTGTTATATGGAAGTCCGTATGCTAATGCTCTATGGACTAATGATTATATATATATATATATATATATATTTCATGTAAATCCACAATGAAAACGTGGATAAGATAAATCTTGATAAAATCACACGGGAAACTGGAAACAACGGAGTACCTAGGTACTCCGTTGTTTCCATTTTCCCGTGTGATTTTATCAAGATATATATATATATATATATATATATATATATATATATATATATATATATATATATATATATATATATATAAAAGAAGAAGATTAAGGAAAATATAATGTTACTGACGTACAAGTGCAACTCTAACAATTGTTTTCATCAACACAAACGAATACTAATGATTAAAGTAATCACATCACTACAAAAGCTAATCGCCCACATTCATAGGAATGAGAGAGAGACAAACACTCGTTGTCGATCAGCAACGTTCACAATCGAACTTGTCCTTGATATAACTTCAGGGATATTTATGCCAAGTATTAGCTGGCACGTTCTTCCAGAAATAAACAAACGAACCAGCAGACGCTACAGAGGGGACTGCTTTAGTTCCTCTGTTGATAAAAAAAAAATCAAAAAAATTTGTATGCATTCATGTGTGCATCTGTATTTTACCTGAAGTTAATAAAAGAACGTGTGTTTCTGTTTATCTGTCTGTCTCTCTGTGAGTGTGTGTGTGTGTGTGTTTTTTTGTCTGTCTGTCTGTCTGTCTGTAAGTGTGTGTCTGACTGTTCCAGTAATCGGCCCAAACTAGAAAAATGGAAGCAGTTAGAGACCTGAAACTTTACACACATATTGTGTAGGTCCCAACATTCACCCTTAACACTGGTGAGCAAATTAATACCAAAAGATGAGATACACAACGGATGAAATAAGATATAGTCACATTCCTGGTTCCAAGTTCACATCCTGTGTCTGCCTGAAGAAAAAGAGCTGTAAGGAAGAGATTTCCGGACCCCTCGTAAATTTATTTACAAAATCATTAGACACTGGAGTTGTGCCAGACTTTGTGGAGAAAGGCAAATGTAGTACCCATATAAAAAATGGGAGACAGAGCATCAGCGTCAAATTACCGGCCGATTAGTTTGACGTCGGTAGTGGGGAAATTTCTTGAATCAATTATAGCAAATAGCATCCGATCGCAAATAGAGAAAAAGAAATTAACCTCCGACTATCAACATGGATTTACAAAGGGAAAATCTTGTCTAAAAAATCTGCTGACGTGTTTTTAGGAAAGTCTATGAGGTAGTGGATAATGACGAAAATTACGATGTTATTTACTTAGACTTAAGCAAAGCATTTGGCAGAGTACCGCATCATAGGCTTCTGAGAAAAGTTAAGCCTCATGGTATCGAGGGAAAGTTTTAAATTGGATAAAATCATGGCTCACCGATAGAACACAGAGGGTCAGCGTAGATGGTTTCAAATCTGAGTGGTGCTGTGTAACTAGTGGGCTTTCCCCAGGGGACAGTAATGGGCCCACTCTTATTCATACTCTACATAAACGATTTAGATACTGGGATCAGCAGTGACATAAGCAAGTTTGCGGATAACACCAAAGTAGGGCGGCAGATTAATTCAGGGCAGGATGCAAATGCACTACAGAAGGATTTAAATAAACCGCAGGATTGGCCAGAAAAATGGCAAATGAAATTCAACACTCGCAAGTGCAGCGTACTTAATATTGAAAAAACATATACTGTAAACGTATACAGCCTTAACAACATCGAACTAGAGAAGTCGACTTGTGAAAGAGACCTAGGGGTACTAGTAAGCCCGGACCTTCGGCCTGGAAAACAGTGCGTTAATGTTCGAAATAAGACAAACAGAGTATTAGGTTTTATATCTAGAAGTGGAAGCAATAAGAGTGCAGAGGTCATATTGCAATTATATCTTGTGCTAGTCAGGCCGCACCTCGAGTATGCTGTTCAGTTCTGGTGCCCATTTTACAGAATGGATATCAAATCACTGGAGTCGGTGCAGCGAAGAATGACGAAAATGATTCCAGGACTTAGAAACCTTCAGATAGGTTAAAGAAACTAAACTTGCATTCCCTAGAAAGACGAAGAGTGCGGGTAGATATGATAGAAGTATTTAAGTGGGTGAAAGGAATCAATGAAGGAGATATAGAGAAAGTTCTTATAATATGCGAGCAGGAGGGGATTCGTAGCAACGGATTTAAGTTGGTTAAGTTTAAGTTTAGGAGGGAGATAGGAAGAAACTGGTTCACAAATATGGTGTTAGATGAGTGGCACAAGCTTAGCAACTTTGAAGTAAGCACTGGGACACAGGAATGTTTTAAAAGGAGGCTAGTTAGATTCATGGACGATAGAGGGTTGTTGTAACTCCCGACAGGAGCTGTCATGCACAGGCCAACCGGCCTATTGCAGACTCCATATTTTCTTATGTTCTTATGTTCTAATGATAATCCCTGCATAGAGAGACATCGTTTCCATGACGCCATATTGCACCTTTTCAATTATTCCACAGATTTATTGTATGAATATATATATATATATATATATATATATATATATATATATATATATATATATATATATATATATATATATATATATAATTAAGAAAATGAGTTTCATGTGTACTCACCCTGAAGATGTGAATTACACGAAAGCGCTTGGGAACTTCGTGTTTTTCTTTTCTTGTGGTTATCAGCATATACCTAGATCACGTGCACCTACAGTGATTTACTTGCATATATATATATATATATATATATATATATATATATATATATATATATATATATATATATATATATATATATATATATATATTATATATATATATATATATATATATATATATATATATATATATATATATATATATATATATATATATATATATATATTAGCAGAGTCGTCTCTGGCGGCTTATCCGCCAGGCCACGGTAGAACGCCACCCTCAGGAGGCTCACATTGTCTCACTGTTCAGTCCCAAAAACTCTTTCTTCCATCAATAGTTCATTAACGGTGTATGTAAGTTTTTCACTACAGCGGTACAGCAAAGTATACTTCTTTAGCATTCAACTGTTTTTATTTTATTGTCTAATCATCACTACATATAACACCACTCATCAACACTACATGTAACATCATCCATCATCACTACATATAACACCATCCATCATCACTACATATAACAACATCCATCATCACTACATATAGCACCACCATCACTACCATCACTACTACCACCATCATCACTACCACCACTACTACCACCATCATCATTCCCACCACCATCATTACCACTACTATTACCCAGCCTCTACCACCACCACTATCACCACAAACATGCCGCTATCACCATCACCACCACTACCACTGTCATTACCACCGTCACCACCACCACTACATATAACATCATCCATCATCACTACATATAACACCATCCATCATCACTACATATAACACCACCCATCAGCACTACATATAACAACATCCATCATCACTACATACATCATCATCCATCATCACTACATATAACACCATCCATCATCACTAGATATAACACCATCCATCATCACTACAGATCGGTAAAGTAGTTTCGGAGATTCTCGTGCGGACACACACACACACACACAAACACACAGACAAAATTTTTTTATTTTATATATATACTAGCGGAATCGCCCCTTCCGGGTAGCTCTTTCGCTAGGCCACGGTAGGACGCCACCTTCCGGGAGGCTCCACATTGTGTCACTGTAGTGCATTAAGGTAGACCACATTTTTGGTTTTGCCATTAGCAATTATGTACAGATTTTTGCCAGTTCCCACTCCGGAGCATCCAACATTGAAATGTCCATGAAAGAAGGAAGGAAACACCAGGTTTAGGCCAACTATCTTTAGGGACTGTCCCTGGCTTTTGTAGATGGTCTTGGCAAAGCTCATTTTAACCGGGAACTGATGTCGCTTGAACTCAAATGGCAGGTCAGTGGTGATGAGAGGTATCCTTGGTATAAAAACGTCCTATCCTTGAGCTTTTCCAGTCAGTATTGTAGCTTCCAGTACATGTGGCATCATGTTCTTCATTGCCAGTCTTGTGCCATTGCAGAGGATTGGTGGTTCAAGATTTCTTAAGAGCATTATAGGAGTTTCAATCTTGAGAGTGAGGTGGTGAAGAGGCATTCCAGCGTGCTCCAAAGAATTAAGGAATTGTGCAGGGTACTGGACTGCTTGGTCCTGGTCGATTATTGTATCAACAGATTTGGATGAGGTCTCACTGCCTGGAAGCTGTCTGAGTAGAGTCATGTTGATTTCAGCCACAGTTTCATTCTTGGTGGAATTGCACGTTCACGCAGCACTTGTGATCCTTGTAGTGGTGGATAATGTTTGGGTAGACCATGTTAGTGAGCTCAGTTGAGGACTTTACAACATTTCCACATCCTTGAGGAATGATTATTTGTCCTTCTGAATCAACAGGGAAAGTTCCAGTCCCAATCATGTAGTAGAAGGTTTGCAAACCCTCCAGCATCCTGATATCCTTGTAGATGTACTCTCATGTTTGTGGATAGGGTGAGTGTCTGGACCCTTCTCCAAAGGTATGATGCCTTGAGGCACGCATTCAGTTCATCAGCTGGATTGCTTCCAGGAATGACAGGTAGGGTCTGCGAAAGTCTCCAGCAATGAGCATTGTAATGCCACCCATGAGATGGTCATTTTCTCGTATGTCTTACAAGGTCCTGTGCAATGCTTCACCAGAACTTCAACTGAGTAGTCTGTCTCTCTGAGCAACTCCCTGTTTGCAACTACTGGTTCTTCTCGGTTTGAGGAAGGCAATCCAAAATCAGTCAGGTTTTTTCCGCATAGCTTCGTCACTTTGTCTTCTACCATGATCCAAGTCCTGTTGAACATGTCATCCATGAACTCAATCTCTTGACCAGGATGCTCTTCCTTGCTTGATGAAGCAGATCCTCTGAAAGACTTTCTTGGTGGTTTTTCCAGAGAAGGCTTGGGTTGGAAAGTCCACATGTAGCAATCATGATGGCAAACAGGTTCCTCATTCTTATTGGCGATTGAGTAGCTGCTGCCTCTTCTAATGTGTCATTCCAGTGACCATCATCTTCCAGTAGGCCAAGGAGATTGCACGCTTCCTAATAGATTCTGCAGACTTGTCCATTCACTGTCTTAGGTGCTGCATATGATGTTGGATCACGGATGTGGTGCAAAAGTAGTCTCAAACAATAGCATTCAAAGTTGTTGGGGGTGAACCGTGTAGACACGTCCCAAAGCATTGCCGAACTTTATCTCTGGATATACTTCAACATCGGATCCTTGAGCTCTTTTCTGGAACTTTTTCATTGAAGCCTGTCATATGTAGAATTTGGGTACGTCAACATGCAGGAGTATTTGAGCAAACTCATCTTCCTGTGAAAGCTTGAAAAATGCAGTTAGGGTCTTATCAGCACGATTTGCCATTTGATTTTTGAGGGACTCTTCTGTGAAGTTTACTCCTTGTTCATTTTCCAGGTGAACAGCCAGATGAAGTACTGTTGGACATCGTTCGTGTATGGGAAAATTAAAAATTCTCCATAGGGCTTCATTGCTGCATATATAACGGCCTTGCTGAAACTGTGTCACCTCATCATGATTTCCATCCTTTTCCAATGCAAAGGTCGCTTATCATCACTACATATAACACCACCCTTCGTCACTACATAAAACATCATCCATCCTCACTACATATAATACCATCCATCATCACTACATATAACACCACCCATCATCACTACATATAACAACATCCAACATTACTACATATAACATCATCCATCATCACTACATATAACACCATCCATCATCATCACTACATATAACACCATCCATCATCATCACTACATATAACACTATCCATCATCACTACAGATCGGTAAAGTAGTTTCCGAGATTCTCGTGAGGACACACACACACACACACAAATACACAAACAAACACACAGACATACTTCTTTGTTATATTTATATATATATATATATATATATATATATATATATATATATATATATAATATACTATAGGACTAGGCATGTGTGTGTGTGTGTTCTGAGCAGCCGAAAGGCACAATCGATTTTCATCAAACTTGTGGAAAAATCGCAAAAATTCGTACAGTGGAACAAACCTGGTCCCATATCGATGGTTTTAGAAGCCATTACATAACCATTTCATTTACTCTGAAAACGATGCAATTCTACTGACTTGGTGAACTCATTCGCTGACGCTGTCAGTCACGATTGCAGTTATCTTACGGCTTCCTCCTCCCCACTTTTTTTCTTAGCCTACTTTTTTTTAATGTTGTTTGGATTAGTAAAGAAAGGAAGATGAGTAAATAGAAGAATAAAGAAGGGAAACAGAAAATAGTTAGAGATAACAGGTGGGGAGCTGAGTTTCATCATGTCTGGATGCGCAGTTTCAAAGTTACCAGACGACCTTACAGCTACAGTGTATACTTATTCCTGTGGGTGGAAAAGGAGAAGAGATAAAAAGATAATATCAGGAATTCATGGAGAAGATGACTACAATAGAAACAGGGTGAATACAGACAGTGAAACAGACAGAAGGTTGACAAAAATAGACAGATTCATACATGCAAAAATAGACAATATGGCAACTAACAGGACAGACAGACAGCTGACTGACTGGTTCACATGATGACTATGATGAATTAACACAGGTGATGACTTAAGCAGATGGTGACTAATCTAACCAGAATCAAGGTCACTTCTCTTCATAATATAATTTATCTCGGAATGGTCATCTGTGATTCATAATAATTAATGTTTATGATTTTAACCTCTCCTTATGGCGAATATTTCTTTAACTAAATATTCTAACCTTTATTCTATTCCTTCTTATAGTATATTAGATACTGTAAGTATCACGACCATGATTATAACAACCAGGAACATGATTATAACAACCAGGACCATGATTATAACAACCACGATCATGATTATAACAACCACGACTAATATTGTAACAATCACGACTATGATTATAACAACCACGACCATGATTATAAGAACCATGACCATGATTATAAGAACCACGACCATGATTATAACAACCACGACGATGTTAATAACAACCACGAATATGATTATAACAACCACGACCACGATTATAACAACCACGACCATGATTAAAACAACCACGACTATGATTATAACAACCACGACCATGATTATAACAACCACGACCATGATCATAACAAGCACGACCATAAATTTAACATGCACGACCATGAATATAACAACCACGACTATGATTATAACAACCATGACCATGATTATAACCACCACGGCCATGATTATAACAACCACGATCATGATTATAACAACCACGACCATGATTATAACAACCACGACCATGATTATAACAACCACAACCATGATTATAACAACTTGATTAACAACCACGACCATGATTATAACACCCACGACCATGATTATAACAACCACGACCATGATTATAACAACCACGACAATGATGATAACAATCACGACTATGATCATAACCACGAACATGATTTTAACAACCACGACTTTGAGTATACCACCCACGACCATCATTATAACAATCACTACTATGATTATAACAACCACGACCTTGATTATAACACCTACGACTATGATCATAACAACCACGACTATGATTATATCACCCACGACCATGATTATAACAACCACGACCATGATTATAATTTCCACGACCGTGATTATGAGAACCACGACCATGATTATAACAACCACGACTATGATTATAACAACCACGACAATGATCACAACCACGACCATGATTTTCACAACCACAACGATGATCATATCCACTACCATGAATATAATAACCACGACCATGATTATAACAACCACGACCACGATTATAACAACCACGACCATGATTATAACAACCACGACCATGATTATAACAACCACGACCATGATTATAATAACCACGACCATGTTTATAACAACCACGAATATGATTATAAAAACCACGACCATGATTATAACAACCACGACCATGATTATAACAACCACGACTATGATAATAATAACCACGACAATGATTATAACACCCACGACCATGATTATAACAACCACGACCATGATTATAACAACCACGACCATGATTATAACAACCACGACCATGATTATAACAACCACGACCATGAATATAACAACCATGACCATGATTATTACAACCACGAATATGATTATAACAACTACGACCATGAATATTACACTCACGACCATGATTATAACAACCACGACCATGATTATAATAACCACGACCATGTTTATAGCAACCACGAATATGATTATAACAACCACGAGCATGATTATAACAAAAACGACCATGATTATAACAACCACGACTCTGATTATACCAACCACGACCATGATTATAACAACCACGAATCATGATTATAACAACCACGACCATGATTATAACAAACTACGACCATGATTATAACAACCACGACCATGATTATAACAACCAAGACCATGATTATAACAACCACGAATATGATTATAACAACTACGACCATGATTATAACACTCACGAAAATGATTATAACAACCACGAATATGATTATAACAACTACGACCATGATTATAACAACCACGACCATGATTGTAACAACGACGACCATGATTATAACAACCACGACCATGATTATAACAACCACGCCATGATTATAACAACCACAACCATGATTATAACAACCACGACCATGATTATAACAACCACGACCATGATTATAACAACCACGACCATGATTATAACACCCACGACCATGATCATAACAACCATGACCATGATTATAATTACCACCAATATGATTATAACAACTACGACCATGATTACAACACTCACGACCATGATTATAACAACCACGAATATGATTATAACAACTATGACCAGGATTATAACAACGACGACCATGATTATAACAACCACGATCATGATTATAACAACCACGACCATGATTATAACAACCACGACCATGATTATAATATCCACGACCATGTTTATAACAACCACGAATATGATTATAACAACCACGACCATGATTATAACAACCACGAACATGATTATAACAAC
This sequence comes from Homarus americanus, assembly GCF_018991925.1. NCBI lineage: Eukaryota > Metazoa > Arthropoda > Malacostraca > Decapoda > Nephropidae > Homarus > Homarus americanus. The sequence goes on from NW_024726107.1 coordinate 103,779, forward strand.
CACGAGCATGATTATAACACCCACGACCATGATTATAACAACCACGACCATGATTATAACAATCACGACCATGATTATAACAACCACGACCATGATTATAACAACCATAACCATGATTATAACAACCACGAATATGGTTATAACAACTACGACCATGATTATAACACTCACGACCATGATTATAACAACCACGACCACGATTGTAATAACCACGACCATGTTTATAACAACCACGACTATGATTATATCAACCACGATCATGATTATAACAACCACGACCAAAATTAAAACATCCACGACCATGATTATAACAACCACGACTATGATTATAACAATCACGACTATGATCATAACCACGAACATGATTTTAACAACCACGACTATGATTATACCACCCACGACTATCATTATAATAACCACGACTATGATTATAACAACCACGACCATGATTATAACAACCACGACAATGATTATAACCACCACGACCATGATAATAACACCAAAGACCATGATATAAACAACCACAATGATTATAACAACCACGACCTTGAATATAACACCTACGACCATGATTATAACACCCACGACCCTGATTATAACATCAACGACTTGATTATAACACCTACGACTATGATCATAACAACCATGACTATGATTATATCACCCACGACCATGATTATAACAACCACGACCATGATTATAATAACCACGACCATCATTATAACAACCACGACCATGATTATAACAACCACGACTATGATTTTAACAACCACGACCATGATTACAACAACCACGACCATGATTATAACAACCACGACCATGATTATAACAACCACGAATCATGATTATAACAACCACGACCATGATTATAACAAACATAGACCATGATTATAACAACCACGAATATGATTATAAAAACTACGACCATGATTATAACACTCACGACGATGATTATAACAACCACGACCATGATTGTAACTACCACGACCATGATTATAATAACCACGATCATGATTATACCAACCACGACCATGATTATAACAAGCACGACCATGATTATAACAACCACTACCATGATTATAACAACCACGACCATGATTATAATAACCACGACCATGTTTATAACAACCACGAATATGATTATAACAACGACGAATTATGCATTATAACCACCATGAGATTATAACAACCACGACAATGATTATAACAACCACGAACATGATTATAGCAACCACGACCATGATTATAACAACCACGACCATGGTTATAACAACCACGACCATGATTATAAGAACCACGACCATGATTATAACAACCACAATTATGATTATAACAACTACGACCATGATTCTAACACTCACGACCATGATTATAACAACCACGACCATGAGTATAATAACCTCGACCATGTTTATAACAACCAAGAATATGATTATAACAACCACGACCATGATTATAACAACGACGACCATGATTATAACAACCACGACCATGATTATAACAAACACGACCATGATTATAACAACCACGACTATGATTCTAACAACCACGACCATGATTATAACAGCCACTTACCATGATTATAACAACCACGACCATGATTATAACAACCACGACCATGATTATAACAACCACGACCATGATTATAACAACCATGACCATGATTATAACAACCACTAATATGATTATAACCGCTGCGACCATGATTATAACACTCACGACCATGATTATAACAACCACAAATATGATTATAACAACTACGACCATGATTATAACAACCACGACCATGATTATAACAACCATGACCATGATTATAACAACCACGAATATGATTATAACTACTACGACCATGATTATAACACTCACGAGCATGATTATAACACTCACGACCATGATTATAACAACCACGATTATGATTATAGCAACTACGACTATGATCATAACCCCGACTATAATTATAACGACCAAGACCATGATTATAACAACCACGACCTTGATTATAACACCTACGACTATGATCATAACAACCACGACTATGAGATTATCCCCAACGACCATGATTTTCATAACCACAACGATGATCATATTCACGACCATGATTATAATAACCACGACCATTATTATATCAACCACGACCATGATTATAACAACCACGACCATGATTATAACAACCACGACCATGATTATAACAACCACGACCATGATTATAACAACCACGACCATGATTATAACAACCACGACTATGATCATAACCACGACCATGATTTTAACAACCACGACTATGATTATAACACCCATGACCATGATTATAACAACCACGACCATCATTATAACAATCACGACCATGATTACAACAACCACGACCATGATTATAACAACCACGACTATGATTATAACAAGCACGACCATGAATATAACAACCATGTCCATGATTATAACAACCATGACTATTATTGTAACAATCACGACTATGATTATAACTACCACGACCATGATTATAAGAACCACGACCATGATTATTAGAACCACGACCACGATTATAACAACCACGACCATGTTTATAACAACCACGAATATAATTATAACAACCACGACCACGATTATAACAACCACGACCATGATTAAAACAACCACGTTTATGATTATAACAAGAACGACCATAAATTTAACATGCATGACCATGAATATAACAACCACGACTATGATTATAACAACCACGACTATGTTTATAACCACGACCATGATAATAACAACCACGACCATGATTATAATAACCACGACCGTGATTATAAGAACGACGACCATGATTATAACAACCACGACTATGATTATAACAACCACGACTATGATCATAACCACGAATGATTTTCACAACCACAACGATGATCATATCCACTACCATGAATATAATAACCACGACCATGATTATAACAACCACGACCATGATTATAACAACCACGACCATGATTATAACAACCACGATTATGATTATAATAACTACGACCATGATTATAACACTCACGACCATGATTATACGATCTAATGACCATGATTATAACAACCACGACCACGATTATAAACAACCATGACCATGATTATTACAACCACGAATATGATTATAACAACCACGACTCATGATAAACAACCACGACCATGATTATAACAACCACGACTATGATTATATCAACCACGACCATGATTATAACAACCACGACCATGATTATAACAACCACGACCATGATTATAACAACCACGACCATGATTATAACAACCACGACCATGATTATAACAACCAAGACCATGATTATAACAACTACGAATATGATTATAACAACTACGACCATGATTATAACACTCACGACCATGATTATAACAACCACGAATATGATTATAACAACTACGACCATGATTACAACACTCACGACCATGATTATAACAACCACGAATATGATTATAACAACTACGACCATGATTATAACAACGACGACCATGATTATAACAACCACGACCATGATTATAACAACCACGACCATGATTATAACAACCACGACCATGATTATAATAACCACCACCATAATTATAACAACCTTGAATATGATTATAACAACCACGACCATGATTATAACAACCACGAACATGATTATAACAACCACGACTATGATTATAACAACCACGACCATGATTATAACAACCACGACCATGATTATAACAACCACGACCATGATTATAACAACCACGACCATGATTATAACAACCACGACCATGATTATAACAACCACGACCATGATTATAACAACCACGACCATGATTATAACAACCATAACCATAATTATAACAACCACGAATATGGTTATAACAACTACGACCATGATTATAACACTCACGACCATGATTATAACAATCACGAACATGATTGTAATAACCTCGACCATGTTTATAACAACCACGACTATGATTATAACACCCATGACCATCATTATAACAACCACGACCATCATTATAACAACCACGACCATGATTACAACAACCACGACCATGATTATAACAACCACGACTATGATTATAACAAGCACGACCATGAATATAACAACCATGTCCATGATTATAACTACCACCTTTATAACAACCACGAATATAGTATAACAACCACGACCACGATTATAACAACCGACCATGATTAAAACAACCACGACTATGATTATAGCAAGAACGACCGCCATTTATATGCATGACCATGATTATAACAACCACGACTATGATTATAACAACCGCGACTATGATTATAGCCACGACCGCTGATAACAGCCACGACCATGATTATAATAACCACGACCGTGATTATAAGAACCACGACTATGATTATAACAACCACGACTATGATTATAACAACCGACTATGATCATAACCCGCGACCATGATTTTCACAACCACAACGATGATCGCGCTCCGCACCGCCAGATATAATAACCACGACCATGATTATAACAACCGACCATGATTATAGCAACCACGACCATGATTACATAACAACCACGTTATGATTATATAACAACTACGACCATGATTATAACACTCACGACCATGATTATAACCATGAGCCATGAATTATTACAACCACGAATATAATTAATAACAACGACCATGGGTGCCAGCTTGCTCACGGCCGCGGTCTTAACAACCGACCATCAGTTATAATAACCACGACCATGTTTATATCGAAAAAGCCACGAATATGATTATAACAACCACGACCGCCCGGTTATAACAACCACGACAATGATTACATAACAACAACGTAATGATTATATCAACCACGACCGCGGTATAACAACCACACAGCCATGATTATAACAACCACGACCGCAGTTATAACAACCGACCGCCCAGTTATATAGCCACGACCGCGGTAGCAGCAAGACCGCGATTATAACAACCACGGAACGCCAGTTATAACAACTTCACGACCGCGAATATAACACTCACGACCATGATTATAACAACCACGAATAGCGAATTATACTTCAGCCGCCAGTTATAGCAACCACGACCATGATTGGCAGAACCACGACCATGATTACTTCAACAACCCACCGACTACAAATTACATAACCTGACTATCATCATAACAACCACGACCTGATTTCACAACCACAACGATGATCATATCACTACCATGAATAATAACCACGACCATGATTATAGCCACGACCGCCCAGTTATAGCCGACCATGATTATTGCAACCGCGAACATGTTTGTAACAACCACGACCATGATTGTAGAGAACCCGCATTATGATTATATCACCCGACCGCCGTTATAACAACCACGACCCACGATTATAACATGCGACCGCCAGTTGCCGCCAACCACAACCATGATTATAACAACCACGCCTATGGTATAGCACCCACGACCGCCAGTTATAATAACTCGACCATGATTATAACAACCGACGAGGATTATACCAACCATGACCATGATTAAAATACCACAAAGCCGTGATTCCATAACGTAACGGTCGCCAGTTATAACCAAGCCGAACGCGATTATAACAACCGACTATGATTATAACAACCACGACTATGATCGCAGCCACGGGCACATGATTTTAACAGCCGACTAGCAGTTATACCACCCTCGACCATCATTACATAACAACCACATTTATGATTATAACAACACGACCTTGATTATAACACCTACGACCGTGATTTTAACCACGACGGGTCCGCCGCACCGGTAGCAGTTATAGCAACCGCTGACCTATGATCGCCAACAACCACGACTATGATTATATCACCCACGACCATGATTATATAACATCCACGACCGCCAGTTATAACAACCGACAATGATATAATAACCACGACTGTGATTATAACAACGACCGCGAATTCTCGCCAGCACGACCGCGGTTATAGCAACCGCGGCCGCCAGTTGTAGCAACAGCAAACCATGATTATAACAGCTACGACCATGATTATAACACTTTCACGACCATGATTATAAGCAACCACGAATATGATTACCAAACTACGACCATGATTAGCAACAACCCGCGAGCATTTGGTTGTAACTACCCGACCATGATTACCGCCATGCAGTCGCAGTTATAGCAAACACGACCATCAGTTATAACAACACGACGATGATTATAACAACCACGACCGCGATTATAACCACGACCATGATTAAAGAACCACGCCTATGATTAAACACCCACGACTATGATTATAACACCAACGACCATGATTATAATAATGCGATCATGATTATAACAACACGACCATGATTATAACAATCACAACCATGATTATAACAACCACGACCGTGATTATAACACCCGACCATGATTATAACACCAGCATCCAGATAAACAAAATCCACGACCATGATTATAACACCACGAATATCGCTAACAACCGACTATGATCATAAGCGTCATGATTTTTAACAACCACGACTATGATTATACCCGACCTTTGATTGTAACAGCCGACCATCGTTATAACGGCTACATTGCCAGTTATAACAACCGACGCGATTGCCAACACCTACGACTATGATCGCCAGCAACCACAACTATGATTATATCACCCACGCCCGCGATTTTCACAACCACAACGATGATCGCTATCACGACCATGATTATAACCCACGACCATGATTACTTAACAACCTCGACCATGATTGCCCAACAACCGCGACCATGATTCTACCTGCGCTTAACCTCGGCGATGATTGTAACAACCCGCGACTATGATTATAGCAACCACGACCATGATTATAACAACCGCTGACCATGATTACAACAACCACGACTATAGATTATTGCAACCACGACCATGATTGCCAACAACCGCGGCCATGATTACCAACAACCACGAAATATGATTATATCAACTACGACCATGATTCTTTCACGACCCGCAATTGCGCAACCAAGACCATGATTACATATCAACCCACGACCGCGGCTATAACAACACGACCATTATTACAACAACCGCGCCTAGCAGAGTTATAACGCCCAGCGACCATGATTATAATAACACGACCACATGATTTTAACAACTTCGACTATGATTATAACACCCATGATCTTGTTTATAACAACCACGACCATCATTATAACCAACCACGACCATGAAGTTAAAGTAACCACGACCATGATTATAACAACCACGACTATGATTGGCAACTAACCGCGACCATGAATATAGCAACCATGACCATGATTATAACAACCACGACTATTATTATTGCTTAACAATCAAGACTGTTCCATTATAACTTTACGACGACCATGATTATAGAACCACGACTAGCAATTCAGAACCACGACACGATTATAACCAACCACGACCATGTTTTATAACAACCACGAATAATAATTATAACATACGACCACGATTATAACAACCGACCATGATTAAAACAACCACGACTATGATTATAACAAGAACGACCGCAAGAATTTAGCATGCATGACCGCGCCGATATAACAACCACGACTATGATTATAACAACCACGACCTTGATTATAACCACGACCGCCAGTTATAACAACCACGACCATGATTATAATAACCACGGCCGTGATTATAAGAACCCGCGACCATGATTATAACAACCACGACGCCAATTATAACGCAAACCACGACCTTGATCATAACCACGAATATGATTATAACGACCAAGACCATGATTATAACAATCACGACCATGATTATATTGCCGACCATGATTATAACAACTTCGACCATGGTTATAACCAAACCCACGACCATTATTATAGCTTGCCCACGACTATGATTATAACAACCACGACCATGATTATATCACCCACGACCGCCTGACTGCTGTATACGACCGTATTACCAACAACCACGCCTGCCAATTATAACACCAGCGACCATGATTATAATAACGCGACCGCCCGATTGCCAGCAACTACGACTGATCACCCGCGACCCTTGATTTTAACAACTTCCGACTACTTATGATTATAACACCCATGACCTTGTTTGCAACAGCTTACGACCATCCCATTATAACAACCCGCGACCATGATTAAAAACAACTACGACCATGATTAAAACAACCACGACCATGATTATAACAACCCGTTTATGATTATACAACAAGCCGACCGCCAGATATAACAACCATGACCATGATTATAACAACCGCGGCTATTATTGGCAACAATCACGACTATGATTATAACTACCCACGACCATGATTATCAGAACCACAACCATGATTATAACAACCACGAATATAATTACTTAGCCACGACCCACCCGATTATAACAACCATGACCGCCAGTTAAAAACAACCCACGACTATGATTACCAAACAACCACGACTATGATTATAAAAACCACGACCATGATTATAACAGCCACGACCATGATTATAGAACCACGACTATGATTATATCACCCACGACCATGATTAAACAACCACGACTATGATTATAACAACCCACGACTATGATTATAAAAACACGACCATGATTATAACAACCACGACCATGATTATAAGAACCACGACTATGATTATATCACCCGACCATGATTACTTAACAGCCACGACCATGATGGCAAAAACCACCTGCAGTTATAACACGCTGCGACATGATAATAACGCAACGACCATAGTTATAATAACTCGACCATGAATATAACAACCACGACTATGATTATACCAACCATGACCACCAGATTTACAACCACTATGGCCTTGATTATAACAACCACGATCATGATTATAACACGCATGACGCGATTAGCAAACCGACCATCATTATAACAACCACGACCATGATTATAACAACCACGACCTGCGATTATAACAACCGACCATATTTATAACAACCACGAATATAATTATAACAACCGACCACGATTATAACCACAGCCGCCCAAGTTAATCCTTCGACTATGATTATAACAAGAACGACCATAAATTTAACATGCGACCATGAATATAACAACCACGACTATGATTATAACACCCATGACCTTGATTATAACAACCGACCATCATTATAACAACCACGACCATCATTATAACAACCACGACCACGATTATAACAACCACGACCATGTTTATAACAACCACGATATAATTATAACAACCACGACCACGATTATAACAGCCGACTATGATTATAGCAACCACGTCATGTTTATAACAACCACGACCATGATTATAATAACGACGACCGTGAACGTTATAAGAACCACGACCATAATTATAACAACCACGACTATGATTATAACAACACGACTATGATCGCCAACCACGACCGCCAATTTTCACAACCACAACGATGACCATATCCACTACCGCCAGATATAGCAACCACGACCGTGATTAACAACCACGACCATGATTATAACAACCACGACCATGATTATTACAGCCACGACCATATTATAACAACCACGACCATGATTATGAGAACCACGACTATGATTATATCACCCACGACCGCAATTCTCACCAACCGACCATGATTAACCAACAACCCACGACCATGATTATAACAACCGACCATGATTATAACAACCACGCCTATGATTATAACACCTGACCCATGATTGCTATACTCGACCCGCGATTATATCAACCACATTATGATTATACCAACCGCGACCATGATTGCAACCCACCACGGCCGCCAGTTAGCAACAACCAACGATCATGATTATAACAACCAGAACCATGATTATAACTATACGACTATGATTACCAACAACCGACTATGATCGCAACCCGCGAACATGATTTTAACAACCGACCGCCAGTTATACCACCCTCGACATCATTACCAACAGCCACGACTTTGATCCTGCTTTCGGCCATGATTTTAACCACGACCCAGCGATTATAACACCCTCGGCCTTGATTATAACACCAACGACTATGATCATAACAATCCGCGACCAATGATTATATCACCCACGACCATGATTATAACAACCCGTACCATAATAACCCACGACCGTGATTGATTATAACATCCACGACAAGATTATAACAACCGACAATGATTATAATAACCCACGACAATGATTATAATAACCACGACTATGATTATAACAACCACGACCATGATTATAACAGCCACGACCGATTATAACAGCCGCTGACCGACCATGATTACTTAACAGCAACGAATATGATTACTTAACAGCTTCACGACCATGATTATAACACTCCCACAGGCCATAATTATAACAACCCGCGAATATGATTATAACAACTTCGACCATGATTATAACAACCACGATTATGATTGTAACTACCACGAC
>NW_024726107.1:114205-368561 GCF_018991925.1 Homarus americanus
GAATTACAAGGACTGAGAGAGAGGCTTATGTACACTGGGTGACCCTACAAACATGAGTAAGGTCAGGAAGCCACAAACATGACATCCACTAATCCACACACCACCACCACCGCAAAACATAAGAGGAGCTAAAGAAAGGGCGACGTAACTAGCATGTGTTAAGCTAGGTAAAAATACGAGACCCACTTAATCATCTATCCTACATCTACCCTCAAATGCTTTCAAACATTTTTAACTCCTGGCCACTGACAAATAAATTTGTGTAACATATTATCACTTTTGTACTGACCATCACCAGGTTTATAGAATTCATTTCTCTAATCCAACTTGCTTCAACCAGAAGTCTTTTTGTGACATATGAAAAATTTAAACACTTCTAAACTGTTTTCCCAATTTATGGGATGATTATTGTTCTTATATGAAGGAAAAGTGCACTGCTTTCAGATGCTAAGTCTATATTGTACTCTGGAGCTGTTTAATTATGAGTTGCAAGGCTTTCCAGTCTGACCTTATATAATTTCCGTTGCAATTGCTACATGGAATGCAGTAAACATTTCCATTTATATTCAAGGTTGGGCTATTCTTGAATCAATGATGGTTAGTAATAGTTGAGTCATACTTAAAACAACATTAATGTTTAATAATTTAAGGGTCTGAACCATAATGATGTTCAATAGATAAGGTAGAGTCAAAATATTCTAAATGTCGAGGATTTTTTTAGCCCTTTAAAAACAATGATCAAGAAACAATGAAGGGTACCCAATGTTTGTGCAGTGGACTGAATAAAGGCAGTTCTTCTTCAATAAATGCCCAGTCACAAATTCTGCAACATCTCAAACACAGCAGCAGAAAAAAATGACATTTTTGTAGATTCATGGTGACTCCGATAAAAAATGTATGAAACTCTCTACTTGTGTAGGCTTTTCAGCATTAACCTTTAAATTTATAGTTATGACCATTTTCATGATAAGCATATCAAGAAATGGAAGCAGTCCATTTAATTATCTTTCAATTTGAAGGTAGTACTAGGTACAAGATCAAGCTTGTCTAAAATTCCATGGAGGTGCTGGTGGCCGGAGATGTGCTGGTTGCCGTAGAGGTGCTGGTAGGTGGAGAGGTGCCGGTGGGCCTGCTATCTTTTCGCCTCACTTAAGAACACTACCAAGTCACTATTCTCTTCAGTCATACATTTTGTTTTGTTTTACTAAAGTCTCGAGTCATCAGGAGGTCTCTCCTCTCTTGTTTTGTTTAAAGATACCATATCTATAACAGGGTCTTGAAGGTCTTATGTCCAAAGACAGGTCCTCAAAGGGTTTTCAATATGTCATGTCCAAAAGGGTCTTCAATTTTGATCTTCAAGATTTCCTGAAAAATACAGTGGGTCTTGTAGGTCTTACGACCACCGATTTTTTGTTTATTATAATCGTCCACAGAAGCTAAGTTTGGAATGGTAAAGCCCTGACTGTCTGTTACCTATCTTGTCTGTCTGTCAATCAGTCTGTCTGTCTACAAATGAGTTCTGTCAGTCTAAAGAGGAAAGTCAATCAAAGATGTAGATGATACTGTTGAGTCAGTAACATGATTTACCACCATTCTGAACTGCCATTCTCCCACTTAGTTTTATTCAATTTATTCCACTAGTGCCACTCTCGAAGCTAAATTTAATTGGTTGGATTAATAATTTATCAAGATATTGATGCAACCATTGATCCTGTGGAGGAATGTAATTGTATTTGCTGCGAGGGCATTAAGTCTTATTGATGGGAGGGACCATCATCAATCACCTGTATTGTGTTGGCCTCACCTGCTGTTATTGATGGACTTTGGTTTGTTATTTTTTTTCTATTTTGAGACTTGTACAGATCCATGACAATAATTACACGGCACACATAGATACGTCCACAGACAGACATTTATATCCAGACACTGTTACAACCTTCACACCTCTTTTAGGACTCATAGAGATGTATAGTCAGCCCATAGGCCCATTATATAAGAGGAGACTCTGAAATAACAGCTTCTGTTAACAGAGAGATTAAATATTAAACACAGACCCTTACCTTATTTCTGGCTAATAACCTCCTGACAGCTGACAGGTGTTTATTTCAATGCCACTGTTCCCATTAAAACTGGTTTAATTAAAACACAGATTTAAATTACAACAAAAATATTTTACAACAAAATATATTTAACAACAAAATATAATAAATATGTGCTTTCCGTCCATGTGCCAAAAGGCCACAAATCAATTCACTCAGAATAATGTTATCTCCACCATATACAATGCTCTCTCACTACTATAATATCTAATATACTATAGCGCTATCCGAATGTATGTCTGTCTGTTCTTCTGTCTGTGCAGCCGAAACGGCATCAATTTTTCATCAAACTTGGTGGGAAAATCGCAAAAAATTCGTAGAGTGCAACAAAGCTGGTCCCATGTCGATGGTTTTCTTTAGGAAGCCATTAATAAACCAATTTATTTACGATGGAAAAAGCACCTAATTAACCATGCAAGTCTACGGACTTGCAGAACCCTATTCGCTGTACGCTGTCACCAGTACACAATACAGTACAATACCATACAATACCATAACAATACAATACACAACGAACTATAAATATTTGTAAGAATAAAACATAATTATATAGACATGTAAGACTCACAACTTGATAAGATATCTAAGACATTAGCTATTGGAAATGTGATTAAATGTTTTGTTATTAATCCAGTGTGAAATGTATCGGTATTGGTGGTACAATCCTAATGGTCTCTAATACTGTTGACTAGGTTAGGTACATCTGGGTTTATTGAGATTAAAGATAAGGTGTGGGGTTTATTCTACCTGTGATAGTCTCAGGTACGACCCTTATTGCAACAATCACGACCATGATTATAACAACTAGGACCATGATTATAACAACCACGACCATGTTTATAACAACCACGATCATGATTATAACAACCACGACCATGATTGTAACAACCACGACTATGATCATAACAACCACGACTATGATCATAACAACCACGACCATGATGATTAAAACAACCACGAATATGAGTATATCACCCACGACCATGATTATAACAACCACAACTATGATTATAACAACCACGAAGATGATTATAACAACCAGGAAGATGATTATAATAACCACGACAATGATTATAACAAGCACGACCATGATTATAACAACCACGACTATGATTATAAGAACCCGACCATGATTATAACTACCGACCATTATTATAACAACCACGAACATGATTATAACAACCACGACCATGATTATAACAACCAGGACCATGACTTAACAACCAGGACCATGATTATAGCAGGACAATGATTATAACAACCACGGCCGTGATTATAATAACACGACCATGATTATAACAACCAGGACCATGATTATAACAACCACGACCATGATTATAACAACCACGATCATGATTATAACAAATACAACCATGATTATAACACCCGACCATGATTATAACACCCACAACCATGATTATAACAACCACGACCATTATTAAAACAACCACGACCATGATTACAGCAACCACGACCATGATTATAACTAGCACGAACATGATTATAACAACCACTACTATGATTATTTCAGCCACGACCATGATTATAACAACCACGAAGATGATTATAACAACCACGACCATGATTATAACAACAATGAACATGATCATAGCAACTACGACCATAATTATAACTCCACGACTATGATCATAACCACGACCATGATCATGACAACCACGACCATGAATTATAACCACGGCCATGATTATAACAACCACGGCCATGATTATAACAACCACGACCATGATTATAACAACCACGACTATGATTATAACCACCCATGATTATAACAACGACGACCTAGATTATAACAACCACGACCATGATTATAACCACGACCATGATTATAACAACCACAACTATGATTATAAAACCACGACCATAATTATAACAAAGACGACCATGATTATAAGAACCACGACCCTTGATTATAACAGCCACGACTATGATTATAACCACGACCATGATTATAACAACACGACCATGATTATAACAACCACGGCTATGATTATAACAACCACGACCATGATTATAACAACCACAAACATGATTATAAAAACCACAACCATGATAGTAAAATCACGACCATGATTATAACAACCACGACCATGATTATAACAACCACGACCATGATTATAACAACCCGACCATGATTATAACAATCACGACTATGATAATAACCACGACCACGATTATAACAACCACACTATGATTATAACAACCACGACAATGAATATAATACCCACGACCATGATTATAACAAACACGACCATGATTATAACAACCACGACTATGATTATAACAACCACGACCATGATTATAACAACCACGACCATGATTATAACAACCACGACCATGATTAGAACAACCATAACCATGATTATAACATCCACGACCATGATTATAACAACCACAACTATAATTATACAAACCATGACCATCATTATAACAAAGACGACCATGATTATAACCACCACATTGCCAATTATACAACAACGGCCATGATTTTAACAACCAAAACCATGATTATAACAACCAGGACCATGATTATAACAAACAGGACCATGATAATAACAAGCCGACATGATTAAAACACCTACGACCATGATTATAACACCCACGACCATGATTATAACAACCACGACCATGATTATAACAACCAGGACCGTGATTATAACAACCACTACCATGATTATAACAACCAGGACCATGATTATAACACATGACCATGATAATAACAACCGACCATGATTATATCACACGATTCATGATTATAACACCCACATCCATGATTATACAACCACGACTATGATTATAACAAACGACCATGATTATAACAACCCACGACCGAATATATCAACCACGACCATGATTATAACAATAACTACCATGATTATAACAACCAGGACTATGATTACAACCAGACCATGATTATAACAACCACGACCATGATTATAACTCGCACGAACATGATTATAACAACCACGACTATGATTATTTCAGCCCACGACCATGATTATATCAACCACGACCGATTATAACAACCACG
This sequence comes from Homarus americanus, assembly GCF_018991925.1. Classification (NCBI taxonomy): domain Eukaryota; kingdom Metazoa; phylum Arthropoda; class Malacostraca; order Decapoda; family Nephropidae; genus Homarus; species Homarus americanus. The sequence continues at coordinate 119,354 of NW_024726107.1, forward strand.
ACCATGATTATAACAACCAGGACATGATTAAAACAACCAGGACCATGATTATAACAATCACTACCGCGTTATAACCACCGGACTATGATTAAAACAACCAGGACTATGATTATAACAACCACGACCATGATTATAACTTCGCCGAACATGATTATAACAACCACGACTATGATTATTTCAGCCACGACCATGATTATATCAACCACGACCAAGATTATAACAACTACGACCATGATTATAACAACCACGGCCATGATTATTACAACCACGGCAATGATTATAACAACCACGACCATTATTATAATAACCACGACCACGATTATAACAACCACGACCATGATTACAACAACCACGACCATGATTACAACACCAAACCATGATTATAACACCACGACCGCAGTTATAATAACCACGACCATAATTATAACAACCGGGACCATGATTATAACAACAGGACCACGATAATAACAACCACGACCATGATTATAACAACCACGTCATCATTATAACAACCGACCATGATTATAACCCACGACCATGATTATAAGAACCACGACAATGTCATAACAACCAAGACCATGATTATAACAACCACTACCATGATTATAACAACCAGGACCATAATTATAGCAACCGGACCATGATAATAACAACCACGACCGATTATATCACTCGACTCATGATTATAACTATACCTCATGATTATAGCAACCAGGATTAAGAATTAAATATCGCTGAACCCGAATTAAAACACCACGACCACAATTATCTAACCACGACCATGATTATAACAACCTACCATGATTACGCTCAGAACCGCCAGTTAAAACAACCAGGACCATGATTATAACCACGACCACGATTATAACTCGCACGAACATGATTATACCAACACGACTGATTATTTCAGCCGACCATGATTATATCAACCACGACTATGATTATAACAACCACGACCATGATTATAACAACCACGACCATGATTATAATATACCATGATTATAACAACCACGACCATGATTCTAACAACCACGAGCATGATTATAACAACCCACGACCATGATTAAAAACAACCACGACTATGATTATAACAGAACTACCATAAATTTTACATGCCACGACCATGAATATAACAACCACACTATGATTATAACAACCACGACCATGATTAAGAACCACACACGCCGATTATAACAACCACGACCATGTTTATAACAACCACGAATATAATTATAACAACCGACCACGATTATAACAACCGACTATGATTATAACAACCGACCATGATTATATCACCACGACCATGATTATAACAACCACGACCGTGATTATAGATCACGACCATGATTATAACAACCGACTATGATCATAACCGACCATGATTTCCACAACCACAACGATGATCATATCACTACCATGAATATAATAACCACGACCGCAGTTAAAACAACCACGACGCGATTATAACAACCACGACCATGATTATAACAACCACGCTATCATTATAACACCCACGACCACGATTATAACAACCACGACTAATCAGTTATAACAACCCGACCATGATTATAACAACCACGACCATGATTATAATAACACGACCGAGATTATAAGAACCACGACCATGATTATAATAACAACCGACTATGATTATAACAACCACGACTATGATCATAACCACGACCTGATTTTCACAACCCAACGATGATCATATCCACTACCATGATTATAATAACACGACCATGATTAAAACAACCACGACCATGATTATAACAACCGACCATGATTATAACAACCACGACCATGATTATACAACCACGACCATGATTTTAGAACCATGACTATGATTATATCACCCACGACCATGATTTAATAACCACGACCATGATTATGACAACCACGACCATGATTATAAAAACCGACCATGATTATAATAACTCGACCATGATTATAACAACCGACTATGATTATAACCATGACCATGATTATAACCACCATGGCCTGATTATAACAACCAGAACCATGAATATAACAACCACGACTATGATTATAACAACCACGACTATGATCATAACCACGAACATAATTTTAACAACCACAACTATGATTATACCACCTTCGACCATTATTATAACAACCACGACTATGATTATAACAACCACCACCTTGATTATAACACCTACGACCATGATTTTAACCCGACCTTGATTATATCACGTAGGACCCTGATTACACTCTATGACTATGATCATAACAACCACGACTAAGATTATATATCACGACCATGATTATAACAACACGACCACGATTATAATAACGACCCGTGATTATAACAACACGACCATGATTATAACCCAACGATCGCGATTATATAATAACGCGACCATGATTATAACAACCATGACCATGATTATAACAGCCACGATCATGATTATAACAACCATGACCATGATTATAACAACCACGAATATGATTATAACAACTACGAACATGATTATAACAACCACGACCATGATTGTAACTACCGACCATGATTATTACAACCACGATCGCCAGTTATAACAACCACGACCATGATTATAACAACCCGACCATGATTAAAAGAACCGCCTATGATTAAACACCCACATTGATTATAACACCAACGACCGACGGTTATAATAACACGACCATGATCATAACCCACGACTATGATTATAACAACCAGACCATGATTATAACAACCACGACCATGATTATAACAACCGATCATCAGTTATAACAACCACGACCATGATTATAACAACCACGACCATGATTTAACAACCACAACCATGATTATATAACCACGACCGTGATTATAACAACCCGCCAGATTATAACACCAACGACCAGAGATTATAAAATCCAGGACCATGATTATAACACCCACGACTATCATTATAACAACCGACTATGATCATAAAAACACGACCATGATTTTAACAACCACGACTATGATTATACCACGACCTTGATTATAACAACCACGACCATCATTATAACAACCACGACTGATTATAACAACCACGACTATGATCACAACCACGACCATGATTTTCACAACCACAACGATGATCATATCCACAACCATGAATATAATAACCACGACATGATTATAACAACTAAGACCATGATTATAACAACCACGACCATGATTATAACCACGACCATGATTATAATAACCACAACCATGTTTATAACGGCAACGAATATGATTATAACAACCACGACCATGATTATAACAACCGACCATGATTATTAGAACTACGACTATGATTATATCACCCGACCGACCAGTTATAACAACCACGACCATGATTATAACAACCAACCATGATTATAACAACACGACCATGATTATAACAACCACGACCATGATTATAACAACCACGACCATGATTATAACAAACGACCATGATTATAACAAACACGACCATGATTATAACAACCACGCCATGATTATAAGAACTATAACTATGATTATATCACCCGACCATGATTATAACAAACACGACAATGATTATAACAACCGACCATGATTATAACAACCACGGCCATGATTATAACAACCACGATCATGATTATAACAACCAATACCATGATTATAACAACCACGACCATGATTATAACAACCACAACCAAGATTATAACAACCATGACGCCAGTTTTAACCACCACGACCATGATTATAACACCCGACCATGATTCTAACAACCACGAGAATGATTATAACAACCACGACCTAGATTATAACATCCACGACTATGATCATAACCACGAACATGATTTTACCATCCGGACTATGATTATACCACCACTCGACCATCATTATAACAACCACGACTATGATTATAACAACCACGACCATGATTATAACAACCACAACCACGATTATAACAACCGACCATGATAAAAACCCACGACTATGATTATACAAGAACTACCATAAATTTTAGCACGACCATGAATATAACAACCACGACTATGATTATAACAACCGACCATGATTATAAGAACCACGACCACGATTATAAGAACCGACCATGTTTATAACAACCGAATATAATTATAACAACCACGATCAATTATAACAACCGACTATGATTATAACAACCGACCATGATTATACAACCGACCATGATTATAATAACCTGTGATTATAAGATCCCGCCATGATTATAACAACCACGACTATGATCATAACCGACCATGATTTTACAACACAACGATGATCATATCACTACCATGAATATAATAAACACGACCATGATTATAACAACCACGACCATGATTATAACAACCACTACCATGATTATAACAACCACGACCATGATTATATCACCCGACCATGATTATAACAACCACGACCATGATTATAACAACCAAGACTGATTATAAAACCACGACCATGATTATAACAACCACGCCTGTATTATAACACTTTCGACCATGATTATAATAACTCGACCATGATTATAACAATAACCACGACTATGATTATACCAACCACGACCATGATTATAACCACCATGGCCATGATTATAACAACCAACGATCATGATTATAACAACCAGAAACGTTATAACAACCCGACTATGATTATAACAACACGACCACGATCATAACCACGAACATAATTTTAACAACCACGACTATGATTATACCACCCTCGACCATCATTATAACAACCACGACTATGATTATAACAACCCGACCTTGATTATAACACCTCGACCATGATTTTAACACGACCTTGATTATATCAACCTACGACCATGATTATAAGAACTACGACTATGAATATATCACCACGACCATGATTATAACAACCACGACCATGATTATAACAACCACCACCAGTTATAACAACCACGACCATGATTATAACAACCACGACCATGATTATAAGAACTACGACAATGATTATATCACCACGACGCCAGATTATAACAACCACGACCATGATTATAACAACCCGACCATGATTATAACCACCACGGCCAGCATTATAACAACCACGACTATGATTATAACAACCACGACTATGATCATAACCACGACCATGATTTTCACAACCACAACGATGATCATATCCACTAACATGAATATAATAACCACGACCATGAATTATAACAACGACCATGATTATAACAACCGCGACCATGATTATAACCGACCATGATTATAACAACCACGACATGATTATAACAACCACGACTATGATTTTATCACCCACGACCATGATTATAACAACCACGACCATGATTATAACAACCACGACCATGATTATAACAACCGACCATGATTATAACAACCACGCCTATGATTATAACACCCACGACCATGATTATAATAACTCGACCATGATTATAACAACCACGACTATGATTATACCAACCATGACCATGATTATAGCCACCACAGCCATGATTATAAGAACTACGACCATGGTTATAACAACCACGACTATGATTATAACAACCACGACTATGATCACAACCACGACCATGATTTTCACAACCACAACGATGATCATATCCACTACCATGAATATAATAACCACGACCATGATTAAAACAACCACGACCATGATTATAACAACCACGACCATGATTATAACAACCACGCCTATGATTATAACACCCGACCACGATTATAACAACCGACTATGATTATAACAACCGACCAAGATTATAACAACACGACCATGATTATAACAACACGACCATGATTATAATAACCACGACCGTGATTATAAGAACCACGACCATGATTATAACAACCACGACGATGATTATAACAACCACGACTATGATCATAACCACGACCGATTTTCACAACCACAACGATGATCATATCCTACCATGAATATAATAACCACGACCATGATTAAAAACAACCACGACCGATTATAACAACCACAACCATGATTATAACAACCACGACCATGATTATAACAACCCACGACCATGATCACAAGAACCACGACTATGATTATATCCCACGACCGCGTTATAACAACCGACCGGTGCCAACAACCACGACCATGATTGCCAACAACCGGCCATGATTATAACAACCACGCCATTGATTATAACACCGACCCGCGATTATAACAACCCGACTATGATTACGCAACAACCCGCGACCGCGTTTATAACAACCACGACCGCGATTATGCTTCACGACCGTGATTGTAACAACCACGACCATGATTATAACAACCGACTATGGTTATAACGCTTACGACTATGGTCATAACCACGACCATGATTTTCACAACCACAACGATGATCATATCCACTACCATGAATATAATAACCACGACCATGATTAAAACAACCACGACCATGATTATAACAACCACGACCATGATTATAACAACCACGACCATGATTATAACAACCACGACTATGATTATACCACCCTCGACCATCATTATAACAACCACGACTATGATTATAACAACCACGATCATGATTATAACAACCACGACCATGATTATAACAACCACGACGATGATTATAACAACCACGACCATGATTATAACATGCACGACCATGATTAAAAGAACCACTCCTATGATTAAACACCCACGACTATGATTATAACACCAACGACCATGAATATAATAACACGACCATGATCATAACAACCACGACTATGATTATAACAACCATGACCATGATTATAACAACCACGACCATGATTATAACAACCACGATCATGATTATAACAACCACGACCATGATTATATCAACCACGACCATGATTTTAACAAACACAACCATGATTATAACAACCACGACCATTATAACACCAACGACCATGATTATAAAATCCAGGACCATGATTATAACACCCACGACTATCATTATAACAACCACGACTATGATCATAAACACGACCTTGATTATAACAACCACGACCATCATTATAACAACCATGACTATGATTATAACAACCATGACCTTGATTATAACACCTACGACTATGATCATAACAACCACGACTATGATTATAACAACCACGACTATGATCATAACCACGACCATGATTTTTACAACCACAACGATGATCATATCCACTACCATGAATATAATAACCACGACCATGATTATAACAACCACGATCATGATTATAACAACCACGACCATGATTATAACAACCACGACCATGATTATAATAACCACAACCATGTGTATAACGACCACGAATTTGATTATAACAACCACGACCATGATTATAACCACCACGGCCATGATTATAACAACCACGACTATGATTATAACAACCACGACTATGATCATAATCACGACCATGATTTTCACAACCACAACGATGATCATATCCACTACCATGAATATAATTCCCACGACCATGATTATAACAACCACGACCATGATTATAACAACCACGACCATGATTATAACAACCACGACCATAATTATAACAACCACAACCATGATTATAAGAACCACGACTATGATTTTATTACCCACGACCATGATTATAACAACCACGACCATGATTATAACAACCACGCCTATGATTATAACACCCACGACCATGATTGTAATAACTCGACCATGATTATAACAACCACGACTATGATTATACCAACCATGACCATGATTATAACCACCACGGCCATGATAATAACAACCAACCATCATGATTATAACAACCAGAAGCATGATTATAACAACCACGACTATGATTATAACAACCACGAGTATGATCATAACCATGAACATGATTTTAACAACCACGACTATGATTATACCACTCTCGACCAACATTATAACAACCACGACTATGATTATAACAACCACGACCTTGATTATAACACCTACGACCATGATTTTAACCACGACCGTGATTATATCACCTACGACCTTGATTATAACACCTATGACTGCGATCATAACAACCACGACTATGATTATATCACCCACAACCATGATTATAACAACCACGACCATGATTATAATAACCACGACCGTGATTATAACAACCACGACCATGATTATAACAACTACGACCATGATTATAACAATCACGACCATGATTATAACAACCACGAATATGATTATAACAACTACGACCATGATTATAACAACCACGACTATGATTCGCTGGCTTCCACCGCGACCATGATTATAACGCCACGATCATGATTATAACAACCGACCATGATTATAACAACCGACGATGATTATAACAACCACGACCGCCCAGTTATAACAACCGACCATGATTACCGTTTCGCTACAATCATGATTGTAACAGCTTCACGACCATGATTATAACAACTACGACCATGATTATACTAACCCCGACCATGATTATAACAACCACTACCATGACTATTACAACCACGACCATGATTGTAACAACGACCGCCGGTTATAACAAACGACCATGATTATAACAACCACGACCATGATTATAAGAACTACGACTATGATTATAACAACTAAGACCATGATTATAACAACCACAACCATGATTGTAACTACCACGACCATGATTATAACAAGCACGATCATGATTATAACAACCACGACCATGATTATAACAAGCACGACCATGATTATAAGAACTACGATAATGTTTATATCACCCACGACCATGATTATAACAACCACGACCATGATTATAACAACCACAACCATGATTATAACCACCACGGCCATGATTATAACAACCAACGATCATGATTATAACAACCAGAACCATGATTATAACAACCACGACTATGATTATAACAACCACGACTATGATCATAACCACGAACATGATTTTAACAACCACGACTATGATTATACCACCCTCGACCAACATTATAACAACCACGACTATGATTATAACAACCACGACCTTGATTATAACACCTACGACCATGATTTTAACCACGGCCGTGATTATATCACCTACGACCTTGATTATAACACCTATGACTATGATTATATCACCCACGACCATGATTATAACAACCACGACCATGATTATAATAACCACGAACGTGATTATAACAACCACGACCATGATTATAACAACCACGACCATGATTATAATAACGCGACCATGATTACAACCTACCGACCATAATTATAACAGCCACGACCATGATTATAACAACCATGACCATGATTATAACAACCACGAATATGATTATAACAACTACGACCATAGTTATAACACTCGACCACGATTATAACAACCACGAATATGATTATAACAACTACGACCATGATTATAACAACCACGACCATGATTGTAACTACCACGACCATGATTATAACAACCACGATCATGATTATAACAACCACGACCATGATTATAACAACCACGACGATGATTATAACAACCACGACCATGATTATAACACGACCATGATTATAAACAACTACGACCATGATTATAACAACTACGACCATGATTATAACTACGACCATGATTATAACAACGACCATGATTGTAACTACCCTATGATTATATCAACCGACCATGATTATAACAACCGACCATGATTATAACAACCGACCATGATTATACAACCATACCGATTATAACAACCGACCACGATTATAACAACCACGACCATGTTTATAACAACCACGAATATAATTATAACAACCACGACTATGATTATAACAACCACGACCATGATTATACAACCACGACCATGATTATAACACCACGATGATTATAACAACCACGACCAAGATTATAACAACCTATGACCATGATTATAACAACACAATATGATTATAATAACTCCGACCATGATTATAACACTCACGACCATGATTATAACAACCACGAATATGATTATAACAACTACGACCATGATTATAACCACGACCATGATTGTAACTACCGACCATGGTTATAACAACTACGATCATGATTATTACAACCATGACCATGATTATAACCCGACCATGATTATAACAACCACGACCATCATTATATACTACGACCATGAACATGGCATCCACGAATATGATTACAACAACCACTACCATGATTATAACAACCACGACCGTTACCACAACCACGATCCCGATATAACAACCATGACCATGATTATAACAACCACGACCATGATTATAATACCACTACCGCGAGTTAACAACCACGACCATGATTATAATAACCGGTACATGTTTATAACAACCACGAATATGATTATAACACCACGACCACCATTAAACAACCACGACTATGATTATAACAACCACGACCATGATTATAACAACCGCGACCATGATTATAACAACCACGACCATGGTTATAACAACCACGACCATGATTATAACAACCACGACGCCAGTTATAACAACCGCGACCATGATTATAACACACGACCATGGTTATAACAACGACAATGATTATAACAACCACGAGCATGATTATAACAACCACGAATATGATTATAACACTACGACCATGTTATAACACACACGACCATGATTATAACAACCACGACCATGATTATAACAACCACGATCATGATTATAACAACCATGACCATGATTATAACAACCACGACCATGATTATAACAACCACTACCCCGATTATAACAACCGCGACCCCCAGTTATAACAACCGACCATGGTTATAACAAAACCCGACCATGATTATAACAACCACGACCATGATTATAACAACCAAAACTATGATTATAACACCCACGACCATGAATATAACAACCGCGACCATGATTATAACAACCACAACCTAATTTATAACAACCACGACCATCATTATAACAACCACGACTATGATCATAACCCGACCATGATTTTAACAACCACGACTATGATTATAACACCGCGGACCTTGATTATAACAACCACGACCATCATTATAACAACCCACGACCATGATTAAAACAACCGCGACCATGATTATACCACGACATATGATTATAACAAGCACGACCATGAATATAACAACCATGACCATGATTATAACAACCACGACTATTATTGAAACAATCACGACTATGATTATAACAACACGACCATGATTATAAGAACCACGACTATGATTATAACAACCACGACTATGATCATAACCACGAACATGATTTTAACAACCCGACTATGATTATATCACCCTCGACCATCGTATAACAACCACTACTATGATTATAACAACCACGACCATGATTAATAACCACGACCATGATTATAACAACCGACCATGATTATAACATCCCCGACCTGATTATAACACCACGACCTTGATTATAACATCTCGACACCAGTCATAACAACCACGGCTATGATTATATCACCCGACCATGATTATAACAACCACGACCATGATTATAATAGCCCGACCTGATTATAACATCCGACCTAGATTAAAACACTACGGCCTTGATTTATCGACTATGATCTTAACAATCACGACTATGATTATATCACCCACGACCACGATTATAATAGCCGACTATGATTATACGAACACGACATGATTATAACAACCACGACCATGATTAAAACAAATGCGACCATGATTATAACAACCACGACTATGATTATAACAACCGACCGCCAGATATAACAACCATGACCCTGATTATAACAACCACATTATATTGAACAATCACGACTATGATTATAACACCACGACCATGATTATAAATACCGACCGATTATAGATCACGACCACGATTATAACAACCACGAATATATTTATAACAAACACGACCACGATTATAACAACCACGACCCCATGATTAAAACAACCACGACTATGATTATAACAAGAACGACCGCTAAATTTAACATGCGACCGCCAGATATAACAACCACGACTATGATTATAACAACCACGACTGGATTATAACAACCGACCATGATTATACAACCACGACCATGATTATAATAACACGACCGTGATTATAAGAACCACGACCATGATATAACAACCTCGACTATGATTATAACAACCACGACTATGATCATAACCATGACCGCGATTTTCACAACCACAGCGATAATCATATCAATACCGCCAGATATAATAACCACGACCGCCAGTTATAACAACCGACCATGATTACAGCAACCACGACCATGATTATAACAACAACGACCATGATTATAACAACCACGACCATGATTATAACAACCACGACCACGATTATAAGAACCACGACTATGGTTATATCACCCACGACCATGATTATAACAACCACGACCACGATTATAACAACACGACGTAATTAACAACCACGACCATGATTATAACAACCGACCGCGTTATAATAACCCGACCATGATTATAACAACCACACCGCCAGTTATAACAACCACGATCGCCGATTATAACAACCATGACCATGATTATACAACCACGAATATGATTATAACAACCCGACCATGATTAATAACAACCACGACCATGATTATAACCCGACCATGATTTAACAACCCGACCATGATTATAACAACCATGACCATGATTATAACAACCACGAATATTATTATAACAACTACGATCATGATTATAACAAGCACGATCGATTATAACAACCAGCCATGATTATAACAAGCACGACCGCGATTATAAGAACCACGATAATGATTATACACCCACGACCATGATTATAACAACCACGACCATGATTATAACAACCACAACCATGATTATAACCACCACGGCCGCCAGTTATAACAACCAACGTCATGATTATAACAACCAGAACCATGATTATAACAACCACGACTATGATTATAACAACCACGACTATGATCATAACCACGACATGATTTTAACAACCACGACTATGATTATACCACCCTCGACCAACATTATAACAACCCACGACTATGATTATAACAACCACGACATGATTATAACACCCACGACCATGATTTTAACCACGGCCGTATTATATCACCACGACCTTGATTATAAGCACCTATGACTGGATTATATCACCCACGACCATGATTATAACAACCGACCATGATTATAATAACCACGACGTGATTATAACAACCGACCATGATTATACAACACGACCATGATTGATAATAACCGCGACCATGATTATAACAACCGACCATAATATAACAGCCACGACCATGATTATAACAACCATGACCGCCAGTTATAACAACCACGAACCATGATTATAACCAACTACGACCATGATTATAACACTCCACGACCATGATTATAACAACCACGAATATGATTATAACAACTACGACCATGATTATAACAACCGACCGCGATTAGCAACTACCCACGACCGCCAGTTATAACAACCACGATCATGATTATAACAACCACGACCATGTTATAACAACCCGACGATGATTATAACAACCACGACCATGATTATAACCGATACGCAGTTATAACAACTACGACCATGATTATAACAACTACGACCATGATTATAACAACTACGACCATGATTATAACAACCACGACCATGATTGTAACTACCACGACCATGATTATATCAACCACCACCAGTTATAACCAAACTATGATTATAACAACCGACATGATTATAACAACCACGACCATGATTATAACAACCACGACCACGATTATAACAACCGACCATGTTTATAACAACCACGAATATAATTATAACAACCACGACTATGATTATAACAACCACGACCCTGATTATAACAAACGACCGACCAGTTATAACAACCACGACCATGATTATAACAACCACGACCAAGATTATAACAACTATGACCATGATTATAACAACCACAAATATGATTATAATAACTCGACCATGATTATAACACTCGACCATGATTATAACAACCACGAATATGATTATAACAACTACGACCATGATTATAACAACCCGACCATGATTGTAACTACCGACCATGATTATAACAACTACGATCACAATTATTACAACCATGACCATGATTATAACAGCACGACCATGATTATAACAACCACGACCATGATTATAACAACACGACCATGATTATATCTACGACCATGTTTATAACATCACGAATATGATTATAACAACCACTACCATGATTATAACAACCACGACCGATTATAACAACCACGATCATGATTATAACAACCATGACCATGATTATAACAACCACGACCGTGATTATAACAACCTGCAAGTTATAACAACCACGACCATGATTATAATAACCACGACCATGTTTATAACAACCACGAATATGATTGTAACAACCACGACCGCCATTATAACAACCGACCTGATTATAACAACCACGACCATGATTATAACAACCGCGACCATGATTATAACAACCACGACCAGATTTATAACAACCACGACCATGATTATAACCACGACCATGATTATAACAACCGCGACCATGATTATAACACCACGACCATGGTTATAACAACCACGACAATGATTATAACAACCACGAGCATGATTATAACAACCACGAATATGATTATAACAACTACGACCATGATTATAACACACGACCATGATTATAACCACGACCATGATTATAACAACCACGATCATGATTATAACAACCATGACCATGATTATAACAACCACGACCGATTATAACAACCACTACCAGATTATAACAACCGCGACCGCCAGTTATATAACCACGACCATGGTTATAACAACCACGACCATGATTATAACAACCACGACCATGATTATAACACCAAAACTATGATTATAACACCCACGACCATGAATATAACAACCGCGACCATGATTATAACAACCACAACCGAGTTTAACAACCCGACCATGATTATAACAACCACGACTATGATCATAACCACGACCATGATTTTAACAACCACGACTATGATTATAACACCCATGACCTTGATTATAACAACCACGACCATCATTATAACAACCGACCATGATTAAAACAACCGCGACCATGATTATAACAACCACGACTATGATTATAACAAGCACGACCCCAATAATATAACAACCATGACCATGATTATAACAACCACGACTATTATTGTAACAATCACGACTATGATTATAACAACCACGACCATGATTATAAGAACCACGACTATGATTATAACAACCCGCTATGATCATAACCACGAACATGATTTTAACAACCACGACTATGATTATATCACCCTCGACCATCATTATAACAACCACTACTATGATTATAACAACCACGACCATGATTATAACAACCACGACCATGATTATAACAACCACGACCATGATTATAACATCCCCGACCTTGATTATAACACCTACGACCTTGATTATAACATCTACGACTATGATCATAACAACCACGGCTATGATTATATCACCCACGACCATGATTATAACAACCACGACCATGATTATAGCCACACGACCTGATTATAACAACCACGACCATGATTATAACACCTACGACCATGATTATAACATCCACGACCTTGATTAAAACACCTACGACCTTGATTATAATATCTACGACTATGATCATAACAATCACGACTATGATTATATCACCACGACCATGATTATAATAGCCACGACTATGATTATAAGAACCACGACCATGATTATAACAACCACGACCGCCAATGATTAAAACAAATGCGACCATGATTATAACAACCACGACTATGATTATAACAAGCACGACCATGAATATAACAACCATGACCATGATTATAACAACCACGACTATTATTGCAACAATCACGACTATGATTATAACTACCACGACCATGATTATAAGTACCACGACCACGATTATAAGATCCACGACCACGATTATAACAACCACGAATATATTTATAACAAACACGACCACGATTATAACAACCACGACCATGATTAAAACAACCACGACTATGATTATAAAAACGACCGCCAAAATTTAACATGCACGACCATGAATATAACAACCACGACTATGATTATAACAACCACGACTATGATTATAACAACCACGACCATGATTATAACAACCACGACCATGATTATAATAACCGACCGTGATTATAAGAACCACGACCACCAGTTATAACAACCTCGACTATGATTATAACAACCACGACTATGATCATAACCATGACCATGATTTTCACAACCACAACGATAATCATATCAATACCATGAATATAATAACCACGACCATGATTATAACAACCACGACCATGATTATAACAACCGACCATGATTATAACAACAACGACCGATTATAACAACCACGACCATGATTATAACAACCACGACCATGATTATAAGAACCACGACTATGGTTATATCACCCACGACCATGATTATAACACCACGACCATGATTATAATAACCACGACCGTAATTATAACAACCCGACCATGATTATAACCGACCATGATTATATAACCACGACCGATTATAACAACCACACCATGATTATAACAACACGATCATGATTATAACAACCATGACCATGATTATAACAACCACGAATATGATTATAACAACCACGACCATGATTATAACAACCACGACCATGATTATAACAACCACGACCATGATTTTATAACCACGACCGACCAGTTATAACCATGACCATGATTATAACAACCACGAATATTATTATAACAACTACGATCATGATTATAACAGTCACGACCATGATTATAACAACCACGAATATGATTATAACATCTATGACATGATTATAACATCCGACCATGATTTACTACCACGACCATGATTATAACAACCACGATCCATGATTATAACAACCGCCGTTATAACAACCATGACCATGATTATAAACCCGACCATGATTAAAACAACCATGACCATGATTATAACACCACGATATGATTTAACTACTACCACGATCATGATTACTCACGATCATGATTATAACAATACGACCATGTTTATAACAACCACGACTATGAATACCAACCATGACCATGATTATAACCACCACGGCCATGATTATAACAACCACGATCATGATTATAACAACCCAAGACCATGATTTTGGCAACCATGAGCATGATTATAACAACCACAACCTTCATTATAACAACCATGAAAATGATTTTTAACCACGACCATGATTATAACACCCGACCATGATTCTAACAACCACGACAATGATTATAACAACCACGACTATGATTATAAACCACGACGCGATTATACCACCCTCGACCATCATTATAACAACCCGCACAATGATTATAACACCGACGCATGATTCTATAACCACGACAATGATTATAAAAACCGACTATGATTATAAACAACGACTATGATTATACCACCCTCGACCATCATTATAACAACCCGACAATGATTATAACAACCGACTATGATTATAACAACCACTACTGATCATAACCACGAACGAATTTTAACAACCACGACTATGATTATACCCTCGACCATCATTATAACAACCACTACTATGATTATAACACCACGACCTTGATTATAACACCTACGACCATGATTATAACATCGACGACTGATTATAACACCGACCTTGATTATAACATCTACGACTATGATCATAACAACCCGACTATGATTATATCACCCACGACCATGATTATGACAACACGACCATGATTATAATAGCCACGACCTGATTATTAACAACCCACGACCGTGAGTTATAACCCGACGATTATAACAACCACGACCATGATTATAACAACCGACCATGATTATAACAACCCGACCAAGATTATAACAACCATGGCCATCAGTTATAACAACTACAAATATGATTATAATAACTCGACCATGATTATAACACTCACGACCATGATTATAACAACCACGAATATGATTATACTAACTACGACCATGATTATAACAACCACGACCATGATTGTAACTACCGACCATGATTATAACAACACGATCATGATTGCACAACCATAACCATGATTATAACAACCACGACCATGATTATAACAACCACTACCGATTAGTTACAACCACGACCATGATTATATTAACCACGACCATGTTTTAACATCCACGAATATGATTATAACAACCGACCATGATTATAACAACCACGACTATGATTATAACAACCACGACCATGATTATAACAACCGCGACCATGATTATAACACGCCATGATTATAACAACCACGACCATGATTATAACCACGACCGCGAATATAACAACCACGAATATGATTATAGCAACCACGACTATGATTATAACAACCGACCATGATTATAACAACGCGACCATGATTATAACAACCACGACCATGGTTATAACAACCACGACCGATTATAACAACCTCGACCAGATTATAACAACCACGACTAAGTTATAACAACCACGACCATGATTATAACAACCGCTACCGATTATAACAACCCGACCATGGTTATAACAACCACGACCATGATTATAACAACCAAGACCATGATTATAACACCACGACTATGATTATAACAACCGACCATGAATATAACAACGCGACCATGATTATATACAACCCGGTTACTACCCGACCATGATTATAACAACCGACTATGATCATAACCGAC
Organism: Homarus americanus; assembly: GCF_018991925.1. NCBI lineage: Eukaryota > Metazoa > Arthropoda > Malacostraca > Decapoda > Nephropidae > Homarus > Homarus americanus. Next base: position 137,923 of record NW_024726107.1, read on the forward strand.
GCCATGTTTTAACAACCACGACTATGATTATAACACCGATGACCTTGTTATAACCGACCATAATTATAACAACCACGACTATGAGTAAAACAACCGCGACCATGATTATAACAACGACTATGATTATAAGCACGACCATGATATTACAACCATGACCATCATTATAACCACGACTATTGTAACAATCACGACTATGATTTAACAACCACGACCATGATTATAAGAACCACGACTATGATTATAACAACCACGACTATGATCATAACCACGAACATGATTTTAACAACCACGACTATGATTATATCACCCCGACCATCATTATAACAACCACTCTAGTTATAACCACGACCGATTATCAACCACGACCATGATTATAACAACCACGACCATGATTATACAAACCGACCATGATTATAACAACCGACCAAGATTATAACAACCACGACCATGATTATAACAACCACAAATATGATTATAATAACTCGACCATGATTATAACACTCACGACCGCGATTATAACAACCACGAATATGATTATAACAACTCGACCATAGTTATAACAACCACGACCATGATTATAACTACCACGACGATGATTATAACAAACACGATCATGATTATTACAACCATGACCGATACGCACCCGACCACCAGTTATAACAACCACTGCAGATTATAACAACCACGACCGAGTTATAATAACCGACCGTATTATAACATCCACGAATATGATTATAACAACCACGACCATGATTATATAACCACGACCATGATTATAACAACCACGACTATGATTATAACAACCGACCATGATTATAACACGCGACCATAATTATAACCACGACCATGGTTATAACACCAAGACCATGATTATAACAACTACGACCATGATTATAACAACCACGAATATATTAATAACAACTGACCATGATTATAACACTCACGACGCGATTATAACAACCGACCGTGATTATAACAAACACGATCATGATTATAACAACCACGATAGCAATTATAACAACCACGACCATGATTATAACAACCGCTACCATGATTATAACAACCCGACCATGATTATAATAACCACCATGTTTATAACAACCACGAATATGATTATAACAACCGACCATGATAATAACCGACTGCCAGTTACCACGCCTGCCATGATTATACAACCACGATCATGATTATAACAACCACTACTATGTCCCTTACGACCGACCAGTTATAACAACCACGACCGATTATAACAACCACTACTATGATCACAACCACGACCATGATTATAACAACCACGACTATGATTATAACAACCACGACGCCAGTTATAACCGCGCGATACAACCATGACCGCGAGATATTACAACCGACTATGATTATAACAACCACGACCATGATTATAACAACCGATATATTATAACAACCGACCATGATTATAACAACCCGACGCTGATTATAACAACCGCGTGATTATAACAAGCGAGCATGGATTTATAACAACGATCTAATTATAACAACCGACCATGATTATAACAACCACGACCATGATTATAACAACCGACCATGTTATAACCACGACCACGGTTACAACAACCATGACCATGATTATAACAACCGACCATGATTATAACACCACGACGCCATGTTATAACAACCACGAATATTATTATAACAACTACGATCATGATTATAACACTCACGACCATGATTATAACAACCACGACTATGATTATACCAACCACGACCATGATTATAAACACACGGCCATGATTATAACCACGATCATGATTATAACAACCAAGACCATGATTATAGCAACCACGACCAGATTATAACAACCACGCCATTATAACACCACAGAAAATGATTTTAACAACCATGACCATGATTATAACACCCGACCATGATTATAACAACCACGGCCATGATTATAACAACCACGAATATTATTATAACAACTACGATCATTATTATAACACTCACGACCATGATTATAGCAACCGACTATGATTATACCAACCATGACCATGATTATAAACACCACGGCCATGATTATAACAACCACGATCATGATTATAACAACCAAGACCATGATTATAGCAACCCGACCATGATTATAACAACCACAACCTTGATTATAACAACCATGAAAATGATTTTAACAACCACGACCATGATTATAACACCCACGACCATGATTATAACAACCACGACCATGATTATAACAGCCACGAATATGTTTATAACAGCTACGACCATGATTATAACACTCACGACCATGATTATAACAACCAAGAATATGATTATAACAACTAAGACCATGATTATAACAACCACGACCATGAATATAACAACCATGACCATGAATATAACAACATCGAATATGATTATAACTACTACGACCATGATTATAATAACCACGACCGTGATTATAAGAACCACGACCACGATTATAACAACCACAACTATGATTATAACAACCACGACTATGATCATAACCACGACCATAATTTTCACAACCTCAACGATGATCATATCCACTACCATGACTATAATAACCACGACCATGATTATAACAACCACGACCATGATTATAACAACCACGACCATGATTTTAAGAACCACGACCATTATTATAATAACCACGACCATGTATATAACAACCACGAATATGATTATAACAACCACGACCATGATTATAACAATCACGACCATGATTATAACAACCATGACCATGATTATATCAAGCACGAATATGATTATAACAACCACGACTATGATTGTAGCAACCACGACCATGATTATAACAACCATGACCATGATTATAACAAGCTCGACAATAAATTTAACACGCACGACCATGAATATAACAACCACGCCAGATTATAACAACCACGACCATAATTATAACAACCACGACCTTGATTATAACAACTACGACCATGATTATAACAACCACGACCTTGATAATAACAACCATGACCATGATTATAACAACATCGAATATGATTATAACTACTACGACCATGATTATAATAACCACGACCGTGATTATAACAACCACGACCACGATTATTACAACCACAACTATGATTATAACAACCACGACTATGATCATAACCACAAATAATTTTCACAACCTCAACTGTTAGTCATATCCACTACCATGAATATAATAACCACGACCGCCAGTTATATCAGCCACGACCATGATTATAACAACCACGACCATAATTATAACAACCACGACCTTGATTATAACAACTACGACCGCCAGTTATATAACCGGCCATGAATATAACAACCATGACCGCCAGTTATAACAACATCGAATATGATTATAACTACTACGACCGCCAGTTATAATAACCTGACCGTGATTATAACAACCGACCGATTATTACAACCACAACTATGATTATAACAACCACGACTATAATCGCCAACCACGACCATAATTTTCACAACCTCAACGATGATCATATCACTACCATGAATATAATAACCACGACCATGATTATAACAACCACGAATATGATTATAACAACCACGACCATCATTATAACAATCACGACCATGATTATAACAACCATGACCATGATTATAACAAGCACGAATAGTTATAACAACCCGACTATGATTGTAGCAACCGACCATGATTATAACAACCATGACCACGATTATAACAAGCTCGACCATAAATTTAACCGCTTTGACCTTGAATATAAACCGTGACCATGATTATAACAACCGACCATAATTATAACAGCCACGACCTTGATTATAACCACGGCCGCGGGTCATAACAACCGACCATGATTATAGCAACACGATCATGATTATAACAACCACGACCATGATTATAACAACCGCCCAGCCTTGATTATAACAACCACGAATATGATTATAACAACTACGACCATGATTATAACACTCACGACCATGATAATAACAACCGTATGGTTTTTAATAACCCGACCATGTTTTATAACAACCACGAATATGATTATAACAACCACGACCATGATTATAACAACCACGACCATGATTATAACAACCGGCCGCCAGTTATAACAACACGACAAGATTATACCCAACGGCGACGGGTGGTATAACAACCACGACCATGATTATAACAACCACGAACTTAATTATGACAACCACGACCATGATTATAGCAACCACGACCATGATTATAACAACCGACCATGATTATAAAAAGCACGACCGCGGTTATAACAACCACGACCATAATTATAACAACCGACCATGATTATAAGAACCACGACCGCGATTATAAAACCACGACCATGATTATAAAACCACGACCATGATTATAACAACCACGACCATGATTATAACAACCACAGCCATGATTATAACAACCGCGACCATGATTATAACAACCCGCGAATATGATTATAACCTTCACGATCGCCAGTTATAACACTCACGACCGCCGGTTGCTAGCCACGGGCATATGATTACCAACAACCACGACCTTGATTACCAATAGCCACGATGCGTTGCTACCGCCCGGCCATGATTATAACGCCACGATGCGCTGATTATAACAACCACGACCATGATTAAAACAACCGCGGCCATGATTATAACAACCGAATCATCAGTTATACCAACTTCGATCATGATTATAACACTCACGACCATGATTATAACAACCACGACCATGTTGACAACCACGACCATGATTATGCAACCGCGGCCATGATTATAACCTACGGCATGATTATAACAACCACGAATATAATTATAACAGCTACGATCATGATTATAACACTCGACCGCCAGTTATAACAATCACGACCATGTTTATAACAACCACGAATATGATTATAACAACCGACCATGATAATAACAAGCACGGCTATGATTATAACACCGCAACGCCCAGTTATAACAACCACGACCATGATTATAAGAACCACGACCACATGAGTTATAACAACCACGACCATGATTATAACAACCGCTGCTATGATCATAGCGCGACCTGATTATAATAACAACCACGACTATGATTATAACAACCACGACATGATTATAACTAGCCACGACCGCGGTTATCGCTTAACCATGACCATGATTTATAACAACCACGACCTGATTATACCAAAGAACTAACCATGGTTATAATAAACACGATCATAATTATAACAACCACGACCATGATTATAAACAACCACGACCATGATTATAACAACCACGACCATGATTATAACAACCACGACACTGATTATAACAACCACGACCATGATTATAACAACCACGACCATGATTATAACAACCATGACCATGATTATAACAACCACGAATATTTTTATAATAACTACGATCATGATTATAACACTCACGACCATGATTATAACAACCACTAATATGATTATAACAACTACGACCATGATTATAACAACCACGACCATGATTGTAACTACCACGACCATGATTATAACAACCACGATCATGATTATAACAACCACGACCATGATTATAACAACCACGACCATGATTATAACAACCACGACCATGATTAAAACAACCGTGACCATGATTATAACAACCACGAATATGATTATAACAACTACGATCATGATTATAACACTCACGACCATGATTATAACAACCACGACTATGATTATACCAACCATGACCATGATTATAAACACCACGGCCATGATTATAACAACCACGATCATGATTATAACAACCAAGACCATGATTATAGCAACCACGACCATGATTATAACAACCACAACCTTGATTATAACAACCATGAAAATGATTTTAACAACCACGACCATGATTATAACACCCACGACCATGATTCTAACAACCACGACAATGATTATAACAACCACGACTATGATTATAACAACCACGACTATGATCATAACCATGAAATAGATTTTAACAACCATGACTATGATTATACCACCCTCGACCATCATTATAACAACCACTACTATGATTATAACAACCACGACCTTTTATAACACCACGACCATGATTATAACATCCACGACCTTGATTATAACACCCACGACCTTGATTATAACATCTACGACTATGATTATAACAACCACGACTACGAATATATCACCCACGACCATGATTATAACAAACGACCAATAGATTATAATAGCCACGACCGTGATTATAACAACCACGATCATGATTATAACAACCACGACCATGATTATAACAACCACGAATGATTATAACAACCACGACCATGATTATAACAACCACGACCAAGATTATAACAACCATGGCCATGATTATAACAAACGAATATGATTATAACAACTACGACCATGATTATAACACTCACGACCATGATAATAACAACCACGACCACGATTATAAACCACAACTATGATTATAACAACCACGACTATGATCATAACCACAACCATAACTACCGCGACCATGATTATAACAACCACGATCGCAGTTATAACAACAATGACCATGATTATAACAACCCATTAGCAGTTATAACAACCACTATCGCAGTTATAACAACCCACGACCATGATTATAATAACCACGACCATGTTTATGCTGTAACCACGAATAGGATTATAGCAACCGACCATGATTATAACCCACGACCGCGGTTATAACAACCACGACTATGATTATAACAACCCGACCATGATTATAACAACCGCGACCGATTTATAACAGCCACGACCATGGTTATAACAACCGACCATGATTATAACAACCGCGGCCATGATTATAACAACCACGAATATGATTATAACAACTCATTCATGATTATAACACTCACGACCATGATAATAACAGCGACCATGATTTTTAATAACCGACCGTATTTATAACAACCACGAAAATGATTGCCGCTGACGCCGGCCATGATTATAACAACCGACCATGATTATAACAACCGACCGGGATTATAACCCAGCCGACCGCCAGTTAGCAACCACGACCATGATTATAACAATCACGACCATGATTATAACAACCACGACGCTAATTATAACAACCGACCGCCAGTTATAACAACCACGACCATGATTATAACAACCACGACCATGATTACGCAAAAAGCACGACCATGATTATAACAACCACGACCACTTAATTATAACAACCACGAACGCCAGTTATAACAACCACGACCATGATTATAACAACCGGCCATGATTATAAAAACCACGTATGATTATAACAACCACGACCATGATTATAACAACCCGACCGCCCAGTTAGCAGCAGCCATGACCGCCGAGTTATAGCAACACGACCATGATTATAACAACCACGACCATGATTATAACAACAACCACGACCGCAGTTTTTAACAACCACGAATATGATTATAACAACTACGACCATGATTATAACAACCACGACCATGATTGTAACTACCATGACCATGATTATATCAACCACGATCATGATTATAACAACCACGACCATGATTAAAACAACCATGACCATGATTATATTAACCACAAATATGATTATAACAACTACGATCATGATTATAACACTCACGACCATGATTATAACAACCACCACCATGTTTATGACAACCACGACTATGATTATACCAACCATGACCATGATTATAACCACCACGGCCATGATTATAACAACCACGAATATGATTATAACAACTACGATCATGATTATAACACTCACGACCATGATTATAACAATCACGACCATGTTTATAACAACCACGACTATGACTATACCAACCATGACCATGATTGTAACCACCACGGCCATGATTATAACAACCACGATCATGATTATAACAACCAAGACCATGATTATAGCAACCATGACCATGATTATAACAACCACAACCTTCATTATAACAACCATGAAAATGATTTTAACAACCACGACCATGATTATAACACCCACGACCATGATTCTAACAACCACGACAATTATTATAACAACCACGACTATGATTATACCACCATCGACCATCATTATAACAACCACGACAATGATTATAACACCCACGACCATGATTCTAACAACCACGACAATGATTATAACAACCACGACTATGATTATAACAACCACGACTATGATTATACCACCCTCGACCATCATTATAACAACCACGACAATGATTATAACAACCACGACTATGATTATAACAACCACGACTATGATCATAAACACGAACATGATTTTAACAACCACGACTATGATTATACCACCCTCGACCATCATTATAACAACCACTACTATGATTATAACAACCACGACCTTGATTATAACACCTACGACCATGATTATAACATCGACGACCTTGATTATAACACCTACGACCTTGATTATAACATCTACGACTATGATCATAACAACCACGACTATGATTATATCACCCACGACCATGATTATGACAACCACGACCATGATTATAATAGCCACGACCCTGATTATAACAACCACGACCATGATTATAACAACCACGACCATGATTATAACAACCACGACCATGATTATAACAACCACGACCATGATTATAACAACCACGAATATGATTATAACAACTACGACCATGATTCTAACACTCACGACCATGATTATAACAACCACGACCATGATTATAACAACCACGATCATGATTATAACAACCATGACCATGATTATAATAACCACGACCATGATTATAACAACCACTACCATGATTATAGCCACCACCGCCCAATTATAATAACCGACCGAATATGTTTATAACAACCACGAATATGATTATAACAACCACGACCATGATAATAACAACCACGACCATGATTATAACAACCACGACTATGATTTTAACAACCACGACCATGATTATAACAACCGCGACCATGATTATAACAACCACGACCATGGTTATAACAACCACGACCATGATTATAACAATCACGACCATGATTATAACAACCACGACTATGTTTATAACAACCACGACCATGATTATAACAACCGCGACCATGATTATAACAACCACGACCATGGTTATAACCACGACCATGATTATAACAACCACGACCATGATTATAACAACCACGACTATGATTATAACAACCACGACCATGATTATAGCAACCATGACCATGATTATAACAACCACGAATATGATTATAACAACTACGATCATGATTATAACACTCACGACCATGGTGAAACACCCAGGGAGTAAGGGTTAGAGTCCAGCTCAGTCATGATGTGTATTAAATACATACCGGTATTGTTTGTCTACTCTAAGTCTTTTAGGATGGTAAATGAGAATATGAAAACAATTCAAATATCCATTTCTTTCTCTTTTCGCGTAATGGAGAGAGAAATGTCAAGGATGAATAGCTATGTCCTTGGGAGGAATGAGGGGAGGATATGTCCAGAGGGTTGATATCATACAGTATAGTGCATAATTTTACAATTTTTAATCTTCCATACCCATTTTCACAACATATGCAACTATGCACTCTTCTTGTTCCAAAATTATTTAACTTAACTAAATTTTTCCACCACCACCATAATACTGCCAATCACATCTTCACAGGGTCCATGCCAATAAGCATCAATGCCAATAAGCAACAATGGTAACTCCCAACGTAAAGGTAGAATTAATGATACTTTCCTTGGAGGGAAGAAAAGGACCGTTCTTTATGTAAATCATAAAATTTTTAGTGCATTACATTATTTAACAGATTCAGAATTTTCTAGGAGTCTTATCAAGGAAAAAAAATCAGTAACTATTCTTGTTAATGATACTAAATTACTGTCAAAGAAAACTTGGGAAATGGATAAGAATGTAATTTGTATGCAATACCATAAAGTTTTGTAATCTGTAACCACAAAGTTTAGCTGAAGAATACTACCTTGAAAAAGAAAAAGATACACTACAGTAATATTAAGATTATGTAATCTGTAACCACAAAGTTTAGCTGATGAATACTACCTTGAAAAAGAAAAAGATACACTACAGTAATATTCAGATTCTGACATACTGTAATCTATAACCATAAGGTTTTGCTGATGAAAACTCACTTCAAAAAGAGAAAGAGACAATAATATTAAGATACTGTAGCCTACTCTGCAATCACAAGGTTTTACCAATGAAAAAATATCAACAACAGTACAGTGCTGTATTTTTAAAAACTAACCTCCTTCAGATAGGGTGCTGGTCTGCTTTTGGCAGATCTCCATGTGCTTCTTCATTCTGCTTACAATACCCTGAATTTCTTGATTGCACTTCTTACATTTGTCTCTGAAACCTTTGCCCTTAGGAATTCTGTCAAAATAATACCATAGTGGGTCCTTTTTCCTCCCACTTGCTGCAATTCGTCCATTGGGCATATTTAATTAACACTTAATAGTTCCATATAATTTTAAAATACAAAGGAATACATAACAGTAAATAAATCAGAGGTGACAGCTTGTATGAAGTCTGGGAGTGGGAGTGCAGCTGACTGAGTGGGAGCTTTGATATGAGCTTCTGCTAGAGTATGAGATACCAACTATTGTATCTATTTTTGTTTTAATTAATGTTTCTTTTAGATTAATTTAATCACAATTATAACCTATTACTCTTTAATTATACCAGTCAATATTAGTTATTGACAAACCAATGAGTGATTAATATACGTACTGGGTATAAGAAAATATATTCGTGATTTGCCATTAGGCAACTGCCTGTACTGACAGGATCAGTACAGGATCAGTACAGGAAAGAACAAAACATACATGCATGATGCAACTACCAGTACTGTATTAAGAATACTTTCACCACTCTCTAACATTAATATAATTATTGAAATTATGATCAGAAATAATACTTATGTTGTTTAAAAAGAACATACTAAGTGATAAAAATAGAATATCTGAATATGTATAGCCTAGTGCCGAGAGCCTGTTCACTCTAGCTTTGCAAAAATTTACAGCCCCTTGCTCCTTATTGACTGATATATAATGATGGGAGAAGAGAATACTACAGTTCTTCTGAATTTCAATAGTATTTATTATCTTAGTTAACAATACATAATTATGTAAATCCAAATAATGTTATTAGCCTGCTGCATTGCATATACTTTTCAATCTTGTAGAATAAAAAGAGAAAACAGTTATTAGTAAAAAAATAATTTTGATTTAAATCGATTTAAATCATGTGATTTAAATCATTTGATTTAAATCATAACAACCCTGTGCATCTGTCTGGGGTGGGGGGGGGGACAGCAAACCTGGCTGGCTCTCTCGAGAGGGCAGTTCAAAAGATGTCGAAGTCTTTAAGCTGCTAGAGGAACATATGGACACGGAGGTGGAGGAGACTGCAATGGGAGCGGGTAAGCAGAGTGAAAGGTTACAGGAAAATAGTGCTAGGAATGATGACAAAAGTAAATTAGGCAGGGAGTTAAAACCTAATCGTGTCAAAGAGCGGACTCAGAACACGACCAACTTAAATGTCTACTACGCAAACAGTAGGAGTATGAGAAACAAAATGGGTGAAATCAGGGCGTTGGTATGTACCGAAAAAATCAATATAATAGTATTCACCGAAACATGGATAAACTTAGACTCACGAGAGTTACCTACAGAGTACCAAATTGCAGATTATAAATTATTCCATACCGACAGGCAGATTAGGAAAGGAGGCGGAGTAGCAATCTATGTCAGGGATAATCTGATGTGTGAAATAAATAAATAAAATCAAAACAAACTGACTATAGAAACAATTTGGATAGAATTAATCGATGGTAGACAAAATATAATTGCAGGAGTAATATATAGACCTCCTAATCTTGATAGAGTTAATGAACGACTTATTGGGTATGAAATGCACAGGGCTTCCCGACATAGCAGCGTCTTTATAGTAGGCGACTTTAACTTTAGCTAAATGGATTGGATCGACCATACAGGTAACTAAGAATCAGAGGATTTTCTTGTAACATTTCATGACTGTTTCCTAAGTCAACCTATAACCGAACCCACCCGGGGTAATAATATACTCTCTTTAGTACTGTCAAACAGAGAAAACATCATTAGTAATGTCGAGGTAGGGAACGAACTTGCCAACAGCGATCACAAAGAAATAAGATTTCAATTAGAATTTAGTGGCAGTCGCAAGGAAAATTCCATTAAAGTACCAGATTTCAGAAAGGCAAACTTTGATAGGTTGAAAAGACAGCTGAGAGAAGGGGTATCACGTTTGGGCATGGATTACGTGACCTCACACAATGTACCCACAGAAAGCTAGCTCACTTTACTTGGAGACCTGACAACGATATCCTCACAAAATATGATCACGAGATCTGAGGTTGACGAGTTCCACAACAATTTAAATAATGAGGTACTTAATGCACAAAGGCAGAACATACCAAATAGAAAACTCAGATCAGACAACAATGACCCTAAATGGATAAACAATTGTTTAAAGAATATTATTGGACTAAGGAAGGCTATAGGTAGGAGAATAAATCTTGGTGAAGTTTACCTCCGAGATTATTATAAGGTATTGGCGAGGAGGGTTAAGACCTAGATAAGAAAAGCAAAGAGAAATAATGAACTGAAGGTAGCAAGGGAGGCGAAATCAAACCCCAAGGGATTCTTTCAAATGTATCAAACTAAAACACGAGAAAAGATTGGATCAATACAGTCAGATACCGGCGAGCTAACTGATAACGACGGAGAAATGAGCAATCATCTGAATAAATATTTGTCAACAGTTTTCACCACCTAAAATTTAAACATGATACCCGAGGCACCGACTATATACAGAGATAGTGAAGAAATAGAATAAGCGAGATAGTAGTGACTGGTAACAACGATAGCAACCAAATAGACAAGTTAAAGCCTAATAAGTCGCCAGGTCCCGATGAGATATTTGCCAGAGTATTAAAGGAATGTAAGGAAGAGCTTAGTATGCCCTGATGCGAAGTGACGTTACTTTGAGTCCCGGGAGTAGAAACCAGCAATTAGAAACTACTGCAACAACAACAACAAACCTAGCTAGACCATGCGGGCATGGAACGTGAGAAGCCGGCTGAAATGTCAGAGGTGGCGTTTTATGGCGCCACTGGAAAACTGATGCTTGATTGATTGTAGATTCCCTCCAAAATGTGATGTGGTGATCATAGTACACTGGACAGAGATGAAGCAGGTTTGACGTGGCTGAGGAAGGTGGAAACGGTGGAAGGAGTTCAACACATAGAAAAGACCTTAACTGGAGTATACATTATATTGTTGAGAGTGTGAGTCAAGGTAATTGGAGGAAAAATAGGATAGAATATTTTTTTGTGTATAGGATGTAATATTGCGTAGGACATACTATTGTGTGTAGGATATACTATTGTGTACTAGGTTTAAAATTTCGTAACATTATACTGGTAAAAGAACGGTGACGTTATCTAATCTTTGTATTGTATTGATTGGTGTACCTCAACCCTCGTTATTGTTGTGGTCACTTGTCACTGTAATTATGATTAACGTAACTCGTTTGTCTGCTGAATTGTGAATATTCCTAAATCATTTAATAATTGTAAACTTGTCTTTTGATTTGTTTGTTGATACTTGTCAGTTGCTTTATTTCTTTTGTTAAATGAAATTGTATTTTAATTTATTCTTAGTGCATTGCTTATTCCTTACATTTATTAATTTCATTGGCGACCTAGTTATTTTTTACTGTTACCGGAGTGGTGAGCTAGTTTGACACATTCTAGGACCACTAGTCCGTAACACTGAGCAAAGTTGTTTAACATGTTCCTAAAAACGGGTGTAGTACCAGTATCCTGGAGGATAGCGAATGTAATACCGATTTTCAATAAGGGAGATAGAGACTATCCGCTAACTACCGTCCAATCAGTTTAACATAAATTGTATGCAAATTACTGGAAGCAATAATTTCAAACTCTATTCGAAATCACCAGGAGAAGCACAAGTTGATCAATGAGTCTCAACATAGCTTCAAAAGTGGGCGTTCATGTGTAACTAATCTATTAACATTCTTTTCAGCTGTTTTCGAATGAGGACGACGGGCACGACTATGATGTGGTATATCTTGACTTTAGCAAAGCCTTCGACAGAGTCCCCCACGAAAGCCAAATAAGAAAAGTGGAGGATCATGGCATTGGAGGAGATACTCTAAAATGGATTAGGGGTTAAGGGACAGGAAACACCGAGTGAGCATTAACGGCACTAAATCCGATTGGAGTAACGTCACTAGTGGAGTACCCCAAGGCTCGGAACTTGGACCATTATTATTTACATAAACGACATAGATATCGCAGTAGACAGCAACATCTGTAAATTTACTGATGATACTAAAATAGGGCGTGTAATTAAATTTAACGAGGACTCCGCAAAACTACAGGAAGATCTAAAAAAAAAATCGAATGGTCTGAAAAATGGTAAATGAAATTCAATGTTGACAAATATAAAGTACTTAGTCCATGAGATGTAAACAGAGAAACCAGATACCAGATGAACAACGATGTTATAGAGAAATCCGACTGTGAGAAAGACTTAGGAGTAATGAGAAGTAGGAATCTTAAGTCAAGTAAACAGTGTCTATTTGCTCGAAACAAGGCTAATAAAACACTTGGGTTCATACAAAGGAGTGTTAGTTACAAGACTAGCGAGGTCATCCAAAAACTGTATCTTGTGCTTGTGAGACCTCACTTGGCTTACACAGTTCAATTCTGGTCACCTTATTACAAAATGGATATAGAATCCTTAGAAAGAATTGAGAGGAGAATGACGAGACTAATCCCGAGAACAGAGACAAGTTAAAGCATCTTAACTTGCACTCCCGCGAGAGACGTAGTGAGGGGCGATATGATTGAGGTGTATAAATGGATGTTAGGGCTAAACAAAGGGGACATTACAGAGGTACTCATACTATCCAATCACGAGCGAACTCGCAACAATGGTATTAAATTAAACAAATTTAGATTTAAGCGCGAAATAGGTAAACATGGGTTTGGAAATAGAGAAGTGGATGAATGGAGGGAGGGGAGGATGAGGAATAGCAACCCCCTCCTTTGGTGGACCCGCACGATCACACAATATATATATATATATATATATATATATATATATATATATATATATATATATATATATATATATATATATATATATATATATATATATATATATATATATATATATATATATATATATATATATATATATATATATATATATTTAGGGGAAACGAAAAAGAGAAATTAAAGAATATCACTCAGAAAAGACGATGTTCTTAAGAGGATAAATAAATTAAAGAAGACATAATCGCCAGGGCCGGATGAAATTTTCCCTCGACTCTTGAAAGAGTGTAGGGAACAGATTAGCGGACCCCTCGTAAATTTATTTACAAAATCATTAGACGCGGGAGTTGTGCCAGACTTGTGGAAACAGGCAAATTCAAAAAGGGAGACAACATCAGCGTCAAATTACCGGCCGATCAGTTTGACGTCAGTAGTGGGGAAATTTCTTGAATCAATTATAGCAGATAACATCCGATCGCATTTAGAGAAAAGCAAATTAATCTACGACTCTCAACATGGGTTTACAAAGGGAAAATCTTGTCTAACAAATCTGCTGACGTTTTCTAGGAAAGTCTTCGAGGTAGTAGATAATGACGAAAATTACGATGTTATTTACTTAGACTTTAGCAAAGCATTTGACAGAGTACCGCATCAGAGGCTTCTAAGAAAAATTAAGGCTTATGGTATCGAGGGGAAAGTTTTAAATTGGATAAAGTCATGGCTCACCGATAGAACGCAGAGGGTCAGCGTAGATGGTGTTAAATGTGAGTGGGGCCGTGTAACCAGTGGGGGTTCCCCAGGGGTCAGTACTAGGCCCTCTTTTGTTCATAATCTACATAAACGATCTAGATACTGGGATCAGCAGTGATATAAGCAAGTTTGCGGATGGCACCAAAATAGGGCGGCAGATTAATTCAGGGCAGGATGCAAAGGCACCACAGGAGGATCTAAATAAACTGCAGGGGTGGTCTGAAAAATGGCAAATGAAATTCAACGCCAGCATGTGCAGCGTACTTAATATTGGAATAACGAATACTGTCAATGTATACAGCCTTAAAAACATCAACCTAGAGAAGTCGACTTGTGAAAGAGACCTAAGGGTACTTGTAAGCCCGGACCTACGGCCTAGAAAACAGTGCGTTAATGTTCAAAAGAAGGCAAACAGAGTATTGGGTTTTATATCTAGAAGTGTAAGTAATAAGAGTGTAGAGGTCTTATTGCAACTATATCTTGCGCTAGTCAGGCCGCACCTCGATTATGCGGTTCAGTTCTGATGCCCTTATTATAGAATGAATATCAATTCACTAGAGTCGGTGCAGCGAAGAATGACGAAAATGGTTCCGGGACATAGAAACCTTCCATATCAGGATAGGTTAAAGAAACTAAACTTGCATTCCCTAGAATGACGAAGAGTGCGGATAAAGGGGATATAGATAAAGTTCTTATAATATCCGAGCAGGATAGGACTCGGAGCAACGGATTTAAGTTGGATAAGTTTAAGTTTTGGAGGGAGATAGGAAGGAACCGGTTCACAAATAGGGTGGTGGACTAGTGGAACAAGCTTAGCAACTTTGTAGTTAGTGCTGGAACGCTGGAAAGTTCAAAAGGAGGCTAGATAGATTCATGGATGATAGAGAGTGGTAATAACTCTCGACAGGAGCTGCCATGCACAGGCCAACCGGCCTATTGCAGACTCCTTATTTTCTTAAGTTCTTATGTTCTTAATAAAGACGAAAGCTAAGGTACTCCGTTGTTTCCCTTTTTTCCCGAGTGATTTTATCAATATATATATATATATATATATATATATATATATATATATATATATATATATATATATATATATATATATATATATATATATATATATATATATATATATATATATATATATATATTATATATATATATATATATATATATATATATATATATATATATATATATATATATATATATAAGTAAATCACTGTAGTGTGCGTGATCTAGGTATAGTCTGTACTCCTCCTGAATGTGATTACACAGCGCTTGGGAACTTCGTGTTTTCTTCTTTCCTTGTGGTTATCAGCATATATATATATATATATATATATATATATATATATATATATATATATATATATATATATATATATATATATATATATATATATATATATATATATATTTCATTAGCCCAATAAACACGCCAGGATTCGAACCCACAGCCCATGAGCCCATGGGCTCAAATCATGGGCTCGTGGGCCGTGGGTTCGAATCCTGGCGGGTTGAGGTGTTGATTGTAAGTAGAAGTCCGGGTGTGTATTGGGCTAATGAAATATATATGGATCCTTGTGTTTCGAGGCCGGATTTGGTAAAACGGTACTCTGACCACCTACATGATACGGGTAGTCCCCATTAGAGGTTCACGGCGCCATAAGCTCGTTGAACAGGCTTTGTGTGAAATATAACAGAGTCTAGGACTGCTTTTAGTATCTTGGTGGTCCAGCGGTTAGTGTTCCCCGGTCACAGTCATGGACTCATGGGCCGTGGGTTTGAATCCTGGCGGGTTGAGGTGTTGATTATATATATATATATATATATATATATATATATATTTATATATATATATATATATATATATATATATATATATATATATATATATATATATATATATATATATATATATTTCATGTAGATCCACAATGAAAACGCGGATAAGATAAATCTTGATAAAATCACATGGGAAAAGGGAAACAACGGAGCAGTCGGAGCACCTTAGCTTTCGTCTTTATTCAAGACATCTTCAGAGGCAACTGGATTACATGGACAGAGAGAGGCTTAAATATACAGGGTGACCTTAAAAACATGAGGTCAAGTCATAATGATGTCATCCACTAATCCCCACACCAACACACACGTAGAGGAGCTTAAGAGAAGGGGGGTGACGTGACTAGTCAGGTCAGGTCAAAAATAAGGGACCCACTAAATAACTATCATACATCTAGATCAAAGGTGTCTTGAATAAAAACGAAAGCTAAGGTGCTCCGTTGTTTCCCTTTTCCCGTGTGATTTTATCAAGATATATATATATATATTTCATTTTTAGTTTATATAACAGGCGTACTTTGAACATATAATCAACGACCTCACCAGCCAGGACTTGAACCCTCGACCTAATGCATGTGACCAGGGAATGTTACCGACCATACCACAAGAGCACTTGTGGTGTGGTCGGTAATGTTCTCTGGTCCTATGCATTAGGTCGAGGGTTCGAGTCCTGGCTGGTGAGGTCGTTGATTATACAGTATATATATATATATATACAGTATATATATATATATATATATATATATATATATATATATATATATATATATATATATATATATATATATATATATATTAGTTCTTGATTTGATAAGTGGCAGAGCTGAAGTAAACACTTTGTTGGTTTTGTTATATTGTATAAAAATATAGTTTCACAGGTACTGAGTTCAGTTGATAGTATATTGTACCATCTCTGCTAAGGGAAATGTCTTAGTACACTTTTATGGGGAGCACTTAAGTGAGGCGTTCACTGGGTAACAGGTGATATGATAGTCTCTCTCTCTCTCACCAGGGAGAAGGAGTTGTCAAGTGTACCTTACAGGATACTAGTCATGTTGTTGTTGTTGAAATGTGTTGACCCAGCTTGACCTCGCTCGCTCCATGGAGGAAATATCAACTCACCAATTGATTCATACTCATGGCTGAATGACTTGGTGAATATACATTTGGGTAAATATTTATATAATACAAATTGTGCTGTTACACGGTTACCCAGGAAGGCTCGGCGGCGGTATTGGCTCCGGCCCCCATTCCATTTCACAAACTCCTGGGAGGGAGGTGAAAACTTACAGGGAGGACCTGGGGACGAATACACCTCTGACGGTGCAGGTCCCCAGGCCAGAGCGAAAAAAGGAAAGACTGAGTGGGAGGGAAAGACCCCAAACCACGTCAGGGCCGACAGCCGACAGCAGCCCTCCAGCAGGAGTGTGGGTCACTCACACTACCCTTGCGGAGTTCTGCTGCCTCTGGCAGTCCAGAGAGCTCGCGGGGGATATCTGGATTCGCTGTGCCCTAGTAGGGCGATCAACTTTGGAGTGGTGGTCTAATGCGTAGTCCGTTACAGGCGGTTTGCCATCAACAGGCTTCCAGTGGTGGTCGGTTACCAATGATGTTACAGCTACCGGGTCAGAGACAAAGGCTGACTGGCTTTGGCAGTGAAGGGTCTTGAGAGAGGTCCAATCACGGCGAAGGCTGGCTGGCGAATGACTAAGATGTATGATGATGGTGATAATAAAGTAAAATGGCAAATGACTTTGCTCTGGGAGAGGAGGGATAGAGAGAAGGAAAGCACAGAAAAGGGAAGTAAAGTAGTTGGGGGTGATAGCAGGTGGGCTGTCCACCTAGCTGAGACTAGTTGATATGTTGGGGTGGTGGCCACACACAGCAGACGCCTGCCCGCTGAAGGGAGGCAGGTGGATGGGGGTGGGTGGAAGCTAAGCTAGCTAGCCATTCATTAGTGTAATGGGTGTTAATTTATGTTTGTTAGATGGTGATGTTATTTTTTCACATATATGTGTAAAGTTGGTCTTGTTCTTCTATGTTAGCATGGAGGCTCTTAGGCCACCAGCTGTGTGTTTTAGTAGTTACTTTTTCTTTTAACTAGAAGAATATTGGGTCCTCCAACTCTTCAAGTTTGCTCCAGATTCTCTGGGCTTGGCTGTGTGTACGTGTGTTTAGTGGTTCGATATTGTATAATTCGTGAAGTTCTTGTATTTTGGTGGTGTATGGGGGGAGTTGCTTTGATGCTTTACGGATAGCTTTGTTTTGTACTGATTGAAGTTTAAGTTGGCTGGTTTTGCTGATCGTGCTGAGTGGTATTGGTGGATACTCCAGGAGGACCCGGACAAGTGCTTTGAATAGGTATAGTTGAATTTTGGTGTCCATTTTGCTAAATCTTCGTAGTTTTGTGAGTTGTGATTGGGCAAGCGTTTTGCGTTGTGTTATGTGTTTTGCTATGCCAGTTCTTGTTATTGTGAGTCCTAGAATTTTGCCTTCGTTGGAGTATTGTATAGGAACATTGTTGACTGTGATTGGTGCTGGGTTTATTTTGGCAATGTGTATGATCTTTTGTATCTTTGTATTGGTTTGCATTTTCCGCTTTTTTTTTCATATTCGTTCATTTGCTCGACAGCGTGGGCTGTTTTTCGTTCCATCATCTGTTTTCCCTGGCCTGGATGTCGGATGATTTGGGTGACGTCATCAGCATAAGCTATGTATTCTCCGTGTGTAGGAGGTGGCATATCCGCCTCGTATATTGTGTAGAGTGTTGATGAGAGGTTACTTCCTTGTGGCACTCCGCTGTATAATTTGATGATTGGGCCTCTGTGGTTACCAATGATAAATTGGCCTCTCTGTTGTCAAGAAAGTTACAAAGAAAGGAAGTAAAGTTGTTGGGAAGTTTTTGGGTGATAATTTTGTATTTGAGCCCTAAGTGCTAGACCTGTCGAATGCTATTGCTACATCCTTTAAAACTACGTTACTTTGATCTCCATTGTGCATTGCGTTTGCTATGTTTTCGTAAATTAGGGCTAAGGCTGTATGGGTTCCTCTGTGTTTTCTTAATCCGTGCTGCCTGGGGTTGTATTTCTCTTCAAGTTCAAGGTGTATTATCAGTCGATGGTTAATTGATTTTCCAGGACTTTTCCCGGTGTTTCTAGAAGAGAAATTGGTCTAATTTGATACTTGAGTGGGGGATTTACCTGAGGCTTGCTGTTTCAAATTTCCTTGGGAAGCAACCAGAGGCAAGTGAGGAATTAAAAATGTTTCTGAGTTGGAGTATCATGTTGATTTGTAAATGCTGGTTTGTTTATTTTACTGATGCCAGGGGGCTTGTTCTTGAAACTGTTTATAGTTTTGTGTATTTCCTCTGCTGTGATTGGTTTGATCAGTGTGGAAAAATCGTCATGAGTGTTTATGCCTATGTTGGGACCTGGATGCCAGATGTGGGATGTGTGTGTCATGTGATTGGTTACTTGTCGCTTTGTGTTCATAAAGAAGTTCAGGTTGTCCTCCTGGCTTATTTGAAATATTTTGCTCCAATATTTCCTGAATTCAGGTTCTTGTTCTTTGGGTTCAGTTAAATTGATTTGGTTGCCGTTTAGAATGTAGTTTGATTCGTTGCTGGAGATTCCCATTAGGTGTCTAATTTTCCGCCAGAATTCTTTCAGGTTGAGGTAACTTGCTTCTGTGTCTGTTATTAGTTTCTCCCAGTTGTTCACGTATGCTTCCTTGGGCATGTTTCTTAGTTGTTCTTCTGTATTCTGGCGTCCATCCTAGCTTTATGATTAATTTTAATAAATTACTGAATTGTGTCTGTAGAATTCTTGATTGATGTGAGTATTGAGGGTGTGGTAATATACGGTGAGTGGTCTTGGGTATGTGGTGTTCCATTGCTTGGCTCACGTTTTCTTACCATATCTCTAGTGTATTGTCTATTTGGTAAGTGTGTTTGTTGTTTACTTGGGTGATTTGGTGATTGTTTAACTCCTTTTGGAATTCCTCCCAGTTGGATCGGCTGTATGTTCTAGCCGGTTAACTGCTGACTCTGTCTAAGTTAATGAGGCCGAAACATTTATATTATATTGGGTTTTAGTAGCGAAACCCAATTGTCTGTTATCCTTTTATTTAGGAACCACTGGGAATACAGTTCTAAAGTGTAAATAAACCGTAACTTATCACTGTAGCTATGAGTGTTAAGAGAAGGACGGAGGCTATGTAAATAGACCTGCTAAATACGTCCGATCTGTGTGAGGAGTTGAGTATCTATGCTTCAAGGTACCGGCTTCTTAATGCTGACCTAAACAGTCACTAGCTGCACCTCTAGGAGCCTGCCAATCACGTGATATGAACATCTCACCTCATAGCCAGTGGAAAGTTACAGGTGGTGATAGAGTATATAAATCAAATGTCATTAACTCATTTATATAATCCTTCTGTTTATAAGACAGGGGCTATTACATTGCTCGGTCACCTACCATCCAAGCTCCGCGAGGACTAAACTAAACCTGCAGAATACATCCTATACATAAACCTAACCATGTTACAAACATATATGTAGACACTAAGCTGGAGACTCTGAAACCGCAGGTTTTTCATCAACTACTGGGGTCCCAGACTTAAGTGGCTTACGGGCTTGTATTTTATGTACAAAATGTTCAATTTGGATGACACTGACTTATAATAGCAAAAAAGAAACAACACTACCAGAATTAACACTATTGTGGGAATGGTTAAACTTGGTATTGCAAATCCCCGTGAAAAATAAAATGGCAGTTGATTACTCAAATCAGCAAATTGTGACTCTTTCAAGTAGGAAATAAGTGTCAATTTCTCTGAGAAAATATGAAGGTCACTAATAGTGAAGTTCATAACATGAAACAAGGGAATAAAATCCGAAGATAGATTTAAATTCAAAGCAAAATGCTAATGAATAGGCAAGGTCCTTAACGAACTACAAGTTATTTCACAGTAATCCGGAGCCTTATAATGACCTTTCACAACTAACTGCTTACCACCATCGTGGAATTTGAAAATGACAGTAGTCTCATTAGGAAAGAAAAAGTACTGCACATTATGCAGATGAGCATGAAACACAGTTTTTCCACTAACTGGTCTATAGCTACATTGTGTGGGCGCTGTGCGTACATTAGTTTGTATGACTGCCAATTCACATATCCCTTCTGCAGCAGGAATAAATGCGAAGACATAGGCTGGACATACGTGTAAATGTAAATATGACGACTTACACCGCGATAATACCCTAGGATCATCTACAGTAATGCTAACAAGGAATATTCTTCATCTACAAGCAAAAGTTCTTTCGGTCTATCCAGAGTATACAGTCTGTCATTTACATACCAAAGGAAGGGTTCTAAATGCCATGCATTAAATTTATGCTGCCCTAGAATAGGTATGTGGATAAGGATAGCATTGTGTGAGAGAGTTGACTCCAACAGAGGGTAATAGTATTTTACCTCATGATCCTTGAAAATTGGAGTTAAATGATACGTCAACTTGGCAATCTACAATGCATCAAGAAGAGTCTTCACAGGCACAAGGTTTGCATCCACACACCCTAACCCTGCATCCACGATGCTGTCGATTAGTTCATTTTTATTAGTAACTATATCTTGAACCGAATCTTCCGCAGCATGCAAATATTCAGAGAAATAAAGGAGTCACTCCAACGTAGGGAATGAATTCTGAAACTTATACACAACCCTAGATATATGGTTAGACTCCAAAATTATTGCATTAACTTTCGATTCCAAAGCACTAATCGCATGGAACGTTTGAGATATAACACGATTTTGCTTTGATACAGCTTGATCGACAATGTTCAAGCGGTCCCCTAACTTAGCTACATCATCGGCAGTCGCTGTGCACAACAGAGTGCTTTGGATAAGACCCACAAAATTAAGCTTTCTTCGTGTTTAAGAACGCACTTCCTTTGCAAGATCATCCTGAGACGCTGGTATCGTTTATCAGACAGCGACTAGAAGCTTGTGAAGGGTTCTGAGATGAAGCAGCTGAAGCTCATCAGTTCGTGAAATCATTGTCGAAATATTTGGAGTTGAACGGAGATCATCAAGGACTGTCAATGCTGTCTCTAGTTGAGCGTCGACGGTTTCCATCTGACGGGGAAGCTTGAGCAGTCCATGCAACTCATACTTTTTGTTCACCACGTCCTCTACAATGAGAACGCGTCCAAGGGGTGCAGCAAGCGCACCAGGCTTGAGGACATCTGTGGACATGTCGGTCAACACAGCGGTGCCACAATGCAGTAGCAGCAGCACACTGATGATCCAAGCCATTCTGTAAGAAATTTTTATTCTTTTAATATTTGCTTGCAGAACGAAGTTTCATACAATACTCATTAGGCACACTCTGCTTCTGCATAGTCTGCAAAGAGGTGTCCAATATAACATTATCATCTGAGGGCAATCAATTTTCGTGGGTCTTAAGATTGCATGCACGACATCTGCAATCTGTGCGCTAGGCTTCCAAATTTTAATTTTGTTGCCTATTTCTTTGGCAATAATGCGGAATGGACCCGAAAATTTAGCCTAAAGCTTGGAGTTCCTTTCAGGTTCTCTCACCATAACAGCATCGCCTATCTGTAACACGACAAATGTTCCTTCACTATCATTTCAGCGCGTGACGCCGCTAAATGTATTCCGATTTGGCCATGAATATCAGTAAAAACACGGATTTGTTTTGCCGCGAAATCATCCATATTATAAACAGGGCCTGGCTTGTCTGTAAGTACATTATAAGGCAGACGTTTGTCTGTACCATAGACAATGTAGTAGAGTGATTTGCTTGTAGAGCTATTAATCGACCTATTAATAGACGCTGCAACTTGTGGTAACCAATCCTCCCATGTGTATTGCAAATCACACACAATCGGGCGAAGTATCTCCAGGATCTTGCGATTGGCTCTCTCAACAAGGCCAATAGCCTGTGGATGATAGGCTGTCACAAAACTTTGTTGTATTCCATATTGGGCACATATTTGTGCTACTAGCTGATTCTTAAACTCTGTTCCATTGTCTGAGAGAAGAACTTTGGGCGTAGTATGTAGACATATTAAATTCATCTCTAAGGCATAGGCCACAGATTCGGCTGTTTTATCCTTCAGTGGGACTAAAACCACAAATCTAGAAAAATGATCCACACACACACACACTAGGACGTACGAGGATCCCTGATGACTCCTCGGAAGTTGTAACAAGTCTATTGCGACTGTGTCAAACGGACGGTTTGGTGTAGGATATTGTAGAAACGGAGCCGGTGACCTTGTAGTACCCTTATGCTGAGCACATGACAAACACTTAGCAATGTGTAATTCTATATCTTTCTTCATAGTTTTCCAGAAATATTTCTTTCTGATTTCTGCCAGGCACTTGTCACGTCCTTGGTGACCTGCCTGAGGAATATCGTGGAACAACGTTATAATCGTTTCACACAACGTGTCAGGTACGACTATTTGAGTAACAATACCCTCAGACGCCTTTTTCGATCGATGGATTTATGTTATGTCGTAATTCAAACTGACTGAGTGGAAGAATTAATTTGGGAAGTTTAATATCCTCTCCCGATTCTAAAGCAAAAATGACTACTGACGATAACGGGTCGTGTCGTTGCTCATCTTCTAGTTGTGAAAGAGTGAACGTTGATACAGATATCACTGGTGTTTTATTTCTAGACAAAGCGTCGGCGACTACATTCGCCCTTCCCGGTAAATACCTAAACCCGGGGTCAAATTCCTGAATTGTCAGATACCAGCGTGCTAATCTGCCTGATAGATTCCTGCCATGGAACAATTTTGTTACTGCTGCATGATCCGCAAACACAGTTATCTTATAACCAAAGATAATGTCCTTAAACTTCTTCAGTGCCCACACAACAGTTAACGCCTCTAAATGCGTTACTGAATAACGTGTTTCGGCATCATTAAGTTTACGACTTGCAAATGCAATCACTCTAAACTTTCCTCTCTAATCCACTTGCATCAGTACTGCTCTGATTCCTTGTCCAGAAGCTTCGGTACATAGAGTGAAAGCTTGAGTGTAATCAGGGAATGCCAGAACAGGGGCATTGGTAAGTGCTATCTTCAATGCCACAAAACAATTTTCGTGTTCAGCATCCCACGCAAACAGTGCATCTTTCTTTAGTAACCTTTAGTAACGCCAATTTTGCATAGTTCTTAATAAAAGAACGATAATACCCAGATAAATCAAGAAAGCTACGCACTTGATCAACCGATGTAGGATGTGGAACTGAGATACAGCTTTTTCTTTACCATCAACTGTATGAATGCTGTCACCGTCAACTACTTGACCAAGGAAATGGATTTTGGATTTCAAAAACTCACATTTCGAAAGTTTAATCTTAAGACCTGTTGTGGAAAGTTTTTCTAACACTTCACGCAGTTTAATCAGATGGGTATCGACATCCTTGCTGACTTCTATGAGATCATCTAAATAAGCACAGACTGTGGTACCTATCAATCCTGCAAACAAGGTGTTGATCATTCCTTGAAACGTCAGTGGGGCATTTCTGAGACCAAAAGGCATTCGCAGAAACTCATAATGGCGCAAAGGGGTACTAAAAGCCGTAACCTCTCGGGTTTTCTCATCGAGTGGTATTTGCCAATACCCGCTAAGCAAATCTAAGTTGCTAAACACAGCATTATCCTTGCCTAAGGACTGTAATATATCACTCAAGACAGGCATAGGGTACCTATCCGGGATTTGATTTTTATTGACGCGCCAAAAATCAATAACTGGGCGCCAACCGCCATCCTTCTTTGGGACTAAAAATAAAGGGCTATTGACAGGAGATTAAGAATATGTGATAACCTTCTCATCCAACATATCTTGGACCATACCCTGAACTTCAGCGCGCTGGCTATGTGGTAGTCGGTAGGCTGATATGTAGATTGGATTCGTGCCCTCCTTTAATGATGCTGTATGTGATGGGAAGTTAAATCTGTGTGTCCTAACTGTTCTCCTGGCAAGGCTACAATGTTTCTGCAGTCGGCAAGCAGCTCTAAGAGTCGTGTCTTGCCTTGAGGATGGTCAATCACCTTAACATGTGGCGCTATTTGATCAACCCTCGCCTGCCTAGTTTGTTGAGATTGAGAAACAATACTACCAACTGGGAATTGCATTGTTGTGATAAACCAGAAAATCACACAAATGACATCCCTCTTTCAATATCCTAGGAACGCCTGTTCTGTTAAGAACGAGAACGTCTGTTAATCCACCAAGTCTAATCGTGCTCAACGTCGATTCGCACGACAAACCCTTAACCTTGCACGTTTTCGGTAGACATACTACATCAGTCCCCGTATACACTTCAGGTAAAACTACAGTGTCGTTGGTGATTTCCTTATTCTGATAATGGAGAGTACACTTTAATACTGCAGGTATAATCTTCCAACTTTTGCTGCTATAATCACGCTGGGAAAGTGAGTGTGTGAGGTCTTGAGCTTGCTTCGACATATTATCCGCCTTCCTCCGAATGGGAATGGTGGACAACACTTTCTACCTTGCGGAGAGCAATGGTGCAGAATTACGCATAGCGTTGTAGGAAACACCCTTAAACGTAATAGCATTATTACGTGGACGAACATCTATACAATTCGTTCTGAGTGTTGGGAGACGTATCAACCCGTCAGCTGGCAAATTAAATTGCTGAATTATATAAAAATCTGCATAGAAGGGAATACCACGTCTTGAAAATCGTAGTGGTAAAGTCACCATTCCTGCAATGCTCAGCTGTGTGCCGGATACTCCTTCGAGATCGGCGTCAGTAGGTCTCCATAAAAAGTCTCAGTGAGGGAATCTATGTTGTAACTCCTGATACGATGCCAAACCTAATACATTTGTGCATGCACCCTTATCAATATCCAGAGCCAATCTGATATCTCCAACTCTCACCGGAACGGACAACACTTCCGCTTTACTGAGCGCCGCTATTAAGGAAGCTGCCACCGAAGTGTTGTTGGAAGTAGGTACCAATGTCCCTATCCTTCCTCATTTTTTGACATTCGCTGGCCTTCCCCCGACTTCTTTTACTAATAACGACGCGCTTTACGCTGCTGTGTTACCTGGGGTACTCCTGAGTCCACGCTCCTAGCCTTGAGCATTATGTCACACTCATCCGTGTTGTGAGTTGCTGTTTGATGGAATGCACACCACAAACGTGTTGCTGGTCCAGGTGGAGACGTAGTCTTGGCCGCCGCCGAGTATGTCTTGGGTGCTCCCAGTTTTTGCTGAAAGCCCGTGGGGGAATGGTTTCTCTCCGTAACTCTAACACCACCACCCTGGAGCTGGTAACAATCATCGACTGTATGACCCCTCTTATTACAATGGGTACACTTCAAAGCCCGTCGATGTTTGTTACATGGATCGTAATGAACCTTATGATGAACTTAGTGCTGAACAAATGGCTGCATTGGTGCTACCGGTGCAGGTGTCGTAGCTTGGTAAGTACTATGGTGGACAAAAGTTCCTTCCCCCAGCCAGCCACAATGTGACTGAATCCCCTGAGGTTCGAATAACGAAGCAACTGAGGGAAGTGCTGTAATCGTCCAACAGATGGCGCACTGTGTAGTGCGTATGACGGAGGATGGGGACCAAAGGGGAATGGGGGCCAAAAGGGGAAAGAGGAGGGCTGAGGGAAAGGACTTTTGTCCCCCATAGTACATGCCGTTAGAGGTCTAGACGTCTTTGGTGCAAGTTTGTTTGCGTAATTTATAAGCATGGTAGACGGCACAAACTCCACCTCCTGGGCACGACAATATATGGGGTCACGAACCGTCATCAGAAAACTAATGATTTCTATCAAGGTTTCCACATTGTCCGGTGACATCTTGCCATCGTCATCATACCACCTCGATCTTCGGAAAGTTGCTTCCATATCTTGTTAGACCTCACCAGCAATTGAGACAGCCGTCATCGGCGTTTCTGCGTGAACCACAGGTGCTAAATTATCAAGCCACCGAAAAATCCAATGTAATTGGCCTAAGTGGGACCCAGACTCAAAAATCCCAATGAGAGCCCGTTTGAAATTTTCATATTTAGGGTCCGCCAGTCCGTACGCATTTAGATGCAAACTCGCAAAGCTATTCTGCAGGATATGAGGACGAACGAACGCTTTTTTATCATAGTCATCAGTAAGATGGACATTGCGCAAAGTATCTTCACATGCCCTTATGAAATGCGTTATCCTGTAATCGTCTTGTAGACATGTTAATGTTAGAAGCAGCCATGCCAACAAACTTACTCCTAACTGAAGGATCTGTCAATAGGGGAGGTAACGTTAATGTCTGTGACACACTGGAACCTGGAATAGGAGGAGGAATAACCTGTGTATAATCAGGCGAGGTACTATACTGTTTACCTGATCGTAAGGTTCGACGGTTTAATTCGTCAAATGAATGGTCTATTATATCCCCACTACTTTTGACAGAACTGTCGAACTTTGTGTGCGCCTGTGTGTCTGGCTCATCCACTAAATTAATCTCTGCAGTAGAAACCTTAACCTTATCATCTACACATGACTCATCAACATAACGCTCCGTCAAATCAGCAATGCCCGAAGACGATGTCTTTAAAAATTTATCCATTAGGCGCTTATTGTGTCATACTAAGAATTACACAAATAACAATACTCTTGCCTCTCATTTACAGGAAACTGATATTAAATACTGAACAATATATTAAGTCAGTATATATGAAAGCAAGTAAGGCACTTCAAACAATTGATATAACTTACACTATGTCCTATCAGTGTGAAGTTATGTCACGAACATGTAAATGTGTGTATATATATTATGAATTCCTAAATACCTATTTACGGAGTTTGTCGTCTTCATAGAAAACGCGATCCGTCTGTTACAGCTGGTCTCAGGTGGGGGTGGGGTGGGCAGGTGCCTCAATCGTCCATCCCACTGGTACAGCTGATCTCAGGCGGAGGTAAGGTGTGTTGTTTGCTTCAATCGCTACCGCGCTTTTTGTCACTAGTCGCGTTGCATAGCAATCGAAAGATGTTCCAAGATGGCGACGGGCGAGTCCACTTCACGACGGGGAGTCCACTTCACCAAAAGTGTTGAGTGCTGGGTGGTCTTGACGTCTTCGGTCACCTGCTCACTGATGTATCTTCTTCTGAGTGCCAAACCTTCTGAAGCCCTGTATATAAAGGACTCGCTGAGGGCACTGGGAGAGTGTACCATCTTCAGTCACGACAGCCACAACAGTCTTTTTTAAACAATGATGAAAGGTCCTGTGTTGCTAAACCTCGAAACTTGTAGCTATATGGAGGACTGTAAACGCCGGGCACAGGATGCTCAATGCTGACCATGCAAATTCCTGAACGCCACCTCTCGTTCCCAAACAGGGGTATAAACAGTACATCAAATCTGTTTATTTTTAATTGTGCAGCTGAGGATTTGGTATTCACCGTGGCATAACCTTCTATAAAAAGGCCACTTGGTCCAAATGATTCTCTGTCTCTTCCATCTAAAAGCTAAGGAACATTTATACTTTGTTATATCTTAGAGTGATATTTAGTCTATCTAAACCTGGCTGCCTTTTCACTAGTGCCAATATGCAAGTGCAATTCAGTTGGGATAAAGATTTGGCCAATGCATCTCATGATAGTGTAAGTTGCCTAACGTTATAATATGTATTGAGGCATTTTACAACAGCAGACGCCATAAACGGTCAGTAATACCCATTGTGAAACACTTATACCAGGATATGCCATTGACTTAGTGAATAGACTACTCCCATTATTTTACCTAAACAGCAATCATAAGTAATTTGTTCCGGATTTTTAGTGTAGACGTGGTATTTATTAACTGCAATGAAGTATTTTTTCCTTTTACGTATTACCACGAGATCTGCAACCCTACAACCAATGTGTATGCGTAAATCGTTATTCCAAAATTCCTGACAACAACGATCACCCACCCATTAAACCTGACATTATCGGCTATAATCTCCTTATATTAATTCCCCTTTGTCATAATTGTTTTTACTGTGTGTAAAGATTTAATAGTTAGGAGGACGTTTCCACCTCTGGCGACAGTTTACATCAGATAAGTTCAGTTTCTTGTTTAAGATTTCAATACATATTTATCATTAAAAATATTATGATTTTGATGACAGGAAATGCTTAACAGACGGGAGGAAGGATTACATGCTGGCAAGGTAATTAATAGTAGGGTGTGTCATAGGAGGGAAGATCAGCTAAAACTAATGGCCCATCACTTTTTTGGTAGATTTTAGTGTATATAAACAGAAAATAATTTCAGTTTCAACATTTTGCATACTTTTGCTAGGTAAATTTTAGCGTGAAATTTATCGAAAATCTAACGTACAGCTGCATTAGTGCATTACAATTAAATAGTGAACATTGCTTTCTGACTTCATTCTTTAACAACCCAACTACCAATATTTTTTTCTGTTTCAGATTCTGATGCATTTATAAGTTGATAATATTTGCGATGGCTGCTTGTGTCAGGACGAGGAACCAAAAATCCAGCCATCTCAGTCACTATCTTGGGTCTGGGAGAGAGCTCCTGAAGTCGGAGTTGCCTACATTGAGAGATGCTTTGAGATACGGTGTTTTAATCAGGCAAATCAGTGAAAAGAACCAAAGAACTTACACAAACAAAGACATTGCCAGTGATATGACCAAAGCTGTCTTGGCACAGTACACTCTGGCTAACGCTCAGTTCAAGCCTCCAGTCATAACAAGTCAGAAGAAGATTAGTGAGAGACTGCTAGCCAGTTGGGAAAAGGCAAGAGATATCTCTCTTGGGAGAGGAAAACTTGCAGTTAAGGACAGCTTTGCCAAGCAACTGGACCAGTTATTTGACATAATTACTTGCAAGTGCCCAATTGTTCTCTGTCCTGAGTTTGGATGCGATCGTGACTGTAAATCCGAGGCCCACATCTCCTGTATTTGCAAGCGTGAACTGAAGATTCCTGTGATCGAACTGGCATTTGTCAAAGCACAGAGAGAGAAGACTGGCAGTATAGGGGCTCTCATGATTTCTAGCCAAGATATTCCGGAGTCCAAGAGACAGGAGGCTGCCACAGAGAGACAGAAGAGGAGAAGAGTTGCCGAGGAAAAGAGACTTGAGAAGGCCCAGGGTGAGGTAAAAAAGGCCGATGATTGGAGTCAAGCTGATTCAGAGTTTAATTACTTCCCCATGGCTGATCCGAGTGCTGACCAGGAGAATGGTGACTTTGTCCCTAACCCAGAAAATAATGATCCCAAACCTTCCAGGCATAAGATTCGAAATAGGAAAGATATCCCGAGCATAGCTCTGGCCAGCATGCAACACCACACTGGTCTCAGAGAAACTGCAGAGATAGCAACAGCTGCCTGGATTGACGGTGGTTTGATAACACCTGATAATGTTCACCTGGTGATAGATCATAACAAAGTAAGGAGAGCTCAGGAGAAACTTGTCAGTAACCTAGAAGAGGAGTTTGATAAGGGGATAAGAGAAAATGGAATCAATTGTTTGTTCTTTGATGGGAGAAGGGATGACACTAAAGTGTTCATGAAAGTTGGAGATTCTGACAAGTTGTTCCCTGCCATGGTGAAGGAGGAACACTACTCCTGCTGCAGTGAACCAGGAGGGAAGTATTTGTGGCATTTCACTCCAGAGAAAGATGACACCAGGAAACCAGCTGAGATAGTGGCAGATAACATTGTGAACTGGCTCAGAGAGAGGAACGTAGACCAGACCCTGCAGGCCATTGGAGGGGACAGCACCAACACGAACACAGGGTGGCAATGGGGGGTCATACAGTGGATAGAGCGGAAGATTGGGAGGAAGCTGGTCTGGATTGTTTGTGACCTCCACACCAACGAGTTGCCACTCAGATATCTGATCCAGGAGCTGGATGGCAAGATTCTTTCAAACAACAGATGGTCTGGTCCTCTTGGCAAGATGCTGGACTCTGCCACTAAGTTAGAAATAAATCCGAGCTTTGAAAAAATCACAGTTGGCCCTCCACTCGTTGAGCTTGCACATACTGTCATTGACGACCTGAGTACTGACCAGTACTATGGTTACATGATTTGCAGTGCCATCAAAACTGGGGTCATGCCTGATAGATTTGCTTACCTGCAGATAGGTCCAGTCTCACATTCTAGGTGGCTCACATCGGCTCTCAGGTTCTGCAGAATTTGGGTCGCTCATCATAAACTGAAAGGGAACCAGCTTCACAACCTGAGACTTATTGTCCAATTCATCGTGAGTGTCTACTTGCCAAATTGGTTCAACACCAAGGTCAAGTCATCGTTCTCCGAAGGTCCGAGGCATGTTCTCCTCCAGCTTGAGCTCCTGAGGAGTCAGCCAAGGAAGATTTTTCAGATTGTGGAGCAGACTGTGAGGAGATCTTCCTGGCACGCTCATCCCGAGGCAGTTCTGCCGACAATGCTCTGCAGTAAGGATGAGGAGGAGAGAAGAGTGGCAGTCAAAAAGATCTTGGATATGAGACTTATGAGAGGATCTGGGCATGACGAATCAGTTGGTGACGATTCCTTCAGGGTCAGGAAGACTCCTGAAGTCAATCTAGGTGCCAAGACCCTCACTGATCTCATAGATCTGGATAACATCCAGGCTGGCAGTGAGCCCCCTCTTACCTGCAGCCTCACCAATGTTCAAGTCAGAGCTTTCCTGGACAACCCCATGCATGTCCCTGCCAGGCCCTCGCACACCCAGAGTATAGAGCGTTGTGTACAGCAAGTGAGCGAGGCCAGCAGTCACGTGTACAGCCAGGAGAGGAGGGAAGGCTACATCCGAGCTCAGGTGGTCAGCAGGGAGGTGATGAGTTGAAACAGAAGCAAGAAAGACATGTGCTCTATGGTGTGCAGCAACACCGGGTCGTAGTAGTAAAACCGGTTTTTGTATTTGATGATTTTGTTTTCTAAAGGAATATTAAATTAAATAAATGTGTCAAGATCATTCGTTTCACTATTCTGGATCATTTTCATCCTAATAAATTAACCTGATACATTTACTTTACTTTAAATAAGCTATTTAGTGGTGTTGGTAAAAGGGTGGGAATACTGAATTTTCATAAGATTTCAAGTTAAAATTTACCTAGCAAAAAATGAAAACTTTTCAAATCTGAAGATATCACATGATTCTGCACATAGAACTACATCATTAATACCATGGGCCGATTTTTCAAACTCAAAAAAAAAAAATTCGCCTCCGTATGACACACCCTAATTAATTTCCAGCCAGGCTGCTTTGGTCTCCTGCTTGAAATACACCATACTTAATTACTAATCATGATCTGGCTGTGAATTACCGCTAATTAGCATTAACATTATCTATATGAAAACTTATTGATAATACCGAATTATGTAATAATCACGAATAAGCGAACGTTTAATTTACCGCAGGATAGAACGTGCTAACACACATGGATTGATAATTTTCCTGGACTGGAGACAATCTATAGTACATTCTAGTTCATACTGAGTTCGTATATAACAAGCTGAAATACTACTAAAAAGAATAGTGGCTGCGAAAGGTGTTAATATCTTGGGCCAAGATTTACAAGAATTCTATGGTTTTTTCTCCTTCAACTGGGGTTTTATGTCATATTAACTAGTATTCATAGATAGACCCCAAACGTTGTCAAGCCACATCCCCTGACGAACGTCACCCTTTTACATATCCACTTTCAGACATTTTCTTTTTTTACTTTCTTACATCCCGGCTAGAGTTATACAAAATGAACTATTATAGTACATTTGCACCATAGCTGACTATTATACCGTATCTTAATCCATAACAATAGCTTCTTCCTGTAGCTATACCCAAATATTAGGTGCTATCAGCCTTCTCTACTTTCAGTCCAGTCTGTCACATGTCCCTCCCAACTAAATCCCACAACCATAATGTCTACCTTCCTTTTGATCACCTTTCCTCTCATTGTACCAAACCATCTCTGCCTTATCACTCTCACTTTATTGTTTATACTCTTAGGTTTCGATTTCCTTTTGTTTTTCTGTCACATACAACCTTCTTCCACGACTTCCATTCCGCCCTCTCCCTGCTACTCATTTCCTCTTCACAAACTTCCTCCGTCTTCAACACTGAGTCCAAGTATTCAAACCTACCCACTAGCGGCTACTTATTATCTCTCCTATCTATTCCTGATGTCAATCCTTCCCCCTGAGCTACATAATATTAATTCTTTATTTCCATTATTTATTCTCAAACAGTGTCTTCAAGATTCTCCTGTTACTGCAGAAATAGAGAAGGTTGCACATGATGTCACTGATCACGTCACACCTTTGGACGTGATACAATATGACACGGGTGCCGGATAATTTTTTCGTGGGTGTACGTTAACCCTTCTTCGTTTAATAAAAAAGTTTTCATTCACAGTTAAAAACAACCACAGGAAAGTTTAAGTGGAAATTTGAGTCATGTGAATTACTTCTGAAATATTATAGTCATATAAGCAAGTTTTAATGACCAAAATTCCAAGAGACTAATGACTAAAGTATTTCCATGCTAACCTGGCCCGTAAGCCATGCCCGTCTTCTATAGAAATAGCTGATTGGTTCAAAGAAAAGGTTCGTATAGCTGTCCATTTATTCAAACAAAATTTGTTCACAATTGGTAAGCAGACCCATATTCTTTAAAATAATGTTAAATACCTGAACTGTCAAAATGCAAATGATTTCAAGGCATTAACACTTCAGAGAGGATATTTGAATTTTTTTAATATTTAGTATAAAATGTCGAAGCCAAAGATGAAATTCGCTTTCGAATGAAGTCTGTTCACTATTTCTTTGCTTTGTACCAAACATATAGCACAATAGGTAATGTACTACAGTTTGTATGGCTGGATATATTACATGAGTAAGTGGACCTTAGCACTTGTGTTTGGAAGGTAGTTTGCATGCATGATCCAAACAAAAAGTGAACAGATTACAACATGAATCATGACAAATTCTCTTTCTAGAAAACTCGTGCTAAGGTGGCTGGTCCCTGTCTAGTGAGGGTGGTGGCTGTTCCCTGTTTAGAGAGGATGGTAGCTGGTCCCTGTTTAAGGAGGGTGGTGCCTGGGCCCTGTTTAGTGAAGGTGGTGGCTTGTCCCTGTTTAGTGACGATAGTGGCTGGTCCCTATTTAGTGAGGGTGGTGGCTGGTCCCTGTTTACTGAGGGTGGTGGCTGGTCCCTGTTTATGAAGGTGGTAGCTGGTCCCTGTTTAGTGAGGATGATTGTCTGGTCCCTGTTAAGTGAGGGTGGTGGCTAGCCCCTTTTTAGTGAGGGTGGTGGCTGTTTCCTATTAAGTGAGGGTAGTGGCTGGTCCCTTTTAAGTGAGGGCGGTGTCTGGTCCCTATTTAGTGAGGGGTGGTGGCTGGTTCCTGTTTAGTAAGGGTGGTGGCTGGTCCTATTTAGTGAGGGTAGTGGCCGGTCCCTGTTAAGTGAGGGCGGTGGCTGGTCCCTATTTAGTGAGGGTGGTGGCTGGTTCCTGTTAAGTGAGGATGGTTGCTGGTTCCTGTTAAGTAAGGGTGGTGGCTGGTCCTATTAAATGAGGATGGTAGCTGGCTCCCTCTTAAGTGAGGGTGGTGGCTGGTTCCTGTTAAGTAAGGGTGGTGGCTGGTCCTATTAAATGAGGATGGTAGCTGGCTCCTCTTAAGTGAGGTGGTGGCTGGTTCCTGTTAAATGGGGTGGTGGCTGGTCCCTGTTAAGTGAGGGATGGTAGCTGGCTCCTGTTTAGTGAGGATGGTGGCTGGTCCTGTTTGAGTGAGTGGTGGCTGGTCCTGTTTAGTGAGGATGGTGGCTGGTCCCTGTTTATGAGGATAGTGGCTGGTCCTGTTTGAGTGAGGTGGCTGATCCTGTTTAGTGTGGGTGGTTGCTGGTCCCTATTTAGTGAGGGCGGTGGCTGGTCCTGTGTATTGAGGGTGGTTGCTGGTCCCTGTTTAGTGAGTGTGGTGGCTGGTCCTGATTGTGAGGGTGGTGGCCCGTCCCATTTTAGTGAGGGGTGGTGGCTGGTCCCTATTTAGTGAGGATGGTGGCTGTCCCTGTTTAGTAGGGGAGGTGGCCCGTCCCATTTTAGTGAGGTGGTGGCTGGTCCCTGTTTAGTGAGGTGGTGACTCATCCCTGTTTAGTGAGGGTGGTGGCTGGTTCCTGTTTAGTGATGATGGTTGCTGGTCCCAATTTAGTGAGGATGGTGGCTGGTCCCTGTTTAGTGAGAGTGGTGGCTGGGCCCTGTTTAGTGAGGGTGGTGGCTGGTCCCTATTTAGTGAGGGTAGTGGCTGGTTCCTGTTACGTGAAGGTGGTGGGTGGTTCCTGTTAAGTGATGGTGGTAGCTAGTCCTTGTTTAGTGATGATGGTAGCTAGTTCGTGTTAAGTGAGGATGGTAGCTGGTTCCTGTTAAGTAAGGGTGGTGGCTGGTCCCTATTAAATGAGGATGGTAGCTGGCTCCTGTTAAGTGAGGGTGGTGGCTGGTTCCTGTTAAGTAAGGGTGGTGGCTGGTCCCTGTTAAGTGAGGATGGTAGCTGTCTCCAGTTTAGTGAGGATGTTGGCTGGTCCTTGTTTAGTGAGGGTGGTGGCTGGTCCCTGTTAAGTGAGGATGGTAGCTGTTTCCAGTTTAGTGAGGATGTTGGCTGGTCCCTGTTTGGTGAGTGTGGTGGCTGGTCCCTGTTTGGTGAGGGAGGTGGCTGCTCCCTATTTAGTAAGGGTGGTGGCTGGCCCCTGTTAAGTGAGGGGGGTGGCTGGTTTCTGTTTAGTGAGTGGCTGTGGCTGGTCCCTGTTTAGTGAGGGTCCCTGTTTAGTGAGGTGGTGACTGGTCCTGTTTAGTGAGGGTGGTGGCTGTCCTGTTTAGTGAGGGTGGTGGCTGGGCCCAGTTTAGTGAGGATGGTGGCTTGTCCCTGTTTATTGAGGGTGGTGGCTCGTCAATGTTTAGTGAAGGTGGTGGCTCGTCCTGGTTAGTGAGGGTTGTGGCAGTTCCCTGTTTAGTGAGGGTGGTGACTGGTCCTGTTTAGTGAGGGTGGTGGCTGTCCCTGTTTAGTGAGGGTGGTGGCTGGGCCCAGTTTAGTGAGGATGGTGGCTTGTCCCTGTTTATTGAGGGTGGTGGCTGTCCCTGTTTAGTGAGGGTGGTGGCTGGGCCCAGTTTAGTGAGGATGGTGGCTTGTCCCTGTTTATTGAGGGTGGTGGCTCGTCAATGTTTAGTGAAGGTGGTGGCTCGTCCCTGTTTAGTGAGGGTTGTGGCTGGTTCCTGTTTAGTGAGGATGGTGGCTGTCCCTGTTTAGTAAGGGTGGTGACTGGGTCCAGTTTAGTGAATTGGTGGCTGTCCCTCTTTAGTGAGGGTGCTGGCTGGTCCATGTTTAGTGAGGTGGTGGCTCGTCCATGTTTACTGAGGTGGTGGCTGTCCCTGTTTAGTGAGGGTGGTGGCTGGTCCTATTTAGTGAAGATGGTGGGTGGTCCCTGTTTAGTGAGGGTGGTGGCTGGTCCCTGTTTAGTGAAGATGGTGGCTGGTCCCTGTTTAGTGAGGGTGGTGGCTCGTCCCTGTTTGTGATGGTGGTGGCTGGTCCATGTTTAGTGAGGGTGCTGGCTGGTCCTGTTTAGTGAAGATGGTGGCTGGTCCATGTTTAGTGAGGTGCTGGCTGGTCCCTGTTTAGTGAAGATGGTGGCTAGTCCATGTTTAGTGAGGGTTGTGGCTGGTCCTGTTTAGTGAGGATGGTGGCTGGTCCATGTTTAGTGAGGGTGCTGGCTGGTCCTGTTTAGTGAAGATGGTGGCTGGTCCATGTTTAGTGAGGGTTGTGGCTGGTCCCTGTTTAGTGAGGATGGTGGCTGGTCCATGTTTAGTGATGGTGCTGGCTGGTCCCTGTTTAGTGAAGATGGTGGCTGGTCCATGTTTAGTGAGCTGGCTCCATGTTTAGTGAAGATGGTGGCTGGGGTTGAGTGAGGTGTCTGTCCTGTTTAGTGAGGGTGGTGGCTGGTCCCAATTTAATGAAGATGGTGGCTGGTCCCTGTTTAGTGAGGGTGGTGGCTCGTCCTGTTTGTGAAGATGGTGGCTGGTCCATGTTTAGAGAGGGTGCTGGCTGGTCCTGTTTAGTGAAGATGGTGGCTGGTCCATGTTTAGTGAGGGTGCTGGCTGGTCCTGTTTAGTGAAGATGGTGGCTAGTCCATGTTTAGTGAGGGTTGTGGCTGGTCCCTGTTTAGTGAGGATGGTGGCTGGTCCATGTTTAGTGAGGGTGCTGGCTGGTCCCTGTTTAGTGAAGATGGTGGCTGGTCCACGTTTAGTGAGGTTGTGGCTGGTCCTGTTTAGTGAAGATGGTGGTTGGTCCATGTTTAGTGATGGTGCTGGCTGGTCCCTGTTTAGTGAAGATGGTGGCTGGTCCATGTTTAGTGGTGGTGGCTCGTCCATGTTTAGTGAGGGTGGTGGCTGTCCCTGTTTAGTGAGGGTGGTGGCTGTCCCTGTTTTAGGAGAGGGTGGTGGCTGTCCTGTTTAGTAAGGTGGTGGCTGGGTCGGTTTAGTGACAATGATGGCTGGTCCTGTTTAGTGAGGGTGGTGGCTGTCCCTGTTTAGTGAGGGTGGTGGCTGGTCCCTATTTAGTGAAGATGGTGGCTGGTCCTGGTTTAGTGAGGATGGTGGCTGGTCCCTGTTTAGTGGGGTGGTGGCTGTCCCTGTTTAGTGAGGGTGGTGGCTGGTTCCTATTTAGTGAAGATGGTGGGTGGTCCCTGTTTAGTGAAGATGGTGGCTGGTCCCTGTTTAGTGAGGGTGGTGGCTCGTCCCTGTTTGTGAGGGTGGTAGCTCGTCCTTTTAGTGAGGGTTGTGGCTGGTCCCTGTTTAGTGTGATTGTTTCTGTCCCTGTTTAGTAGGGTGGTGGCTGGGTCCAGTTTAGTGAGGATGGTGGCTGGTCCTGTTTAGTGAGGTGGTGGCTGTCCCTGTTTGCTGTAGTGGTGAGGGTGGTGGCTCGTCCCTGTTTGAGGTGGTGGCTCGTCCCTGTTTAGTGAGGGTGTTGGCTGGTCCCTGTTTAGTGATGATGGTGGCTGGTCCCTGTCGGGTAGGGGTGATGGCTGGTCCCTGTTTAGTGAGGATGGTGACTAGTTCCTGTCGGGTGAGGGGGGTGGCTGCTCCTTGCCTGGTGAGGGAAATAGCTGGTCCTTACCTGGTGAGGGTAATGACTGGTCCCTGCCTGGTAAGGGTGGTGGCTGGTCTTTGTCTGGTGAGGGTGGTGGCTGGTCCCTGACCGGTGAGAGTAGTCGCTGATCCATGCCTGATGAGGGTGGTTGCTAGTTCCTCTTGGTTAGTGTAGGGTGATTCTTGCCTGGTGAGGGTGGTTGGTGGTCCCTACCTGACAGGTGTTTTGGCTGCTTCCTGCCTGGTGAGGGTGGTGGCTGGTCCTTGCCTGGTGAGCTTGGTTTCTGATACATGTTTAGTGAAGGTGGTAGCTGGTACCTGTTTAGTGAGGATGTGTGCTGCTCCTTGTTTAGTGAGGGTGGTGGCTGGTCTCTGTTTAGTGAGGATGGTGGCTTTCCCTGATTAGTAAGGGTGGTGGCTGGTTCCTGTTTAGTGAGGATGGTTGCTGGTCCCAATTTAGTCAGGATGGTGGCTAGTCCCTGTTTAGTGAGAGTGGTGGCTGGTCCCTATTTAGTGAGGGTGGTGCTTCAAATTCCTGTTTAGTGAGGATGGTGGCTGGTCCCACATGTTTTAGTAAGGTGGTGGCTGGTTCCAGTTTAGTGAGGATGGTGGCCTGGTCCCTATTGGTGACATTAATTGCAGCTGGTCCCTGTTAAGTGGGATGGGGCTGGTCCCAGTTTAATGAGGTGGTGGCTCATCCTGTAGGTGAGGGTGGAGGCTCGTCCCAGTTTAGTGAGGGTGGTGGCTGGTCCCTGTTTAGTGAGGATGGTGGCTGGTCCCTGTCGGGTGGGGGTGATGGCTGGTCCCTGTTTAGTGAGGATGGTGACTGGTTCCTGTCTGGCGAGGGTGGTTGCTGGTCCCTGTTTAGTGAGGGTGATGGCTACTCCTTGCCTGATGAGGGAAATAGCTGGTCCGTACCTTGTGAGGGTAATGACTGGTCTTTGCCTGGTAAGGGTGGTAGCTGGTCCTTGCTAGGTGAGTGTTGTGGTTGTTCCCTGCCTGGTGTTTGTTTTGGCTGGTCCCTGCCCAGTGAGTGTTGTGGATGGTCCCTGTCTGGTGAGTGTTGTGGCTTGTCCTTGCTTGGTGTGGGTGGTGGCTGGTCTTGCCTGGTGAGGGTGGTGGCTGGTCCTTGTCTGGTGAGGGTGGTGGCTGGTCCCTGACCGGTGAGAGTAGTTGCTGGTCCATGCCTGATGAGGGTGGTTGCTAGTTCCTCCTGGTGAGTGTAGGGTGATACTTGCCCGGTGAGGGTGGTTGGGTGGTCCCTATTTATTGAGGGTGGTGGCTGGTCCCCGTTTATTGAGGGTGGTGGCTGGTCCCTATTTAGTGAGGGTGGTGGCTGATTCCTGTTAGGTGAGGGTGATGGCTGGTCCCTGTTTATTTGAGGGTTGTGGCTGGTTCCTGTTAGGTGAGGTTAGTGGCTTGTTCCTGTTAAGTAAGGGTGGTAGCTGGTCCCTGTTTAGTGAGGATGTTAACTTGTTCCTGGTAAGTGAGAGTGGTGGCTGGTCCCTGTTTAGTGAGGGTGGAGGCTGGTCCCTGTGTATTGAGGATGGTGTCTGGTCCCTAATTTGTGAGGGTTGTGGTTGGTCCCTGTTTATTGATGGTGTTGACTGGTCCCTGTTAAGTGAGGGTGGTAGCCGGTCCCTGTTTATTGGGGGTGGTGGCTGTTCACTGTTTATTGATGGTGGTGGCTGGTCCTTGTTTAGTGAGGATGGTGGCTGGTCCTTGTTTAGTGAGGGTGGTGTCAGGTCCCTATTTAGTGAGGGTTGTGGTTGGTCCCTGTTTATTGATGGTGGTGGCTGGTCCCTGTTAAGTGAGGGTGGTGGCCGGTCCCTGTTTATTGAGGGTGGTGGCTGGTCACTGTTTGTTGATGGTGGTGGCTGGTCCCTGCTTAGTGTTGATGTTACCTGGTTCCTGGTAAGTGAGAGTGGTGGCTGGTCCCTGTTTAGTGAGGGTGGCGGCTGTTCCCTGTTTATTGAGGATGGTGGCTGGTCCCTGTTTAATGAGAGTGGTGGCTGGTCCCTGTTAGTGTGAGGTGAGTGGCTGGCCCCTGTTTAGTGAAGTGAGGTGGTTGGTACTGTTTGTGATGGTGATTGCTTGACCACCTTTAGTAAGGAAGTGGTGGCTGGTCCTGTTTAGTGGTGGTGGCTGGCCCCTCTTTAGTGAGTGGTGGCTGGTCACTGTTTATTGATGAAGTGGCTGGTCCCTGTTTGAAGTGAGGATGGTGGCCTCCCAGTTTGGTAAGGGAGGTGGCCCGTCCCATTTTAG
Organism: Homarus americanus; assembly: GCF_018991925.1. Taxonomy (NCBI): domain Eukaryota; kingdom Metazoa; phylum Arthropoda; class Malacostraca; order Decapoda; family Nephropidae; genus Homarus; species Homarus americanus. The sequence continues at coordinate 179,986 of NW_024726107.1, forward strand.
TGAGGTGGTGTGGTCCCTCATTTTAATTTCTTGAGGTGGTAGCTCGTCCTGTTTGTGAGGGTGGTGGCCCGTCCATTTTACAATGAGAGGTGGCTGGTCCCTGTTTAGTGAGATGGTGGCTGTCCCTGTTTTTGAAATAGGAGAATGCTTCGTCCCATTGCAAGTGAGGTAATTAGCTAATTCCCTGTTTAGAGTGAGTGACTCATCCTATTTAGTGAGATGGTTGCTGGTCCCAATTTAGTGAGAGATGGTGGCTGGTCCCCTGTTTAGTGAGGGAGTGGTAGCTGGGCCCTGTTTAGTGAGAATTGAGTGGCTGGTTCCTGTTTGAAGTGAGAATTCAGTGGCTTTGGTTCCTGTTTAGTGAGGAGATGGTTGCTGGTCTATTTGGTCTAGAGGATAAGTGGCTAGTCCCTGTTTAGTGAAAGTGGTAGCTGGTCCTGTTTTAGTGAGTGGTGGCTGGTCCTATTTAGTGAGGAGATGGTGGCTGTCTGTTTTAGTAAGGGTGGTGGCTGGGTCCAGTTTAGTGAGGATGGTGGCTGGTCCCTGTTGAGTGAGGATGGTGGCTGGTCCCAGTTTAATGAGGGCGGTGGCTCGTCCTTGTAGGTGAGGGTGGAGGCTCGTCCCAGTTTAGTGAGGATGGTGGCTGGTCCCTGTTTAGTGAGGATGGTGGCTGGTCCCTGTCGGGTGGGGGTGATGGCTGGTCCCTGTTTAGTGAGGATGGTGACTGGTTCCTGTCGGGCGAGGGTGGTTGCTGGTCCCTGTTTAGTGAGGGTGATGGCTACTCCTTGCCTGGTGAGGGAAATAGCTGGTCCGTACCTTGTGAGGGTAATGACATGTCTTTGCATGGTATGGGTGGTAGCTGGTCCCTGCTAGGTGAGTGTTGTGGTTGTTCCCTGCCTGGTGTTTGATTTGGCTGGTCCCTAACCCAGTGAGTGTTGTGGATGGTCCCTGCCTGGTGAGTGTTGTGGCTTGTCCTTGCTTGGTGTGGGTGGTGGCTGGTTCTTGCCTGGTGAGGGTGGTGGCTGGCCCTTGTCTGGTGAGGGTGGTGGCTGGTCCCTGACCGGTGAGAGTAGTTGCTGGTCCATGCCTGATGAGGGTGGTTGCTAGTTCCTCCTGGTGAGTGTAGGGTGATACTTGCGCGGTGAGTGTGGTTGGGTGGTCCCTATTTATTGAGGGTGGTGGCTGGTCCCCGTTTATTGAGGGTGGTGGCTGGTCCCTATTTAGTGACGGTGGTGGCTGGTTCCTGTTAGGTGAGGGTGATGGCTGGTCCCTGTTTATTTGAGGGTTGTGGCTGGTTCCTGTTAGGTGAGGTTAGTGGCTGGTTCCTGTAAAGTAAGGGTGGTATCTGGTCCCTGTTTAGTGAGGATGTTAGCTTGTTCCTGGTAAGTGAGAGTGGTGGCTGGTCCCTGTTTAGTGAGGGTGGAGGCTGGTCCCTGTGTATTGAGGATGGTGTCTGGTCCCTAATTAGTGAGGGTTGTGGTTGGTCCCTGTTTATTGATGGTGTTGACTGGTCCCTGTTAAGTGAGGGTGGTAGCCGGTCCCTGTTTATTGGGGGTGGTGGCTGTTCACTGTTCCCTGTTTAGTAAGGGTGGTGACTGGGTCCAGTTTAGTGAGGGTGGTGGCTGTCCCTCTTTAGTGAGGGTGCTGGCTGGGTCCAGTTTAGTGAGGATGGTGGCTGGTCCTTGTTTAGTGAGGGTGGTGTCAGGTCCCTATTTAGTGAGGGTTGTGGTTGGTCCCTATTTATTGATGGTGGTGGCTGGTCCCTGTTAAGTGAGGGTGGTGGCCGGTCCCTGTTTATTGAGGGTGGTGGCTGGTCACTGTTTATTGATGGTGGTGGCTGGTCCCTGTTTAGTGTTGATGTTAGCTGGTTCCTGGTAAGTGAGAGTGGTGGCTGGTCCCTGTTTAGTGAGGGTGGCGGCTGTTCCCTGTTTATTGAGGATGGTGGCTGGTCCCTGTTTAATGAGAGTGGTGGCTGGTCCCTTGCTTAGTGAGGGGTGTGGCTGGCCCTGTTGGTGGAAGAGAAAAGTGGTGGTTGGTCCCTGTTTATTGATGGTGGTGGCTAAATTCCCTGTTTAATGAGAGAGGGCATGGTCCCTGCTTATGAGGGCTGGATGCAATTCCTGTTTAGTGAGAGTGGTGGCTGGTCACTGTTTATTGATGGTGGTGGCTGGTCCCCTGTTAAGTGGAGGGTGGTGGCTGGTCCCTGCTTAGTGAGTGATGGTGGCTGTCCCTGTTTGGTGGTATGAGTGTGGCCCGTCCCATTTTAGTGAGGGTGGTGGCTGGTCCCTTGCTTAGTGAAGGTGGTAACTCTGTCCCTGTTTCTAGGCGGGCGGTGGCTGGTCCTGCTTAGTGAGTAGTGCCTGTCCTGCTGAAGAGGATGGTGGCTGGTCCGTTTAGTGAGTGTGGTGGCTCGTCCCTGTTTAGAGGGGGGTGGTGGCCTGTCCTATTTTAGTGAGGGAGGTATAACCCTGTTGAGGAGATGGTGTCGTGGTCCCTGTTTAGTAAGGGGAGGTGGCCTATCCCATTTTAGTGAGGGTGGAAGTCCCCTGTTTAGTGAGGGTGTGGGTGACCAGCTCCCAAGCAGGAGGATGGCTGTTATCCCATTTAGTGAGGATGGTGGCTGGTCCCTGTTTAGTGGGGAGAGTGGTATGGGAACTTGTTTAGTGATGATGGTTGCTGGTCCCAATTTAGTGAGGATGGTGGCTGGTCCCTGTTTAGTGAGAGTGGTGGCTGGGCCCTGTTTAGTGAGGGTGGTGGCTGGTCCCTATTTAGTGAGGGTAGTGGCTGGTTCCTGTTTCGTGAAGGTGGTGGGTGGTTCCTGTTAAGTGATGGTGGTAGCTAGTCCCTGTTTAGTGAGGATGGTAGCTAGTTCCTGTTAAGTGAGGATGGTAGCTGGTTCCTGTTAAGTAAGGGTGGTGGCTGGCCCCTATTAAATGAGGATGGTAGCTGGCTCCTGTTAAGTAAGGGTGGTGGCTGGTTCCTGTTTAGTGAGGGTGGTGGCTTATCTCTGTTTAGTGTGGATGGTTGCTGGTCCCTATTTAGTGAGGGCAGTGGCTGGTCCCTGTGTATTGAGGGTGGTTGGTGGTCCCTGTTTAGTGAGTGTGGTGTCTGGTCCCTGTTTGGTGAGGGAGGTGGCTGCTCCCTATTTAGTAAGGGTGGTGGCTGGCCCCTGTTAAGTGAGGGGGGTGGCTGTTTTCTGTTTAGTGAGTGGCTGTGGCTGGTACTTGTTTAGTGAGGGTTGTGGCAGGTCCCTGTTTAGTGAGGGTAGTAGCTGGTCCCTGTTTAGTGAGGATGGTGGCTTTCCCTGATTAGTAAGGGTGGTGGCTGGTTCCTGTTTAGTGAGGATGGTTGCTGAATTAGTGAGGATGGTGGCTGTTCCTGTTTAGTGGTGGTGACTGGTCCTGTTTAGTGAGGTGGTGACTGTGCCTGTTTAGTGAGGGTGGTGGCTGGGCCCAGTTTAGTGAGGATGGTGGCTGTCCCTGTTTAGTAAGAGGTGGCTGGGCCCAGTTTAGTGAGGATGTTGCTTGTCCCTGTTTATTGAGGATGGTGGCTCGTCCATGTTTAGTGCAGGTGGTGGCTCGTCCCTGTTTAGTGAGGGTTGTGGCTGGTTCCTGTTTAGTGAGGATGGTGGCTGTCCCTGTTTAGTAAGGTGGTGACTGGGTCCAGTTTAGTGAGGTGGTGGCTGTCCCTCTTTAGTGTGGGTGCTGGCTGGGTCAGTTTAGTGAGGATGGTGGATGGTCCCTGTTTAGTGAGGGTGGTGGCTCGTCCATGTTTAGTGAGGGTTGTGGCTGGTCCCTGTTTAGTAAGGGTGGTGGCTGGGTCCAGTTTAGTGAGGATGGTGGCTGGTCCCTGTTTAGTGAGGTGGTGGCTGTCCCTGTTTAGTGAGGTGGTGCTCTCCCTTTTAGTGAGATGTGGCTGGTCCCTGTTTAGTGAGGATGGTGGTGGCTCGTCCCTGGTCCTGTTTAGTGAGTGGTTTCTGTCCTGTTTAGTGGTGGCTGGGTCCAGTTTAGTGAGATGGTGGCTGGTCCCTGTTTAGTAAGGGTGGTGGCTGGGTCCAGTTTAGTGAGGATGGTGGCTGGTCCTGTTTAGTGAGGGTGGTGGCTGTCCTGTTTAGTGAGGGTGGTGGCTCGTCCTGTTTTAGTGAGGGTTGTGGCTGTCCTGTTTAGTGAGGGTGGTGGCTCGTCCATGTTTAGTGAGGGTGGTGGGCTCGTCCCTGTTTGTGAGGGTGGTCGCTCGTCCCTGTTTAGTGAGGGAGGTGGCTGGTCCCTGTTTAGTGATGATGGTGGCTGGTCCCTGTTTAGTGAGGATGGTGACTGGTTCCTGTCGGGTGAGGGGGGTGGCTTGTCCCTGTTTAGTGAGGGTGATGGCTGCTCCTTGCCTGGTGAGGGAAATAGCTGGTCCTTACCTGGTGAGGGTAATGACTGGTCCCTGCCTGGTAAGGGTGGTGGCTGGTCTTTGTCTGGTGAGGGTGGTGGCTGGTCCCTGACCGGTGAGAGTAGTCGCTGATCCATGCCTGATGAGGGTGGTTGCTAGTTCCTCTTGGTGAGTGTAGGGTGATTCTTGCCTGGTGAGGGTGGTTGGTGGTCCCTACCTGAGAGGTGTTTTGGCTGCTTCCTGCCTGGTGAGGGTGGTGGCTGGTCCTTGCCTGGTGAGCTTGGTTTCTGATCCATGTTTAGTGAAGGTGGTAGCTGGTCCCTGTTTAGTGAGGATGTGTGCTGCTCCTTGTTTAGTGAGGGTGGTGGCTGGTCTCTGTTTAGTGAGGATGGTGGCTTTCCCTGATTAGTAAGGGTGGTGGCTGGTTCCTGTTTAGTGAGGATGGTGGCTAGTCCCTGTTTAGTGAGAGTGGTGGCTGGTCCCTGTTTAGTGGAGGGTGGTGGCCGGTCCCTGTTTAGTGAGGATGCAGCTAGTCCCTACCAGTGGAGAGTGGCTGGTCCCTGTTTAGTGAGGGTGGTGGCTGGTCCCTGCTTAGTGAGGATGGTGGCTTTCCCTGATTAGTAAGGGTGGTGGCTGGGTCCAGTTTAGTGAGGATGGTGGCTGGTCCCTGTTGAGTGAGGATGGTGGCTGTCCCTGTCGGGTGGGGGTGATGGCTGGTCCCTGTTTAGTGAGGATGGTGACTGGTTCCTGTCGGGCGAGGGTGGTTGCTGGTCCCTGTTTAGTGAGGGTGATGGCTACTCCTTGCCTGGTGAGGGAAATAGCTGGTCCGTACCTTGTGAGGGTAATGACTGGTCTTTGCATGGTATGGGTGGTAGCTGGTCCCTGCTAGGTGAGTGTTGTGGTTGTTCCCTGCCTGGTGTTTGTTTTGGCTGGTCCCTGCCCAGTGAGTGTTGTGGCTTGTCCCTGCCTGGTGAGTGTTGTGGCTTGTCCTTGCTTGGTGTGGGTGGTGGCTGGTCCTTGTCTGGTGAGGGTGGTTGCTGGTCCCTGACCGGTGAGAGTAGTTGCTGGTCCATGCCTGATGAGGGTGGTTGCTAGTTCCTCCAGGTGAGTGTAGGGTGATACTTGCCCGGTGAGGGTGGTTGGGTGGTCCCTATTTATTGAGGGTGGTGGCTGGTCCCCGTTTATTGAGGGTGGTGGCTGGTCCCTATTTAGTGAGGGTGGTGGCTGGTTCCTGTTAGGTGAGGGTGATGGCTGGTCCTTGTTTATTTGAGGGTTGTGGCTGGTTCCTGTTAGGTGAGGTTAGTGGCTGGTTCCTGTTAAGTAAGGGTGGTAGCTGGTCCCTGTTTAGTGAGGATGTTAGCTTGTTCCTGGTAAGTGAGAGTGGTGGCTGGTCCCTGTTTAGTGAGGGTGGTGGCTGGTCCCTGTGTATTGAGGATGGTGTCTGGTCCCTAATTAGTGAGGGTTGTGGTTGGTCCCTGTTTATTGATGATAGTGTTGACTCGGTCCCGTTAAGTGAGGGGTGGTGGCCGGTCCCTGCTTATTGAGTGGTGGTGGCTGGTCACTGCTTGCTGATGGTGGTGGCTGGTCCCTGCTTAGTGTTGATGTTAGCTGGTTCCTGGTAAGGAGAGTGGTGGCTGGTCCCCATGGTGAGGGGTGGCGGCTGTTCCCTGCTTGGCTGAGTGGATGGCATGGGTCCCTTGCTAATGAGAGTGTGTGGCTGCCTCGCTTCCAGGAGGGGTGGTGGCTGGTCCCCTGCTTAAAGAGCGGTCGAGGTCCCTGCCAATGAGACGGTGGCTGGTCCGTGCTTGGGCATTTGCATGTGGCCGTGGTTCCTGTTTAGTGGAGGGCATCGATGCATCCCTGCTTGTCGAGGGTGGTGGCTGGTTCACGCGAGGTTGTGGCTGGCCTCGCTTAGTGGAGGTGGTGGCTGCTCCCTGCCGTTAGTGGGTGGTGGCCAGGGGTCCCTGTTTAGTGAGGGGGTGGTCAAGTATCCCTGCTGTTTAATGAGGGCCGTGGCTGGTTCTTGTCGGTGAGGGGGATGAACCAGCAGGTACTACGGTCCCGCCCCGAGGTGATCTTGAGGGCAGGCCACCTCGCTCGCAGGAGGTGTGGCTGGTCCCTGGGCGCAAGCGGAAGGTGCTGGCTGATCCCTCCCTGGTGGAAAGGTTGAAGGCTAAAATTTCTGTCTGTTGAGGATGCAGGCTTGGGTCCCTGCCTGTTGAGGGTGATGGCTGGTCCCCGCCTCTGGTGCGACAGCAGGTTCCTGCCCAGGAGGTGGTGGTGGCTGGTCCCCGCCCCTGAAGTGATGGCAGGTTCCCTGCTGTGAGGTGGTGGCTGGTCCCCGTGCCTCTGAGGGTGATGGCTGGCCCCTGCCTGGCAGCAATTGCTGCCCTTGGTGATGGTGGTGGTTGTTCCTTGCCGGGTGAAAGGGGTGGATGGTCCCCGCCTGGAGAGTGTGGTGGCTGGTTCCTGCGTCGAGAGGGTGGTGGTTGGTCCATTGCCTCTTGAGGGTAATGGCTGGTCCATGCCTGGTGAAGGTGGTGGCTGGTCCCTGCCTGTTGAAGGTAGTGGCTTGGTCTTACCTGGTGAAGGTAGTGGCTAGTCCTTGCTTGGTAAGGGTGGTGGTTGGTCCCTGCCTCTTGAGGGTGATGGCTGGTCCCTGCGTCGTGAAGGTGGTGGCTGGTTCCTGCCTGTGGAAGGTAGTGGCTGGTCCCTGCTTGGTGAGGGTGGTGGCTGGCCCTTGCCTGGTAAGGGTGGTGGTTGGTCCCTGCCTGGTGAAAGTGGTGGCAGTCCTAGACTCTGTTATATTTCACACAAACCCTGTTCAACGAGCTTTTAGTGTCCTGGTGGTCTAAAGGTAGCGTTCCCCGGTCACAGTCGTGGGTCGTGGGTTCGAATCCTGGCGGGGTGAGGTGTTGATAATTATATGTAGAAGTCCGCGTGCTTTAATGGGCTAATGAAATATATATGGATCCTCGTGTTTCGAAGCCGGATTTGGTAAAACGTTATTCTGACCACCTAAGTGATACGGGTAGTCCCCATTAGAGGTTCATGGCGCCATAAGCTCGTTGAACAGGCTTTGTGTGAAATATAACAGAGTCTAGGACTGCTTTTAGTGTCCTGGTGGTCTAGAGGTAGCGTTCCCCGGTCACAGTCGTGGGTTGTGGGTTCGAATCCTGGCTGGGTGAGGTGTTGATTATATATCTATGTATGTGCAACAGGTCGGAATTCTCTTCCCACTATATTTGGGGTTTATTATTATGAGGTGGTAATGCAGTGGAAGCGCCCCTTGGAGAAAAAACCCGAACCAGCACAAACATACTTAAATTTACTCACAAAATGAATTCTCCGTGACCCGTGGAAGGATAGCACCTGTGATTGGGGTGAATGAGACGCACTGTAAAATTTATACACTTCTATTCCCTCCAACACTACAGACAATCAATAATAGTACACCAACATATGCGCACCTGTTAACCTGGCTTAAAACACTACTCTGGGGAATAAAAGTTATACATGATATTGAAATTATTAGAAACTTAGAAAATGCCTCATTAGACAACAATAAATTCAAAGTATTAAGAATATGTTGCTTGCACACATGAACAGGCCTTAAGGGCTTTCAACAAAATGATATCAATCACTGAGAAAATGGTTTAGAAAATAAGAAATTATTAACTCCACCATGAATAGGTCTTAAGGGCACTCAACAAAATTATGTTACACCAACAGATGCACACCTCTTAACTTGGCTTAAGACACTACACTGGGGAACAAAGGTTATATATGATATTGAAATTATAAAGAAATATTAAATGCATTAAAGGAAAACTAAATCACAGTATCACTTACAACAGAAAGGATGAACCTTATCTGAAAAACATTTCCCTCGTTATCTGACATCAATTAGTGACACATGAACATTAAAAACAATACTATCAAAATTATTTAAGAAATATTTACTACACACAGCAAGACAATATCAGTCACTGAAAAAATATTATCACTATGTTAAGAAGTTATTGAGTCCACCAATACCCGTGAAAACATGCTCCTTAACCTCACACATCGGTTCCGCATGCACCCGTATTTTCTTAAGGCACAACAAGCCCTTCTCAACCTTGGAAAATGTACCTCTAAGTACCCACTCGAATCCTGATCTCATTGTGTGACCATTCATTCACTCAGCTAGCCTCATTTTACACTCAGTATATCCATGAAACGGAAGGGAGTGGGCCAATCAGACCTTGTTCAGTTGAGAGGAGCTCTAGCTTCCCGTTAGTAAAAGGTTTTCATTAAACTGCTTGAAGAAATGTGGTATTGTGAGCCGAGGTGGAGGAGATCTGATGACCCCAAACGATCGTCAAACGGGGACAGACGATGGTCCCACGTCGTTAGTTGTACACCCAGACAGCTGGTTTCACTCCAATCCTCACCATACTCAACCATGTGGGCTCAACTCTGGTGAGTGGACGTGTAAAGATCGTGTTTCATACCGCGTGGGCTCTACAGAAACCCTGCAACAAACCCTCTGTTAGCTATTGTCTCACATCACCGTCACTCACTCATTGTTTGTTCCTACCGCCCTATCTAGCTCTGTCTGAAATTGAATAAAACTCACTTGTTAATACTGATGTTAAATGAACGAAGGAAACCAGTTCACATGGTCGTCTCTCCTGGGTATAACGCACTGGTGGTCCTGCTGGCTTGATCACTCTCTCGACTCTACACAAACACGCTCCCACAAGGCAGCTCACGCCTTGAAGGAGTGACTTATATACCACACAACTAATAGCTTAATTAGGACGTACGCAACATTTTCAGACTAGGAAACGATCTATAATCATTTTTAATTTAATAACTGATATTTAATTTCATAATTCGCATCCAAATTAAGTCGCCAGAGTATACTTAATTTTATATAGGCGCAGTTACCTAAATTCTCACTACGGTTGTGGGAGCGCCACACTCACTCAGACGACCTTGAAAGACTCAGTATCGCCAATATTGGTATTGCGTCTCTAACTATCGCACTGAAATTTCTGAATATTACATATATATATATATATATATATATATATATATATATATATATATATATATATACATATATGCATATGTTTTTCTTCTTTCCTCAGGTTATCAGCATACCAGATCACGCGCACCTACAGTGATTTACTTGCATATATAATATATAGAGAAAGATATATATATATATATATATATATATATATATATATATATATATATATATATATATATATATATATATATATATATACGTTGCAACCATGTTCATTCTTGAAGATTTTGTGGCTAAGCCATCTGTGGAGGCTCTTGCTGACTTAACTAAAGCCCCGTGGAGTCAATTAGCTGCCCACTATGGGGTAGAGGTTCACTCCACACATAAGAAAGACGAGATTCGCAATCTAGTGTCTAAGCATTGGCCGGAAGAAACAATTTTCACTATGGAGGACTTAGAACTTCTTGGTCGACCTAGCGATGTACTTGTATTTAGACGGTTGGCACTGGAGAAACTTGAGATCGAGAAGTTATGTGCTCAGAATGAGAGATTGAGCCTTGACGAGGCTTCACACCCTGCTCTGGGTGAGAGACTATGGTATTTTAGTGTAGAGGACGCAGCCCGCTTTGTACCAAAATTTGAGGAGGAACCTGAAGGGTGTTTCCATCATTTTGAGAGAACAGCCAAGCTCCATGATTGGTCTGTGGATAAATGGGCATTGTTGGCACACAGTTCTTTTGTGGGGAGAGCTCAGGAGGTATTTGCTGCATTAGTCTGAGGACTACGAAATAGTCAAAACTGCAGTACTTAATGCATATCAGCGAGTTCCCGAAGCTTATCAGCAACAGTTTCACAACTTCCGGAAATCTGACAAACATGCATTTGTAAGGTTCCTCCGCAGAATTAGTTTCTATGTCGGAAATGGGCCGAGAGCAAGATGTCCACCCTCGAGTATGGAGAATTATTAGAATTGCTCATACGAGAGGAAATCAAACACTGTATTCCTGCTAGGGTGTGAGCTCATATAGATGAGCGTGGGATCGGCACCTTTGCCGCAGCTAGTCCTGCTGCTGATCATTTCTCTCTCACTAATTATGATAATTTTCGCAGAGCGCAGGTGCCTTTATTCCAGTCCTCTCAGCCATAGTCTGTTAATGACCCATCTTCAAGTTCACAAAAGGGACAATCTACCAGAACAGCAATGCGGGATGCCTCGGGGATCTCTTCCCGTCCTGCCTCGTCAGTTTCAGATGAGAACACTGTTCTGGAGAGGAATAAAACTGATGTTTCTGGTGAAACGAGTAGTCTAGTTTATCGTTATTGTAAAAATCCTGGTTATGTCATAGCTAACTGTAGAAAGCTGGCCGTTAAACGCAATTCCTCAGGCAAGTGATGAACTTGATGCAGTGCATACACGTTCTGGAGTTACCCCTCCTAAAGTACCACTTTTCTTAAGACCATTTTGTTCCCAAGGTCTCCTAGCCCATAAGGAATCAGTTATGCCCTTTTACTGTTTTATGAGGCACCGATTCTGATTTATCTTGCATATTTAAGAGCGCTGTTCCTAACTTTGATTGCTATACGTGTGAGACTATAAGTTTATCAGGTTTACTTGGAACTGCTAAATATTATTTGTGTAAAGTTGACCTTAAATGTACAGTCACCCAAAAAAGTCCTGTGGCGAACCACGAACCCCGATATTCAGACTCGTGAACCCGAAGCAGTAGACACTGATACATTATTCTGTCCATAAATGCTTCGGATTCAAGAGTCTGAATCTCGGTGTTCATGGTTCGCGACAGGACTTTTTTGGGTGTGTGTACCTTTGTCTCTGATTGTGTGACCTTAGCAGTAGTCGACAGCCTGCCATTCGCTGGTATTTCAGTCTTGATAGGAAATGATGTTGCCGGAGACCAAGTTTCCCCTTGCACTCTAGTCTCCACCAAACCCACTTGTGAGAATAACATTCAGGAGTTAGGGAGCAAATTTCCTAAGCTTTTTCCTACCTGTGCGATCACGCACAGTGTGAGCCGTATATTTAATCCAATTTGAAACTGTTTTGGATAATTTCCTTCATTGCTTTTATCTCAAGTCTGGATTGCTCTTGCGTAAATTTAGACCTTTAACGGCCCAGGCAGATCACCCCTGGGAGACCGTTCACCAGATAGTCATTTCGAAGCGGTCACCTTGGTATACGTAAGAATACTCTAAGATTCTCTCTCTCTTATTTTCTGGACAAAGCTTAAACAAGATGTTAGCTCATACTATAGGATCCATCACCTTTGCCAAGTTAAAGGTAAATCTGACGAGGACTTCTCATATCTACAGAAAGATCTAAAAAAAAAATCGCATGGTCTGAAAAATGGCAGATGAAATTTAATGTGGACAAATATATAGTACTTAGTCTAGAAGATGTAAACAGAGAAAGTAGATATCAGATAAGCAACGTTGTTATAGAGAAATCCGACTGTGAGAAAGATTTAGGAGTAATTATAAGTATTAATCTTAAATCAAGACAACAATGTCTATTTGCTAGAAAAACAAGGCTAATAAAGTACTTCTGTTCATACAAAGGAGTGTTAGTTACAAGATTAGCGAGGTTATCATTAAACTATATCTTACGCTTGTGAGACTTCACTTGGATTACGCATTTCAGTTATTGTCAGCGTACCTCAGAATGGATATAATGTAGAATCCTAGAAGGAATTTAGAGGAGAATAACAAGAGTAATCCCGGGCATTAAGAACCTTAAGTACAAAGACAGGTTAAAACATCTTAATTTGCACTCCCTCGAGAGACAAAGAGTGAGGGGCGATATGATCGAGGTGTATAAATGGAAGACAAGGTTAAACAAAGATGATATAACAAAGGTACTCAAACTATCCAACCAGGAGCGAACTCTCAGCAATGGTTTTAAATTAGACATTTTTAGATTTTGGCGCGAGATAGGTAAACATTGGTTTGGAAATTGAGTAGTGGATGAGTTGAACTAATCACCAAACATCATCATTAGCTCGAATACTCTGGATAGATTCAAATACTGGTTGGTTGGATATATGAGCGATAGGGGTTGGGTGTAAATGGGACTGCCTAGTTTCCTCCATTTTTATGTTCTTGTGTTCTTATGGATGTGATTTGTAAAGATTATGTAGCACTGGTAACAGCGAAGAGAGTGGATGATGTAAGTAATGATGACCCATCTCATTTTTTCTGATCCAAATTGTATAATGCTGAAATCTTAATGAATCCCAGTGATAAACTTGTACACTTGCCTGCCACCCAGGCGACCGATATTACTTGTCTTCTACAGGAACATCAGGACATCAGGACACCTCGTCTCTGCTCCTTACTGCAACATGACATGGAGACTCGAGTAGCCTATCCAATACGGCAAGCCCCATATCGTTTAATTGTTGAGCAGAGGGAATTCCTGCAAGCAGAGGTCCAACGACTACAGGAGCAGAGCCTGACCCATCCGAGTCTGAGTTCTTGGGCATCGCCAGTGGTCCTATTCCCTAAGTCCGGGGGGGGGGGGCGGCTTTCTCCTTTGCGTCGACTACCGGAAGGTAAATAGTGTGATCATGACAGATTACTTTCCTCTTCCCAGGATGGACAATATTAACGATGATCTGGGACCCGCTCGCTATGTCTCCACGCTGGATCTGCTGCATGGCAGGCTGATCTGCCTGGTGGTCGGGTGTACCTGGACGACCTCGCCATCTGGAGTGATTCCTGGGAAAAGCACGTACAACGACTTCGAGCATTGTTTATCACCCTGTCTGCAGCAAACTTGACGGTTAACCTTCCAAAGAGTGAGTCTGGGCACGCACTCACCTATCACATGTGATGGGCCGAGGTTAGTTGTCCCATGTTGCTGCAAAGGTGGAGGCCATCAAGGACTACCCTATACCTCTCGACAAGAAAGGAGTGAAGCGGTTTCTCGGCATGGCTGGCTATCACCGCCGTTTTTGTCGGTATTTCTCTTAAATGTATCCTCCTCTGACTGACCTTTTAAGTCCAGAAAGAGTCTTTGTTAGGGTAAATGATTGTCAGGGGGGCCCTTGAGAACCTGAAGACACCTTGTCGATTGCCTTTGTGTTTCAAGTGCCGGATTTTCGAAAGCCGTTTCTTCTGCACGCCGATGCTAGCGATTATGGTGTTTGTGTCGTACTCCTACAAGAGAACTCTGGTGAAGTGTTGCGCCCTATTTGCTATTTCTCACAGAAATTTAAGTGTTATCAAAAGGTGTACCCCACTGTAAAAAAGAAGGAATTCGGAATGGTATTAGCCCTTGAAAAGATTTAAGTGTATTTATCGACCAGTCTTGCCCCATAACAGTTTTTAGTGATCACATTCCACTCACCTTTATATAAAAGATTAAATTTAAAAATACACGAATGTTACGGTGAGCTCTGGCTCTACAGCCCTTCCACATAGAACTGAAACATATTTATATTTATATATCTGTATTATCTGTGAGCCGCATGGTGGGTTAGTCAAGGTATGGCGAGGTATTTCATCATCCACTGGAAGTCATGGGAGGATTGATCTTGGCATAACTTGTTTACTAAGACATGTTTGAAGAAATTTTAATCGTAATTTCAATTCATGGTCCTTCATCATCGAAGAGGAATATTCAGTAATGAAGGGAGACAACTTGTAGAGAAGTTGAAGAATTGGCGCGTGGAATCCTTGTGCAAATAAATAATAATAATAATAATAATAATTAACGGTTTATTGAAAAAGTTCTGCAGCCCGAAGGCTGGAAATATACATTGGACATAAATGACTTATTACATACATTGGTGATCAGCCCTTGTATACCTTGGCCAAACAAATTCAATGGATATGGCCGGAGCGTTATGGTTAAGACAAACTGGTGGTTATGTTTGGGGGGCTGCACATCGAGATGACAGCTCTGAAGATGCTGAGGGACTGGCGAGAAGGCCGTGGCTGGGTGGAGGCACTAGTTCAAGTCGAGATTGCGACACCAGGATCAGCTGATTCCTTTCTAAGAGCAGCCTACGTCACCCGCACAAAGAGGTCTGACCAAATTACTGCTGCGGCACTGTATATTCTACAGAAACGTACCTATGGTCGCTTCTGCTTGCAAGACGTTGACTATACCGAATATCTGCCCAAGTTCAATGCCTGGTGCAAGAAGAGAGAAGAAGACACCCCCTTGTTCCAGTACTGGGCAACACTAATAAAGGGAAACAGCTTGTAGAGAAGTTGAAGAATTGGCGCGTGGAATCCTTATGCAAATAATAATAATAATAATAATAATAATAATAATAATAATAATAATAATAATAATAATAATAATAATAATAATAATAATAATGATAATGATAATGATAATGATAATGATAATGATAATGATAATGATAATGATAATAATAATAATAATAATAATAATAATAATAATAATTAACGGTTTATTGAAAAAGTTCTGCAGCCCGAAGGCTGAAAATATACATTGGACATAAATGACTTATTACATACATTGGTTGTTTAACAAAAGCTTTCATTATAGAAAGGAAAAGGAACAAACAGTGAACATACAAAGAGGGCATTACAAAGGTACTCAAACTATCCAACCAGAAGCGAACTCGTAACAGTGGTTGTAAATTAGACAAATTTAGATTTAGGCGCGAAATAGGTAAATATTGGTTTGGAAATAGAGTAATGGACGAGTGGAACAAGTCACCAAATATCATCATTAACTCGAATACGCTGGATAACTGTAGTTGGGCGTGATCCATATACATGCTGATAACCACATTCGAAAAAAGAAAACCCGTAGTTCCCAAGCATTTTCGTGCAGTGGATTTAGTTGTGATTTTAAACTGTTTACAAAGGTCCCAAGTGATGATTTGCTCGAGTTTCTCACAGATTACCTGGAAAATATTTTCTTGCCCATCTCAAACAATATTTTCATTGAACTTATCAAACTGTGTATTAAGGATTGAAAATTTGAATTCAATGGAGAATACTACTCGTATAATAAGAAAAATGGTATGGCGATGGGTAATCCGCTTTTACCAGTGCTGAGCAACTTATAAATGGAATATTTGGAGGAGAAACTGCAAAGTAATATTTTACTACCTTTAACAGTTTAGTTTAGATATGTATATGATGTAATATGTCTTTGGCCATATTAAAAGATCTTAGAAGTATTTCTACTACTATTTAACAACTAAGCCCCCTCGATCAAATTCACTTTAGAATTAGAAAGTGACTGTGTATTACCATTCCTACTTTGTCTGATGCACAGAGTATGTAACACCCTTAATTTTAGTATTGATGGGGAATCTACTAACGTTGAATTGAATTGAATTGAAACAGTTTATTTAGCCAGAAAAACACAGATACAGAGTGGATAATAATAACAATATTAACATGGCTGAGCCAGTTGAGGACCTGAGCTCTCTTTGAGGCACCTGATATATACTATACATTTATCTCAAGGAAGTATTATGTAACATTTAGTATCATCTGGAATAGTACAATAGCATGGTAGCAATAATTTCATCTCATAGTGTTACCACGGTTATCACTTCAATATTTATTTATTTTATTATTTATTATTTATTATTTTTGTATTATTATTATTTTTTTACTTATATATTTATACATACATATATCATACATATATATATATATATATATATATATATATATATATATATATATATATATATATATATATATATATATATATATATATATATATATATATATATATATATATATATATATATATATATATATATATATATATATATATATATATATATATATATATATATGAAGGAAACAAAAAAGAATTCCAAGCGCTTTCGTAATTCACATCTGTACTCACCCCTGAAGATGAATTACACAAAGCGCTTGGGAACTCGTGTTTCTTCTTCCTTGTACAGCATATACCTAGATCACGCGCACCTACAGTGATTTATTTGCATATATATATATATATATATATATATATATATATATATATATATATATATATATATATATATATATATATATATATATATATATATATATATAGTGTGTGTGTCAATTTAGAAGTGAACTGGCTAAATTGAAAATCAAAATATTTAGTAGCAATTTGTAGCAGTCTCTTTAAGCATACAAACAATATTCTGGCATAAATTTTTTTTATAATAAGTCCTACCTACATCAAATGGATTTTTAAATGTACATATTTGTGAATTTATAACATAACCAGCGTTTGCACACATGTTACTGTTTCAAGTTTCAAATTATTATATTTTTATTATCCGTAGTCTATTTAATAACCAATGCCTTCATACTCTCTTTGCTTTGGTTTCTTGTCATCAGTAATCTGCTTGCTATTTGCGCTGATGTAACCTTCTCGCCTCTCGTGGCTGTAAGCATGGCCCATGCTTCTGTGACCATTTCACATCTCCACACTTCCCAGAGTGTGGGAAAGCCCTCGGCACCTGCATTGCAGAGTCTCTTTAAGGTTCTCAATTCTTGGCCTGGATTAGACTTGTTGTCAATGGTGGCTCTAAGACTTCCAAACTCAAGTCAACCAATTCTGACAATTTGGTGGCATTGACGTTTTATTGGGGAACTTTTCTTGAATGAAACGAACAGTCTCCCCAACTGGTCGTCATCTATTAGCGTTCTCTAATCTTTGGGGCGGCTTCTACAGCCTCCCGGTTCGGGAATTTGGTTGCATTGACTGCAAAAGCATTGCTTGCAAACTGCTTCTGATCGAGCATACCAAGCGGACCTTCTTGCCTGGAAGTAACCACGATGTCCCTCACTACTGCCTTCCTCTGTGTTCTTACTAGCTGCAATTGAAACAAAGGTGATTGGGCCCATCCACCCACATAGGATTAAGTTTCACACTAAACCACTGGGAAGATAAGCTCAATAATAAGTTAACAATTAACCTCAAATTCTTCAACTTTGCCCTCAATTCGTGTTTGAAATCAAATCACTGCAGGAAACGAAGAGCTGTAGTTAACCAACGGCGCTGTGACTGACAGGTCCCAATCTCCAAAGAGAGCCAATGACTGAGGCACTTCTCCTGATCTTATTGCTTGGGCACTAGGATTGATCTGTGCTGAGATCTTTGTTAACTCCTTCAGACAACACTGAAGGGAGGCCAACTTCGACCTTTGGAAAGGTTGTATTTATTTCTAGTTGTGTTTGGCTTCTGTCAACGCCGGTACCAAGGGACCTGACCACTTGTTGTTGCTCTTTAGCCAGGACCATCAAGTTCCTGGATGAGATGACAAAGTAGCTCATACTGTATGTAAATCACATACAATCCAAACAGAATCTACTTCCTAGTTTTCTCTAAATGCTCTTCTTGCCCCCCACCACCGTACAATTGTTCTGCAGTTGAATCTCCTGCCAACAGCCTGCAGTGAACTGCCAAGTCCTCTCTCCTAGACCCAACATAAAAGCCTGATCAGCAATGACCTCTGCATGTTTCTTCCCTTCTGCTTCAGTTCCGGGAGCAAGTGAAGCAAAACCGACCACCAGGCTCAGAACAGACCAGAGTAGTGACAGCTATTTGATGAGACCTGGAAACTTTCTGTTCACTTCCTCTACTTCCAGCAAAACTTTTGTGTCATCTATTCTTCCATCAAAACAAAAAGACAGAGAGCCCTCCCTCGCTTAAATCTTTTCATGCTGATCAGATATTTCCTTCATTATTTTTCTTGTGCTCTTCCTAATTTTATTGCTGGAGTCTATCACCAAAAAGATACATCCTCTCATTGATGAAGGCCTGCATCTATCAGCGGCAGTTGCAATTTCTGCAGCCTCACAGTCAGCATGGTGGCGAATACTAGCTAAAGCAATGTTTGAAATATTTCTTGTGTTGTATTTCATTTCTTTAGTAAGGGTTTTCAAGATGGCTCTTTGGAACTATCGGCTGATATTTGCTTCCTGTTCATCAGAAGAACTATCAAAAAGAAGTGATAAACATCTTGACACAGCTCTTCCTCTCTTTGGATGGCTTCTTCACTCTTCATTTTCTTCTTTTGTTTCCCTCTCTCCCGGATTTCTCTTCTTGGCATTAGCAATCTGCTTCTTTGTTTCTGAATAATCTAGTGATTGGTATACTTCCTTGGCCTTCTGCCTTTGTCCTCTGTGCCTTTATAAATTCAAGCTCTAAAACAGGATCTTCTTTTTCACGAGGACAACACAATCAATGTAAGAGATTATTTTCTCTCTTACAGGTGAGAACCTTGAGTTGGATTCAAGAACATAATTGTATGGAGCACTTGCAGGTCAAAGATAATAAACAAATTATCAAGTGTGTGCAGAAATTCATTTTTCCTGTTAGGTTCCTTTACCAGTGATGTTTCAACTGCTTTTTGTGCCATAATTTCGTTAGTTTTGGCTCAATATGGTTCGACACTGATTAATCACAGGTGGTTTGAATGGTGCATTAGCTTTTGTCCATTGATGCAGAAGAGGGACTATCATGTCATTTATGGGTTCTTTTTATCTGTATAGTTCCTTCTGTCCCTTTGCATTTTTTCTCGAAGGAGTAACCCTAATCATAGCATGTCTCTCACTGTTGGAAGTTCACAGTACAGGAAGCTCCTTCCTTTACCAACTTCTTGAGCTCAAGTGGGTTGACAGCGACTTCTTGTCTTCCAGATTTTGACATCTTCACACTATCTGACAAATAGAAAAATGTTTCAATGTTTCATAATTCAATTGTTGTTTCAAAAATATCAATTTGTTTTATCAAAAATGCTGTAACAGAAATAACATAATAATTTCTTAGAACATAATGTTTTATACAATGATATAAGTAACTGCGACAATCAATATGCCCTACTTACAATAATTAAAATGTAGAAGATTCGTCTGGTAGAGTAGAGTTGCAAGTGCAATGAGAACAAACCACCGTCTATGATATCTAGAAGGAAGTGGGCAGGCACTTATCCTCACGCTTGGTACAAGTCAAAACAAAATTAAACTGTCCCCGGAGGAAACCTGTTCATGTTCATGTTCTGACATGCATATTGTACACAAGCTATAGAACCATAAAATGCTCCATAATCCATATGCTTACATGAGATTAGTTAATATCAAGTGAATAATTCTAATCAAGTCTCATTAATTTGTTGAAATACTGATATTTTGAAACTTTAGAGTATAATTGATGATGTAGGTGAGGTATATATATCATTACCACAATGAAAACGTGGAAATAATTGATAAACACACGGAAAATGAAAAACGGAGTATCGTCTTATTCAACATCTTCCATTTCCGTGTGATTTAAGATATATATATATATATATATATATATATATATATATATATATATATATATATATATATATATATATATATATATATATACATATATATATATACATATGTATATACATGTACACACACATACATACACATATGCATATACATATAAATTAGAGTGGAATTTAAAAACATAAGTATAATGGGAGAGCAGTACAATCTGGGTTGTACAGTAATGAGGTTGAACAAGAGGACAGAACTTTCAGGATTATGTCTAGTTGGCAATTATGTTTATTGCAATGGTAATTACTTATTCATTTACATAATAATTTCCGATAAAACGGTTTTGATGGTACAATAAAAGCAGGTACTGTAAATATAGGAAATTTTACAAGAAGTATTAATACTTCAACAGTAGACATTTTTTTAGAGATGATTTAAAGGAAGGGAGCGTACTGTAGTCGTTGCTCGGATGTGTGGGGGTAAGTTGTTCCACACCTTCACACCATGATATTTTATGGAGGTCTGGGACTGAGAGGAGTAGCTCTGGGTGCCTTAAGTTGTATCTCTGATTATTCCGGAACTGGAAGTAATTATTGTCAAGCAAGTGACTGATACATTTGTAAACAAAGAGGGCACAGCAGTAAGTGTTAATATCCTCGAATTTTAAAAATTTCAATATAGCAAATTTTTCGTTTGTGTGATCTGTTTTTTTCAAGTAGGTCATTGTCCGTACAACTCTCTTTTGTGCAGTATCCAGAGATTGTGTTTTTGAAGAGCCAGAGGCCCCCCCATAGTGTGTGACAGTGTATCAGGTGTTGGTAAACAAGATCATGATAGATTTCTTTCATTGCTGTGAGAGTGAGTGACTGTCGAGTGTGATACATGATACCACACTGTTTATTGATTTTACTGTGAATGGCTTGTATGTAGTTTCTCCAGTTAAGTTTCTCATCAACAATAACTCCGAGGAATTTAGTATTTTGCGTTCATATATTCATAATTAATCCTTCCCATCATAATAGAGTGAAATAGTCAGTATTTTTCTTTTCAAATTTTACGTGTTCTACGAATATCCAGTCCGGAATTCATTGATGAGGAATATATATATATATATATATATATATATATATATATATATATATATATATATATATATATATATATATATATATATATATATATATATATATATAACATTGGATTGAACTTTAAAATACCTAGAGCTTTTGTAGACATACAGTATGCCTTATCATCGCTAAGAAATATTTTTACAGGACTGATCCTAAACCTCCTCATGACAATAAGATCTCTTTGTATTAGCATTTAACAACAACAAAAAATCCTTCTAATTCCTCTACAACTGAAAACCTGGAACGCAAATGTAACGCTTAATAATTCATGCACTGTGAACAAATGTTAATTAACAACTCCTCAGCAATGCAGAAGGTTGCATTTATAAGGTTACTTGAATGGAATGTAATATGTTTTACTTCGGTCAGAAGGGCAACGATCTTATAACTAGACTTAAACAGCATAAAATGTAGTGTTGGGACAGGCCGAGAATCCAATGCTTTGTTCATTCACATGATAAATAATAATCATTGCATTGACTAGGCTAATACCTCCTCAATCTTACCTTGTAATTCTAGTCTCAATAAATAACCGAATCTGTCAATATGAATTTCACTAATGACATGTACAAATTGGACAACTTTGTGATTAAGAAGATTTGTAAGCAGGTGAAAGAGTTGGGTCACTACTTAAAGACTTGAATATGGTGGACACCTGCTCTGTGTGTGTGTGTGTGTGTGTGTGTGTGGAGAGAGAGAGAGAGAGAGAGAGAGAGAGAGAGAGAGAGAGAGAGAGAGAGACTTGCTAGGCTTCACATTAATCTCCCAAGAGCTGCATCGCTCGTCCTCCGATCGACATGAGTGTTGAAGGTTAAGTGAGTGATCATTTTGACTTAAAACTTATGTGATCCTAGGCGTCTGGGACCAATCAATTACAAACCAAAACTAGAATAAGGTCGGTGCTGATTTTCGACTTCAATAAAAAATGAACTTATAGTGAGGAAGGTCTCTGGTCTTGCCAGATGAAAGTAATGGCTGGTCCCTGTCGGATGAGGGTAGTCACTGGTCCCTGCCTGGTGAGGGTTTGTTCCTGCCTGATGGGGGTGGTGGGTGGTCCCTGTTTGGTTAAAGTAGTGGCTGGTCCCTGCTGCCTAGTGAGGGTAGTGCCTGATCCCTGCCTAGTGAGGGTGTGGCTGTTCCCTGCCTTTTCAGAGTAGTGGCTTATCTCAACTGCTGCCAACACCTTGCAGAAACTGTCACCAACACTACACGGAAACTGACACTGCTACCAACATTACAGGTAAACTGTTGCCGACACAACGTGGAAACTGAGAACTACCCCCATTACCACATGGAAACTGCTTGGAACTGCTATTCACACAATGTGGAAACTGAGAACTACTACCAACATCTCATGGAAATTGGGAATTGCTGCCAACACAACATGGAAACTAAGCACTGCTACCAACACCACACGGAAACTGAGAACTGCTGCCAACACAACACACAAACTTAAAACTGCTGCCATTATCACACAGAAACTAGGAACTGCTGTCTACACTATAGATAAACCGAGAACTGCTACCAACACCACACGGAAACTGGGAACTACTTCCAACACTACATGAAAACTGGAAACTGCTGCTAACACAACGCGTAAGCTGCCACCAACACCACTCGGAAACCCCCACCAACAGCACAGGGAAAATGAGAACTGCTGCCAAGACAACACGTAAGCTCACTAACACCACACGGAAACTGTCACCAACACAACACGGAATCTGCCACCAACACCACATGGAGGCTGTGAACTGGGATGACCGCTAACGCCAAGTAGGGCTGTGGTCGCCGACACCATGTGACAGGTGAGAAGTGAGTGCGCATCGGGTACAGCTGAGATCCTATAACATCATGTGAAATTACTTGGTAATACCACGTGGGTGGCAACTGACCCCCCTCCCACCACACCACGTCTCTGCTGTGAAACGAGAAAATGGATAGCGGACGAGTGTCATATCAAGAGGCTCTCGGTAAACTGGCCCTCTCCGCTTCCTCTGATCATCATAAGGCCTCCAACTGTCAGTTTGGGACAGAGCTGTTGTATTGTTCTTGCTACCAGCCATTTTGAAATGGATCCCCCCCTCTAAGTCCAACTGTTCGACACCACAGGTGCATCAGGGATACATGAGCAGCCCCCTTCCAATAGCAGAATTTTTGTTAAATGAGCTACTTCTATTATTACCATATGTCATTTTTGTCGTCACTGCTCATTGTGTATTTTCAGCATTTGGATGCTAATTATGTTCATGTTTATTTCATATTACTCACCCAAATACACCACACATACATTGCTAACACTCGTTCATACTAATAAATACAAACATGCATACGAGCTAAAAATAGTATTCCTACACACACACACACAAACGCACACACACATTCTTGATCTTCTTTTTCCTCTCGGATAGATTTAAATGTTAACAACGTTGTTTACTTCCACAGGTAAAGGTTCTTGTGTGTCATTCTACCCTCACCTTCTCCAAGTCCATTTCTACTAAATGGATCTTGCCAATGGTCACCAGTGGTCACGGGTAAGTTGTACTTACCAGTGGTCACCAGTGGTCACTCTTGGTTAACTGAGATCATTGTTGTCAATTGTATTCATTGTCATCAGCTGTACTTACCTGCGGTCAGCTGTACTCACCTATTGTCGGGATACGGACAAAAACCCCACCGGACAAAATCCCCAAGGACAAAAACCCCAGGGCAAAAACCCCACCGGACAAAATCCCTTAGGACAAAATCCCCACCCCTACCGGACAAAAACCCCACATAGTAAAAAAATAAAACTGAATTTATTTAAAGTTTTCAATAATTTTCTTACAAATCCACTTTGATATTAGATCTTCCCATTACTGTCCTCACTTTTTGAGACCTCAGGGGACCCGTGACCTCCCAATCTCTGGTCTCTCAGGTCTGTTTAATGACGTGTGGTACCATGAGGCGAACTGTATAAAAACCTTGTTCACTTGTGCACTAATTCAGTTTTCCTTAAGCAGTCTTTGAATACAGTCGGAAGCTAGATAGCTCGTTTCTATTTTTCATTCAAATTTCATTTAACGTTAGGTTAGGTTAGGTTAGGTTAGGTTAGGTTCCAGTAGAGATGGGGTTTTTGTCCGGTAGAGGTGGAGTTTTTGTCCTAGGGGTTTTTGTCCAGTGGGGTTTTTATCCGGTGGGGTTTTTGTCATGGACCCCCTATTGCTACCTGTACAGTATTCACCTCTGGTCAGCTGCACTCACCGATGGTGAGTGCCGATTTTTCTCCTGGGGATTAACTGACAGTGCAATGGCTAGTGTTAATTGTGAGCAACTCCGTGCCTCCTTGAAGGCTGGGCTGGTGAAGGTCAAGGACGAAAACCTGAGGTTAAGGAAAGCGATTACAAGGACAAAGGAGGAAGATACGAGACAGGGATAGTCTGTGTCTGACAACAACACAGGTCAATGGAGGGTCGTAAGGAGAGGAATGACCAAACTTTTGCTGAAAAAATACAAGAAAACGACAACAGCTATGTGTAATATTTTTTTTAATTCTTTGGTAGACGAAATAGACGGTAACATAGTCAAGGACAAGGCTGACAAGATGGTACGAAAACCTTAATTGTTAACGATTTTCAGGTAAGGTACAGTTGGCTCCGCTCCTGACTTTACCACTTAACGTTGCCAATCCTCTCTTTTCTTGGGGTATGAACCCCGAACTCTGAAGTGTGAATTCGAAGCATTCGCTAGCGAGTGGGAAGAAGGGTGGGATGTGTCCTGGGTAGGTGTCTCTCTGCGGGGAGGGGGGGTATTTAGGTGAGGATGGGACGTGTATAGTATATCGACTGGGAGGGATTACATTGCAGAATAACGCTTTGGCAATATCGACGGAGTTTCCTCAACAGAGTGTAATCGTCTAAGTTTAGTCAGATGAAAATGATAAATTTACAATAGAATGAGAGGGGGATATCTTGAAGATGCAGCCAAGTTTTGTTTAACCCCGGGACTACAAGATGGAAATTCCCCAGCTGAATAAAATCGTCTGGCGGCAACCAGAATAAAATAAATAAGAAGACGTCGTACTGAAGGGATTAATTAGCAATCAAAACAACCAGGAAGTGGGCACCACATATTTATTGTACTACAAACTTAAAGTGAACAAAAATAGTTCAGTTGGCAGCTGTCCGGTATAGAATCAGCAAACCTCGTACTGTAGTTCAGTTGTGCCAAACAAGTTAAATGGATAAAAACTGACATTATTATTATTATTATTAATATTATTATTATTATCAAATGTGATATTTGCGCTGCAAGGCTGTTGCTTAAAGATGTTAAATAATAAAGTTCTATATTATGCACTAGACGCGACAGCAACCCTTGACGAAGGTGCAAGAGGAACCCTCGACAAACCCACCCATTCCTTCACCCTCCTTGCCTCCACCACCCAATTCCTCCTCTGTGTTGCTGGTAGTGGAATCACTGCAGACAATTTGCAGAGTAGAATAATGTCGTGTCCTCTCATTTCGATGAGGTATTTATGATGAGAATACAAATACAAGTGATATCCAGTATTTCAAGCAACGGTCACGAACTTATGAAATCAAATCATAATTGTTTAATTTTCTATTATCTGGTTTATTGTAGGACAGAGGCAACTCACGTCAACGTGAGCCAAACAGAATACAGAGACAGCCAATCACCCGAGGTGATAAAGTGGCCCCAAAGAATTACACGGTCACTCTCGACCTCCAACACCTATCGTTATGAACCATCAAGACAACCTTCAAAGTCAATGTGGTCGCATCATCGCTCTCCACGAAGAGGGCCTTCTTAACCGGGCCATCGCTCAACGGCTGGGAATTTCGCGGCCCACTGGTCTATTCGGTGTGATGAGAGAAGAGACCCCAGTCACCGGTCACGAGTGACTACCCAGGAGGAGGACGACCTGATCCTGCAGGCAGCGGAAGCCAACCCTTTCACCAACGCCAAGGCAACTAGGGAAGACCTACTGTAGCTTTGGGGGTGTCTATGTCCACAGTGCGGCGACGGTTACACCCAGAAGGCATTCACCACCGAGTACCAGCGATGCACCCCCGCAATGCCAGGTTTGCCTTCACCCAGCAGTATGTGGCCAATGATATGGAGTTCTGGGAAAGAGCCGTCTTCACAAACGAAAAACTTTCACCTCCAGCAACCACGGCTGCATTCACATGTGGAGGAGGAATAATACAAGGTAAGCGTAATAACCCTTAATCTTGTTGAAGATATAAATTAAGATTTAACACCAATTATTCTTTTTCCACGGTCATGTTAGAAAATGTGCACAACCAAAACAAACTCACCCTCGCTAGCTCATTCACCCATGCTCCTCGTGGTAGAAAGTGAAGTAGACAAGATCAAAACTATCACAGCCAGTCCTCTCTGCTTTTCCCTTTCACCCTCTTTTACTTCAAAGCCGGTGAAACAAAGTAGGTTTCATTCCATCTCTTCCTCAGACTACCTCTCCCCCTTGTCCCCCTTACCCCCGTCCTGTGAGTCCTCTCCACATCTCACTTCACTTACCCTGTATTGGTATCCCAAATCCTAATTTATTACAGGATCCCATATTTGCAAGAACTCTCAATGTTATCCATGTCTACTAGCATAATTCTAAGCTTTCTACTATTCAGATACAATCGCCGCAATATTTATGAGGAGGCGCGGAGTGGCCAAGTCACAATAACTATTTGGGGCTACATGACTCTGCATGGAGTAGGTGACGTGATGCAGATAGACGGCTGTTTCACCTCACAGAAATATGTCAATTACAAGATTTTTTCCTTCCATCCCTTAGAGACATAAAATTCCCATTCCCTCCGGGCCCCAGAATTTTTTTTCAAAATCTTCGCCCAGTCCATATGGCCAGGATAGTCCAGCAGTGGTTTACCACTAAAGACTACTTACTGGTGGTAGACTGGCCGAGCAGGGGCTTTGATATGAACCCCATAGAAAATCTATCGGGTACGATCGTAAACACTTGGGAAGTTGGGAGGCAGAGAGGGAGATGACTCCAGCAGCATTAATGGCCCACACCAGAGCACAGTGGGAGTTGCTGCGGGCCAAGCCACAGCTGGTGAGGAGCCATGGAGCTTCTATTCCAGACCGGCTATAGGCGGTCATCGAGGAGAGTGACTGGACGCGGTTCTGAAACTACTGGTCTCAGTAAGGAAATAAAATTATTTAAAAATATGAGTTACTGAACTATAGATATGAGAAGCAATAAATATCCCTACAGCTTTGTTTAATATTTCCACTTTCTTATTTATGACTAAAGCTTGAGGTCTGTAATTATTTCGTTCGTTGGAGATTATTGAATAAGCTGAAATTCTGTAACTGATTTTAACCCATTTTCACTACGTCGCACTATTTCATTCAGCTGAGGGGAACCCCTTCGTTGGTGAGAAGGTTAATCAAAATTACATACCAAATAAGGAGAAAAATTAAAGTTATTTCTTTACAGTGACGTGACGGCTCCCATACACAGAGTTGCTGTTGAAGGTTGTGGGAGTTATTCGTTCCAGCTACTTGGCCACAATATTGTTTGGTGTCGCTCATAGGAGCAATTGTGGCTGTGCAGGACAATGAGACCCTTGTCGTTGACGCAATGAGTATAATTCGTTCAAAACCTGTTGAATGCACCAGTACACACAGTTTGAATAATATGATTAATATATAGTACATAAATACACTTATTAAAGTAATTTAGAGTTCTCAGAGGATTCAACAGCTCACAATCACACTCACGTTTTCTGGTCTAGGATTAGACCAACGAGAACAAATATAATGTCCTACAGGAAGATGTTGGCTGACGAGAATCAAGATGTTGCCTCAATCTTAGAAGGAGATAGTCTGCCCCTCAAGCGATCACACAGCTGCTACCAGCTCCATCTCGCTTAGTAAGCTATCTGAGTTGTAAATGGTCTCTTCAACTTAACATGTGGCCGGCGAGCACAATTGCGCGTAGCGATAACACTCCCCCTGTCGGGCTTCGCTCTAAATCACGGCCTACCATTAGATTCACTCTCTCCGACCCCTTCCAACAGGCAGAGTCTCGTTGCCGGGCGTATTAACACTGAATCCTCTGACACTTCGCACCAGGCTATCGTCGCTCGGTAGTGCCAACAGTACTCTTCCTAGCATTCACTGACTCCTGGGGAGGGGTTTTCCAGAGATTATCACGATATCCCCACCTCATAGATTGCGGCGATTTTTTTTTAAGAATTTTTGTCGTTGACGTAGTGTCGGGTGATATTCCTTTACCCACCTCTTCCAAAATTGATCCGCGATGAATTGGCATGCTTCCATCTTCGTCGGTACGCTTCTGCCATGGACCGATCACCTCCAGTGGGCATTGTCTCCGGGTTCATCCGTAGTATGTGAAGCGGTGTTAGTGCTGCAAAATCCTTTGGGTCGTCAGACACTGGAGTGATGGGCCTTCCGTTGATGATCTCTTCTACAGCGCAGACCACCACTCCCTGGAGGACCTTCCTTACAGTGCAGATTTGTCGCTCCCATACCTCGCCCATATGAGAAGCTGTCGGGGGATTAAACTGCCATTCTATCTATTTTTGTAGGAAGGCATTCCCGACCTTGTCACTGTTGTTCCAGCCGCTCACAGCTTCTCTTAACTCTCGACGAGCTCCAATCATGTTGGTTCCCCTGTCAGACCGAATACGCTTGGGATGTCACCTGCGGCAGGTGAATCTTGTCAGGATGTTGACGAACGAGTCGGTGTCTAGTGAGGTGAGGACTTCTAGGTTTATGGCTCTGGTGGTCACATGTCGGCCCACACCGCTGTCTATGATTGGTAAATTACCTGTAGGTGATACCCGAGAACGACCAATGTCAATGAGGGTGGCTCACTGCCTGTATACTTATACAAGTTTTCTAATGTTTTGATTTACGATGTTTTTTTATATGTGCTATTTAGGTTTGGTTGTTAAAACATTATGTAAGAGCCATATGCTCTTTTATATTGTATAAGGTGTAAAACTTTTTATGTATTACTTTAAAATTAGTTGGCAACCGAGCCATATTTGTGTGGTGGTGATGATGGTCACGGCAGAGCAGCGTGAGCCACCGAATGAACCGGACAGCACGGAGAACCATGGTATATACACGCCGACGTGGGGTACAAGATAGCCGCCGAGTTGGTGATATTTGAACATGAAAACTTGGTCTGTGAATGTAAATAGTGTAATATATGTCATTTTTGCACGACGAGTTTCCATAAGCCCTTCCTCTCGGTCTGAAAGACCCGTGACAACTGACAGTCAGGTAGGTGATCAGCATCCCCATCTCTTCGCCCGGGCTCGACCTTGTTTAACCACAACAAGACCGAAGTTATCAATTCCAGTGTAGGTGAACGGCCGGCCTCCTGGGCGCACTCGATTTTCTGGCGACGAGAATTTCTCTAATTTCAAAGCTAGAAGGCTCGCTTGAACTCCCAGTATTCACCACAAGTTCCCTCGCAGAACTACGGCGTCAGCCTTTGGAAGAACTTCATATTTTCTAACAGTTCTCTCACCCAACCCTCGGACCTCGGCAGGTCGTCCTTTTGGTCCTTCATCAACGTTAGTGGTTTTGGTGAGCGAACTTGATGCTCGGAAATATTTTCGCGCTTACCCTGGTGAGATGTTCCCGGCTCTGTGGTTAAGGTGAGCGCCGGGAGTTCTCTTGGAGTATATAGCGTTTCTTCGTCAATTTCAGTTTCAGAGGAAGGTCGTGTCTCTGGTAGTGATAACACCTTTCCGCGATCTTCTGTGCTGCCCTTACAGTGTAGTCGATTCATACCTTCGGTGACGTTCTGCATCATCGCTGTCATGTGAGCGAACGTCTGCTGCACCGCCCCCCCAGAGGGGACCAGCTCTATTAACTAAATCTCACACCTACGATACTCTTAAGCAGCAATTCCATCCTCCATCTTCTGGCACCCCTGATGATGCTAGTTTTTTCTTAATCCCCCTCTGCCTTATGACCGGAACATTGTGGACACCTACTGTCCCTTAGGGACTTGATCTCACTCTCCTCTACTGTATATATTAGCCTCATCAAGTATTTCTCCTTAGTCTGTACTCACCCATGAAGATGTGAATTACACGAAAGCACTTGGGAACTTCGTGTTTCCTTGTGGTTATCAGCATATATATATATATATATATATATATATATATATATATATATATATATATATATATATATATATATATATATATATATATACATACAATCAACACCTCAACCCGCCAGGATTCGAACCCACGGCCCACGAGCCCATGACTGTGACCGGGAACGCTAACCGCTGGACCACCAGGATACTAAAAGCAGTCCTAGACTCTGTTATATTTCACACAAAGCCTGTTCAACGAGCTTATGGCGCCGTGAACCTCTAATAGGGACTACCCGTACCACGTAGGTGGTCAGAGTAACGTTTTACCAAATCCGGCTTCGAAACACGAGGATCCATATATATTTCATTAGCCCAATAAACACGCAGACTTCTACATACAATCAACACCTCAACCCTCCAGGATTCGAACCCACGGCCCACGAGCCCATGACTGTGACCGGGGAACGCTAACCGCTGGACCACCAGGATAATAAAAGCAGTCCTAGACTGTTATATTTCACACAAAGCCTGTTCAACGAGCTTATGGCGCCGTGAACCTCTAATAGGGACTACCCGTATCACGTAGGTGGTCAGAGTAACGTTTTACCAAATCCGGCTTCGAAACACGAGGATCCATATATATTTCATTAGCCCAATAAACACTCAGACATAGGGCTTGGATTGCTTTGGTGAATCTGTCTGGACAGTTTGGAATACAAGGCTTAGACATAGATGCATACACAACACCTTTACACATGTTCACTTCTTCACTTGTCAAATACTGAATTTCTCCAAATTGCAAAATGCTCTGGCTATGTCAACACTGCCGACTCCCTTGTTAGAACCATCAAAACTTAAACCATAGCCGAGGGCACACAAGGTATCATTGTCTAGTTGTTTAGAGGAGAGATTCACTACACAGTTGTGATTGGCATCCTTAGTCCAATCACTATTTCTAATAAGGAGTGCCAATTGGGGTCTATCTTAGCTTGAAGATCAGAACGCTCACGTCTCAGGTTATCAAAACAGTAATCCAACATGAAATTTTTCCAATAACTCGGTATGGTCATATTAAAAAACATATACAATTTTGTAATTAGGAAGATTTGTAACCCGGTGAGAAGGTTGGGTCACCTTACCTTCTGACCTGACTACCGACCGTTGCGGTGCTTTTTAAAGATTATTAGGGTCATTACCTAATACCTGACCATTGTGGAGCTGATCTCACCCTCCTCTGTATATATACACCTTGTTTTGTACTTCTTCTTAGTCTGTACTCACCCCTGAAGATGTGAATTACACGAAAGCGCTTGGGAACTTCGTGTTTTCTTCTTTCCTTGTGGTTATCAGTATATATATATATATATATATATATATATATATATATATATATATATATATATATTTCATGTAAATCCACAATGAAAACGTGGATAAGATAAATCTTGATAAAATCACACGGGAAAATGGAAACAACGGAGTACCTTAGCTTTCGTCTTTATTCAAGACATCTTCAGTTACCTCTGAAGATGTCTTGAATAAAGACGAAAGCTAAGGTACTCAGTTGTTTCCATTTTCCCGTGTGATTTTATCAAGATTTATCTTATCCACGTTTTCATTGTGGATTTACATGAAATATATATATATATATCAGTTATGTACAAAAATAAAACAAAGACAATCTAAATCTGATCAAATAAGTCACTCACCCGAGTGACAAAATAATAATCATAAAAGTAATGACTAAATACTTATTTAAATTAACAAACTACCGTGGACAAAGTGGTTATCCAACACACATATCTCATAAACAAGTAAGTTATTTTACCGTGGAATTCTGAAATATGTCTACCCACAATCGGACATATAAATAATGATATAATACTTGGTATTCTTAAAATTCGAGCAAGGTTTACACGTTATACCACTAGAAATATAAAATAGGAGAATAGATACTTATCTTATGACTGCCAGCCCAATACTAAAGTCACCCGGCTCTGAGAGGTAAA
Organism: Homarus americanus; assembly: GCF_018991925.1. Lineage (NCBI taxonomy): Eukaryota > Metazoa > Arthropoda > Malacostraca > Decapoda > Nephropidae > Homarus > Homarus americanus. Next base: position 211,915 of record NW_024726107.1, read on the forward strand.
ACGAAGCGACCAGAGGTGGGCGGAAATGTCACAAACAAAAGACGTTCAAGTTGCGAATCCTTAAATAACTATCGAACACTCATTCATTCAGTAATATTCGACACTTATACAATAAACATTACTTTGTTTCACTAAACACCTCGAAACTAATGTTACTATATTCAAGTATAACACATAATATCTAAATTTTAACTGTTATTAATTACCTCAAATAAATAAATGCACTACTTTTTATGCTTCTGTGTCCACATAACGAATCATTCCAAGTTCATATGCCGACCAGTAATCTATTTATTGATTCTTATTCCTAGCTGTGCGGACAGAGTAGTTCAGTATGGCTTCGATGTTAGCCTTTTTTAGTCGGACCTGGCCCTGGCCGATCACGTGACCTACAGTAGATAGATCGCAATAGCTCTGCAGAAGGTCTTGGCCAGCGTGATAGTCAGGTCAGCCTCCTCCAACCTCTGCAAGACGATCGACAGCTGTACTAGATGGTAGGACCAAGTCTCTGAAAGGATTAGAATGTCTTTGAAGTACACATGAACACCTTCGAGGTCTTGCAAGAGGTAATTCATAAGGTTTTGGATGGTGGCTGGACTATTTATCAGCCCAAAAGTCATAACTAGATACTAATATAGGGCAAAAGGAGTTATGAATGCTGAGATTGACTGGGCTGTTTCAGGGAGTCTTACTTGATAGTAACCTTAAAGTAAGTCTAGTTTTGAAATGAATTTAGATTGACCAACTGAATCAATTAGATCGTCTATTCTAGGTATGTGCATAGGCGTAGTTGGCCACCTTCTTTGGGCAGGCAAGTAGTCCACCTCGTCTTTCAACTACTGCTGTTTCTTTGGATGGAGTCTATAGGGTGCCTGGCGAATAGGAAGGGTTCCAGGTGTTAGCTCAACATCATGTTTTATTATTGCACAGTGGACATGGGTGTCAGAGAATACTATACAGTTACTTTGAACTAGGGTGGCCACATCTTTGATTTGTTTTGGCGTCAGATGTCCTAATTACGACGCCAGGTTTTTGAGAATTTCTAAGTTTTCCATATCACTCCGTGGGGTCGTTGGATCTTTAGTAGCTACAGTACTTAGAATGTTACATGGCAATCTCGGGAAGTCCTCGGCAGGTTTTATACTTAGGTTGGGTTTGGGTAAATTGATGTGGATTAGCTGGGTGGCCTTTCTACGTTCTGGTGATGAAATAATATAGTTAACTTTATTAATTTTTTCCCTGCACTACGTAGGAGCCATGGTACTTTGCTGACAGGGAAGAACCAGGAATAGGGAAATAGGCTAGGACTTTGTCTCCAACATTGAGCTCTCTAATCTTGGCATGTTTATCGCAGTGATGTTTCAGCTAAGTCTGAGATGTTAACAGGTTTTCTTTTGCAAGCTGGCGTACTCTACTCAAAGTGGTTTGAAGTCTTTTGAAATAATCTGACACTGTGGTAGTATGGTCAGAACTAGAGTTCAGCCATCTCTCTTTGACTATTTTTAAAAGCCTCTAATCTTCCTACAAAATAGCATCTCAAAATGTGAGTAGTCAAGAGAATCCAGAGGGGCTTCTCTTGGAGAAAACAAGACATAATCCAAACCATCATCCTAGTATTCCTGGTGTTCACAACAATACTTGCGGAGCATGGACTTTACGGTCTGATTTCACTGCTTAAGGGTTCTCTGTGACTCCGGATGATAAGCGGTGGACAGGGTCTGCTTAATGCCAAGCTCTTTGAGCGCCTTTTTGAAGAGGTCGCTGGTGAAGTTGGTACCTCGATCCCTCTGTACTTCCTGAGGAATGCCAAAAGTGGTAAACATGTGCATTAAATGTGTAATTATTGTTTTAGCAGAGATGTTCTTTAACGGGAAAGCCTCTGGATACCTAGTAGTGGGACACATGATTGTTAAGATATATTGGTTGCGTTTCATATGTTTTGGCAACGGGCCCACACAGTCAATTATTATTTTCCGAAAAGGTTCCAAGAGAACCGGAATAAGTTGTAAAGGATAAGAGGGAATTGGCCGAAAAGGTTTTCCTGTTACTTGGCAAATGTGGCAAGAGTTTATGAAATTTACTACATCCCTCTTCATTCCAGGCCAATAAAAATCCTGCCACAATTTGTGGTAGGTCTTATTAATGCCGAGGTGTCCACCAAACCATTCATGAGCGACCTCCATCACCGTCTTCCTAACTAATGCAATACTACCTGATGGGTCTCAGCCCTTGTCATCAACCTACAGATTAGGTGGTCTATAAAACCTAAAAAGAATACCGTCCTTGTAATAGGAAAAGGGGTTTTCTTTATCTCATCAGCAGCTCCGTTATGAATTTTAGCCAATGTTGGGATCAGTTTTTCAAGGGTCATGAGTTGAGTGAGTAAATCATCATCCTGGTTCTGAGATACTGCAGGCAGTGTAGAGTTACCGCTAAGGTCCCCAGAACCAATCTGTGTGGCAGTAGGGAGTTGTGGAGGATCACCGATCTCATCACTCATGTCTAGCCTGGCTTGAGATCTAGTGACAGCACATAAAGGAAACAAATATGGCTGCTCTTTCTCAAATTCTACGGTATTGTTTTGTGGTAAAGGGGAGTTCTGAACCTTCAATCTGGGAAAAACCAAATTGTCAACCAAGTCATTTCCCAGAAGGAGGGTTGCATCGGGTATTGGCAAGGCTGAATCTGTAACACCCACAATCACTGTACCTGTCCCTAATTACATGACCCTCTTTCTTGCAGAATCTACAAATTGGTAATTTGCTCCAACACCAAGCTGACTCTGTCCACTAGACTTATCTACAGGGCCTAGTTTGGAACCTGCAGACAACTGTACATTTTGCAGCTTTTTTTTCCCCAGGGGTGTGTCGATGGACTAGTGCAAAGACATCTACTCCCTTAGCTGCCTTAAGGATACCCTGAGGTTGACTAACTCCTCGAATTTGCTGATGGAAGCAGATTTAATCCACCTGTGAAAAGCTCTAGTTTCTTAGAAGCAAACTCTGCATACGTTTCGGTATTTAGTTTGTTAAGGTTACGGAAAGACTGTCTATATCCTTCAGTAGTAATTGAATATTAGGCAAGGATCGCCACCCTTGACATCATCATAATCAGTGTTGTTTTGTAATCCTTCACAAACCTTTAGAGCCTTTCCAGAGAGTTTCGGTCTCACTAGCCAGGTCCAGTGTTCTTTAGGCCACCTAAAATGATTGGCAATGGACTCGAATTCCCTGAAAAATTAAGGGCGGTGTTACGACCCTGGGCCTCTTAGGGTGTAACAAAATCACAAATTCAACTTCTCTTTGTATTATAGGTCCAAGGAATAGATCCCACCAAAATCATCACCTCATTACTATGGGGTATATTGAAATACATGCAGTAGTTTTAATTACAGAATATATTAACAAACAAACAATAAAACAAATATATCAGTATGTACAAAAATAAACAAATACAAATTCAATCTGATCAAATAAGTGACTCAACCGAGTGACAAAATAATGAATATAAAAGTAAAAACTACAGTAAATACTTATTTAGCTTCGCAACTACATGAAAAACGTGGTATATCCACCAAACGAAACCTCAAAAATAAGTAAGTTATTTTCTGTGGAACTCTAAAATATGACTAACAATAATCTTTCACAAATAATACTTGGTGTTCTAAAAGTCGAGCAAGGTTTACACGTTATACCACTAGAAACATACTGTACTAGGGTGTGTCATAGAAGGGAAGATCAGCTAAAACTAATGGCCCATCACTTTTTGGTAGATTTTAGTGTATATAAACAGAAAATAATTTCAGTTTCAATATTTTGCAACCTTTTGCTCGGTAAATTTTAGCGTGAAATTTATCGAAAATCTAACGTACAGCTGCATTAGTGCATTACAATTAAATAGTGAACATTGCTTTCTGACTTCATTCTTTAACAACCCAACTAACAATATTTTTTCTGTTTCAGATTCTGATGCATTTATAAGTTGATAATATTTGCGATGGCTGCTTGTGTCAGGACGAGGAACCAAAAATCCAGCCATCTCAGTCACTATCTTGGGTCTGGGAGAGAGCTCCTGAAGTCGGAGTTGTCTACATTGAGAGATGCTTTGAGATACGGTGTTTTAATCAGGCAAATCAGTGAAAAGAACCAAAGAACTTACACAAACAAAGACATTGCCAGTGATATGACCAAAGCTGTCTTGGCACAGTAAACTCTGGCTAACGCTCAGTTCAAGCCTCCAGTCATAACAAGTCAGAAGAAGATTAGTGAGAGACTGCTAGCCAGTTGGGAAAAGGCAAGAGATATCTCTTGGGAGAGGAAAACTTGCAGTTAAGGACAGCTTTGCCCAACTGGACCAGTTATTTGACATAATTACTTGCAAGTGCCCAATTGTTCTCTGTCCTGAGTTTGGATGCGATCGTGACTGTAAATCCGAGGCCCACATCTCCTGTATTTGCAAGCGTGAACTGAAGATTCCTGTGATCGAACTGGCATTTGTCAAAGCACAGAGAGAGAAGACTGGCAGTATAGGGGCTCTCATGATTTCTAGCCAAGATATTCCGGAGTCCAAGAGACAGGAGGCTGCCACAGAGAGACAGAAGAGGAGAAGAGTTGCCGAGGAAAAGAGACTTGAGAAGGCCCAGGGTGAGGTAAAAAAGGCCGATGATTGGAGTCAAGCTGATTCAGAGTTTAATGACTTCCCCATGGCTGATCGGAGTGCTGACCAGGAGAATGGTGACTTTGTCCCTAACCCAGAAAATAATGATTCCAAACCTTCCAGGCATAAGATTCGAAATAGGAAAGACATCCTGAGCATAGCTCTGGCCAGCATGCGACACCACACTGGTCTCAGAGAAACTGCAGAGATAGCAACAACTGCCTGGATTGACGGTGGTTTGATAACACCTGATGATGTTCACCTGGTGATAGATCATAACAAAGTAAGGAGAGCTCAGGAGAAACTTATCAGTAACCTAGAAGAGGAGTTTGATAAGGGGATAAGAGAAAATGGAATCAATTATTTTGTTCCTTTGATGGGAGAAGGGATGACACTAAAGAAGTGTTCGCAAAGAAGTTGGAATTCTGACAAGTTGTTCCCTACCATAGTGAGGAGAACACTACTCCTGCTGCAGTGAACCAGGAGGAGAAATGTTGTGGCACTTTCCTCCAGAACGATGACATCAGAGCCAACTGAGACAGTGGCAGATAACATTGTGAACTGGCTCCAGAGAGCAACGTGGACAGACCCTGCGAGCCATTGGGAGGGGACCTTTTGCTGAGCACAGGGTGGCTTGAGAGGTCGCCACAGTGGATGAGCCATGGAGGTGGGAGAAGCTGGTCTGGATTGTTGCAGCCTCCACCAACAGTTGCCACTCAGACATCTGATCCCAGGAGCTGGATGGCAGACTCTTTCAAACAACAGATGGTCGTCCTCTCTTGGCAAGATGCTGGACTCTGCCATGAGTTAGAAATAAATCAAGGCTTTGAAAAAAAATCACAGTTGGCCTCCACTCGTTGAGCTTACACATACTGTCGTCCAGGCGACCTGAGTACTGACCAGTACTATGGTTACATGATTTGCAGTGCCATCAAACTGGGGGTCATGCCTGATAGACTTGCTTACACTGCAGATAGGTCAGTCTCACATTCTGGCGTTGGCCTCCCCAACGGCTCTCAGGTTCTGCAGGGTGGGTCTTTCATGTCATAAAACTGAAGGGGAACCAGCTTCACAACCTGAGACTTATTGTCCAATTCATGGGTAGTGTCTACTTGCCAAATTGGTTCAACAAGTCAAGTCATCGTTCTCCAGAAGGTCAAAGGGCATGTTCTCTTCCAGTTTGAGCTCCTAGTCAGCCAAGGAAGGGTTGATTTCAGATTGTGGGAGCAGACTGTGAGAGATGTTCCTGGTATGCTCATCAAGGCATTCTCCGAACAATGTCTGCAATGGAATGAGGAGGAGAAAGAGTGGCAGTCAAAGATCTTGGATGTAAGAGACTTATAGAGGATCTGAGCATGACAGAATCCAGTTGGTGACTTGATTCAGCCTGAGGGTCAAGAAGACTCTGAAGTCAATCTAGGTGCCAAGACCCTCACTGATCTCATAGATCTGGATAGCTTATCCAGAGCTGGCAGTGAGCCCCCCTCTTCCTGCAGCCTCACCAATGTTCAAGTCAGGCTTTCCTGGACAACCCCATGCATGTCCTGCAGCCTCCGCACCCAGAGTATAGGCGTTGTTGTGCAACCAGTAGGCAGAGGCCAACCAGTCACAGTAATACAACCAGGAGAGGGAGGAAGGCTACATACAGGCTCAGGTGGTCAGCAGGGTGATGGGTAAAACAAACAAGAAGAACATGTTCTCTGTGGTGAAGTACGCGCACCGGGTCGTGATAGTAAAACCGGTTTTGTATTTGATGATTTTGTTTTCTAAGGAATATTAAATTTAATAAATGTGTCAAGATCGTTCGTTTCACTATTCTGGATCCATTTTCATCTAATAAATTAACCTGATAATTTGCTTTACTTTAAATAAGCTATTATTTAGTGGTGTTAGTAAAAGAATTGGGAATACTGAATTTCATAAGATTTCAAATTTAAATTTACCTATGTAAAAAAATGACTTTTCAAATCTAAATATCACACCAGTTCTGCACGCTAAATTCCATCATTAATACCATGGGCCGTTTTCAAACTCAAAAAAAAAATATTCGCCTCCGTAGCACCCTAATACTGTACAATAAGAAGAATACTCCGAACTTAATTCATCACTGCCGGCCCAATACTGACGGTAAAATAAAAGCGAGCAGAGGCGGCCAGAAATGACGTCACAAAAAAAGACGTTCACGATGCGAATCCACAACCAACGATTGAACTCTCACTCGTAACAGTGGATTCTGAAAAACAAGGTTTAACTTTGTATACTTTGTCTGTATCAAATGTCTGTTTCTTCACGCCTACTACACTGTTTCAGACGGAAAACATCCAACTCTCTCTCTCTCTCTCTCTCTCTCTCTCTCTCTCCTCTCTCTCTCTCTCTCTCTCTCCTGTGCTTCAAATTTCATCATATCACACTTTACTTTTTTAACTCAGTAAGGTTTGAGGTGTTACTGTACTTGTTACAACGTGTAGAGTCTACCTTCAACATTATCATCACTTCCTCTCTCGCCAAGATGTTCTAGTATCATATTCTTTAACTATGTTTGGTTATGTCAGCGCCAAATTGTATTCTGAAGTGTTCAAACTCTACCGCATTAAAGTCTGACATCTTTCCTGCACTCAAGATTCCGACCTACCAACTCGAATTGACTTCCTGCTTTACAAAAGGTGTACAGTAGCCCTACACGTGAGGTCTCCCAGTGAGTATTCAATTCCAAGTTGATTGTGAGGTAAGGTCGGAGGATAAGGTACAAGCTATAAAGTAGTGGAGTGGCTATCTAGCAATTTCTAACCCTTACTAGTTAGCACCCATATAACAACAGTATGGGGAGAGTTTTCCCACCACAGTTTGCTCCCAGTTATCAAACTAGAGTAAGGACTACTTCGTTACATTAAGACTATGGTCAACCTTTAAATCTAAAGCTGACAGGAACTTCGAATTGTAAAGTGCCGATTATTTTATGCGTCAAGCTGTATACCCACAATACGCACTAGGAGACATCAGCTATGTACTTTAAATAAGTTTGATGTGGTCACTACTACAACCGAGTTGTTGCTCACTTACATTTAGCAAAATTAAGTTTACAGGTGAGCTCTCTCTCTCTCAAGAAATAGATGAAACACGAAGGTCTCGAAAAAGAATGAGTCTCAGGTCGGCTTACTTTATGTGGGAAGACAGGCTTTCTTTAAGTTTACTTTACTTTAAAAGGATACCTTTTTTTGGTGGAGTAAAGTGTATTAAGTCAGCAACTGTTTACCAGTGATTTGACAGGTGGCTGCAATACACATCGCATTGGCCAAGTGCGAATAAAACTACTGGTTTCGGGAAGCAAAATTAATTTTCAACCACACTTTGGAAACTTTCACCTGGAAAATTTGCATAGTTACAAGACCAATAGCAGGGTCAATTAAGCAAGATGTAATTGGTAAATTTTGGTGTGAATTCAGATAAATCCTGTGCAGACCCCCATTATGTGATGTCCCGCCTTGCTACCCAAAACATTGAGGAAAGGCAAAGTTGACAAGTTAAAATAAAGAGTGAATAATCTTGGGATTGAAATACGTGGATGCAGCAAATAAGGAGTACTCACACAAGGGTCACTGTTATCGTGACAGACAAATTTAAGTTTTGAAAGGGATAAGAAGATTACGAAGTAAAATGGGTCATTTAATAACATATTATTAAGTATTGATCAATATAGTGAATTAAGTGCATGACACAACACAAATAAAACACAAATATGCAATTATCAAAACACACCAGAACAATACTTGATTATTTTTACTCTAAACATCAAATACACATACTGTATACAACATAAAAACCTGACAGAAATAGCAGCTCAGGTAGCATGTCTAATAACGTTCTGGCGAAAATTATGGAGCCGTATGTCCAGATGTATCACAACAACATCAATGTTAGTCTCGCCAGCAACCCACCACAACCACAGCCAGCCCAAGTCAGTGATAGTGACAGTGAGGATATGGACTTTGAGGGGTTTGTCAGGGAGGCCCTGCAAACCTCTGTGAGTAGTGATAGTGGTTCACCGGAGGGCCACTAATCTGCCCTCTGCCTCGGAACCAGCCGCCATCCACGTGTGCCGACCCATCTCTTCTACTAACGTAAGTGTTAAACACCTTTAGATTTGTAGTTTTTTATTTAGATATTATGTGTGTGTCATTACCATCATAAAATTATAATGTATATTTTTACTACAAAGTACGTATTGTGTCGGAAAAAGTGGAGTTTGGGAGTCGGCCCAGTCTCTGTTTCAATTAATCTCATATGTTCTTTTATTTCGTTTACGCGTTTCTCGTTTTACACGGACCTCCACGGGTTCAATTGACAGCGTAAATGCAGACTATACTGTATACATACTATTAGTACTTTTTAATACATTTATTAACTAATATTTGTTTTCTCTTCATTTCCATGAATCATTATAAATATTTTTGCATTACTCTGTGAGTGGGCAACGTAGTGAGTCTTTACACAGTGAGTGAAGTGATATAAATAGTCCTATACATGGACCCTCTTCCAAAAATTTTGCGTATCAAACAGGAAATTAGTGACTCAGACTCTGATAGTCAGTTATCTAATAATTCACAAGAACTAGTGGCAACTAATAGTGAGGAAAAATTACCACAAATTAGCCAAATAGAGTTAACACCTACCGACTCTTTAGCTAGCTGTGACAATTTCATTGATCCTCTGTTTGAGGTTGTACACAGTAGACAATTAAGGTCAGGTAACATTTACCCATTGCCTTCACCTGTTACTGACGCTAGTGCTTTAACTATCACAACAAAAATGGCAACAGGTGGTTCTACTAACCCACAGACTACATCGGTCTGTCAAACGGTAAAGCTATTTCCAAATAACATTAAGGTACAAGAGTTTACTGCCGAGGATCCTCATTATACTAGTTTAGCATTTTTGCGTAAGAACATAAGAACATAAGAAAGTGGGATACTGCAGGAGGCCGACTGGCCCATACAGGGCAGATCCCTTTCACACCCATCCCAGCACTTCCATGTGCCTATCCAACTTCGTCTTGAAGCTCCCTAGCGTCCCCGATCCTACTATAGCACTCGGTAGCCTATTCCACATATCCACCAATGACGTACATAAAATTTCATACGTCCAAAGCCTTATCAAAACCGGTAGTCGGGCAGCTAGAGGTATCTATGCTTCAGCCATTGGCGAAGAAACGGATGATTATCAAACATTTATGAAGCAATTCATTTCCTTTTTTGGATCGGGCGCCAAAGGAGGTTCACTTACTTTGATTTTTTAAGATGGCAGAGCGGACAGGGTCCACTGCTCGCACATGAAGCACAAGACGCCCAAATTTGTGAGGGACTCACTAAGATATATCTCAAATTTTTCCTGGATTCCTCAGATTGGTTCGATATAAATGACAACTTATCTAAAGTAAATTTCTACAGGATTATTGAATTCCGTCAGTTTATCTTGTCATCAAATGAATCCTTACGCACGAAAGCCCAAAAGAAAGTTTAAAAAAGGGACTAAACTTGTAGAATACGTAGAAGAAATTGCGGAACCCAAGGAAAATGTTCCTAGGGCGATGTCAGTGGCACCAGTCACCAGCTTCAAGGAACAACCACAGTCTGTCATGGGACCCAATCCCAAAAAGATACCTTTTTGCAAATTCTGCAAACGTAAGGGACATGCCACAGAAAAATGCATTTTTGCAGGACAGCATATACGTCCCCAGCCAGCTAGAGGCAGAGGCAGGATCGAAGAAAAGAATCCTCGCAGGACCTTAAAATTTCAGATAGTCCTGCTAAACCAAAAACTCCATAAGGACATTACACAGGAAATAAAATGTCTCCAAACACTAAAGGCACTCCGAATAAATGGTGTATAGAACATCAGTCTCCATACCACAACACAGAAGATTGTAGAAATCGATGGGAGACAAGTATACAGCCTTCAGGGTAAGAGGAGCGCGTCCAGCAACACGATCTAGGATAGAGTCAACGGTTCAAGAAAACGCTTCCATCATCGGCTCATTAATCGCCGCGTTAAACAAAGTGGAGGTGTTGACTGTACCAGCGAGGATAAGTAACAATCAGTTATCCCTAGATATAGATACGGGGGCCTGTGCCAATGTTATCTCATTAAAGTCGTTCTATGAACTCCAGCGGCGATATCCTCCAAATAAGTGGTCAATAAGACCTAAAGACATTCCTCTGTCCGGTGTGTCGGGAATCCAATTAGAAATAGCGGGGGTAATAACACTACCAATCCGTTTTTTTAGGTCCAGTAAAGCGTTTTTGGCGGATTTCTACATAGTTAAGGCATTTTCTTAGCCAGCGGACGGGTGATGTGGTCTGAAAATTCTAAGGCAGAACAACATTAACGTTCAGCCACGAGATCAAACAATCACATATAATTATAAAACATATCACGCAATGCAAACTTCACATCCATTGCTCACTTTAGGTGTTCGTGTAATAACTGCATCGACAGGCGCGGGGAAGTCTTTGGTACAGCAGCAATTAGTTATGGAGTCCACTCTCTGAAACTCCAACTAGTAGCTCAAAGGACATTTCGGATGAAAGCAGCCAGAACTGGACTCTAACGCCTGCTGTGTTAACTGGTGTACAACGGTTACATAGCCAGGAACTAACTAGAGTCACAGTACGTCTGCCAAATGCGAGTGAAGGAACAGATGTTGTGTGTCTGAGTGAAAGTTCACGAGTGAAAGGTTTGTCACTTGAGTGTACATTAAGCACTGTTAGAATAGGTAGTCTCACGGATGTCCTCGTTCTCCATAGAACTGGGGGACCCATAACCTTAAGAATGGGATGTTGTTTAGGTAATTTCCTTGTTTATGCCAAAGCGGTTGTCGAAGAGCATTAGAATTACCAATTGGTAGTGTAACACAAGCTAAATCGAACGAAAAATCACATATTGCAAATAATGTAGCGTTAATAGCTCCACACGTGAAAGTAGTCGATCATCCTCGAGGCAAAAGTGATCTTTTATAATTACTAGCCGATTTCAAGGAAATCATAGCATTACCTCTAGGTAAAAAAACGCTGACAAAGCATCATATTCCACTCAAACCGGAAACTAACCCAATCTACATCCCAGCATATAGGCTAACCCACAGCAGAAAAGCGGTAGTCCAGCAGATAGTACAAGACATGGTGGACCAAAAGGTAATCCAACTTTCCTCATCACCATGGAACTCACCTTTGTTTTTAGTTCCCAAGAAAGATGGAGGATGGAGACCAGTCATTTTAAACGAGTCAACCAGGTAACTGTACCAGATAGGTTCCCAATGCCTGTCCCAACAGACTTACTACAGTCACTAGGAAAAGACAACGCAGTCTTCAGCAACTTAGATTTACTTAGCGGGTACTGGAAAATTCCTTTACTTGAGGATTCCTGCGAGATAACTGCATTCAGTACGCCAATAGGACATTTCGAGTTCTTAAGAATGCCATTTGACCTAAGAAATGAGCCGCTAACATTCCAAAGAATGATAAACACCTTGTTTGCTGGAATGATAGGTAACACAGTCTATGCCTATCTAGATTATCTTATCATAGTAAGCAAAGATTTATAAACCCATCTAAAGAAGCTATGAGAAGTTTTCACAAGGCTATATCTAGCTGGATTGAAAGTGAAACTTTCCAAATGTGAATTTCTCAAATCCAGAATCGAATTTCTTGGACACATAGTAGATGGCAATGGTATACACACAATAGATTGCAAGGTAAAGGCGGTGAAGCAGTTCCCTTGTCCCAAGAACGTAGGTCAACTTCGTAGTTTCCTAGGATTGTCAGGATACTACCGTTCTTTCATTGAAGGTTATGCCAAGTTAGCATCACCACTCACAAAACTCCTTAAAAAGGATGTGGAGTTTATATGGAATAAAGAACAAGAGGACAGTTTTAATGCCCTCAACAGCGCTTGAACAAAAGCTCCAGTGTTAGCCTTTCCAGACTACACGAAACCATTTACCATGTGCACTGATGCCTCAGGCCTAGGTTTAGGGGCGGCGCTCATGCAAACTGATTATCGAGGAAAATGGCATACGCCAGTCGCACCCTCAACGATGCAGAAACACACTATTCAGCTACTTGCTTAGAAGCATTAGCTGTAATGTGGGCTCTCAAGCATTTTCGGGATCCCATTTTGGGATATCCGATCACAGTTCACACAGATCATGTAGCCGTGACAGAACTATTTAATGGGAAGAACTTATCAGGGCGTTTAGCGCGCTGGTATCTGACCATACAAGATGTTGTTGTTGCTGAGATTGTCGGACCGTAGTCCGACACGGGCCTTTGCCTATAGGTGGCCCGTTTGATGGTTCAGGCTGGAGCTCCTGAAGCAGCCAGACCGGATTTTGATTGGAGGTTGTCCTACCTGCAGATATGAAAGGATGCTGCAGGTTGCAAGTGTGAGCGGACCCCCGATCAGTGAACGCTTACCACCAACCCCCACTCTTGGACGTGGTCAGTTTCGGAGTGGCGCGCCCCCCGAACTGGGGTCCGTACTTGCTGGGAGAGGATACTTTCTAAGCTATCTGGGTGGTGGGTATCGTGTGATGACCCGGAGAAGGTGGTGAATGTGGTTTGTTTGGGCCTTTCGGGTGTTGTGTGTGCTTCTTGGAAGTTTTGAGTTCTGTTTCGGAGACTTTGTGTGACTTCGCAGTCGAGGAGATAGTGTTCAAGTGGGTTGGCTGCTGGCTCCTGACAGTAGGTGCATTCCATGACGTCATTTCCGATCATCTGCCAGGAGCACTTGTTCCCTAGTCGTAGTCGATGAAGGCTAACTTGGGTTTGTCTTGGTGTTTTCTTGTCCGCGAAGGGTGGTTCCCCTTTTGTAGCCGCCAGGTACCATTTGGCTGATTGGGAACCAGCGTTGAATGCGTGAAGGAAACTCTTTTGGATGTGGAGCTTGCTAGTCTTTCTGATGTGATTCTTGTTCTGTTGCACGCCTGCTGGAACTTGAATGTGTACGCTACTAGAACGTGTGGCTGCCTTGGCAACATAAAAAAGCTAAGCCTATAAAATTAGAAATAGGAGACAAAGTAATGATAAAAGCACCGGAACGCATATCAAAACTCTTGCCTAAATTCACCGGTCCGTACGTGATTACAGCGAAAGAATATGGACACAACAAATTCCAAGTAGTTGAGCCAACGTCAAATGTCACAGACATGCTGTAGTATATGTAGATAGAATGAAAAAAGTCAGCAGAGACTTAGTAGGGACTCCTTATGTCAACAAAATATAATGATAGACAATACGTATCGTCAAAATTTATGATCAGCAAACAAAAATTTTTAATTATCTTGTCCGTCTGGAGCGCGGTAGCAACAGCCGCATCCCCAGCAGACGTCGTCAATCCCGGAGCTTTAGTTGCCCCACTCGGCAAAGTACTGGTAGTACAAGACGTTGTAACTGTCAAATACGAGCTCCATGATTTAATGCGCATGCCAGTGCATCTGAGGTCGATAGCTGCCCACATTGAAACAGCTATGCAAACTTTGCAAGATCTCGAACAACAATCCGTCAGACCATCTCTCTTCAACACGACCTTATGAATAGTCTACTCAAGCGAGTAAAGCACTTCGAGGGAAAGCTCCTTATATCTCCTGAAGACATCAGGAAAAATGTACATTCTCAGAGGCGTCAAAAACATGGTCTGTTTAATTTTGTAGGGTTAATAAGTAACACCTTGTTTGCTACAGCAACCGCCGAAGATGTAGATAAACTAGGGAATAATATGAGTGCAGTTTCAGAAGCGGTTAAGTAAGAAAATATGGCCATTGCACAGTCCTACAAGGCAGTACAAACTCTGACCTCTCATATGAATGCTATTATTGAAAAACTAATCAACTAACACAAGTTGTCCAGGGATTCACACAGTCAGATTCTACACTGGAATGGCTACTCTGCTTCACTGAATACATGCATGCTGCTGAGGCCTCTGTACAATCTCTCATAGAAACCAATAATAAGCTCATTGCTGATCTTGTAAATGCAGGGTTAGGTCGTGTTGATGCACATTTGTTGCCAGTTGGTCAACTAATAGTCGCTTTGCATATATCTGAAACTAAATATCGTCTCACTCCTATCTTTCAGGAGCATGAAGTGGAATATTATTACCTCTTATTAGAAGCAACATTAACACACAGGGAAATACTAATACACATTCCACTAAAACAAAAACAAAACAAAATTTGATCCATGGCATTTGGAACCATTTCTACTGAAAGCGAATGAGGGACTATTAATTCTGAACAAACAAACTGAACTAATAGTAGTATCAGAGGATTTTTCGTTCGTTGCATGTTTGTCTTGCGTATGCTTTGGCATTCACTCAGGACGCTGAGGCTACATGGGAATTAGCTATATTTCAAACTAATGCTTCTACAGCTCTATAACAATGTGTATATACTCCAATACCGCATACATAAGAACATAAGAAAATAAGGAGTCTGCAATAGGCCGGTTGGCCTGTGCATGGCAGCTCCTGTCGAAAGCTACTACCACTCTCCATCATCCATGAATCTATCTAGCCTCCTTTTGAAACTTTCCAGAGTTCCAGCACTTACTACAAAGTTGCTAAGCTTGTTCCACTCGTCCACCACCCTATTTGTGAACCAGTTTCTTCCTATCTCCCTCCTAAACCTAAACTTATCCAACTTGAACCCTTTGCTCCGAGTCCTATCCTGCTCGGATATTATCAGAACTTTATCTATATCCCTATTATTGATTCCTTTCGCCCACTTAAATACTTCTATCATATCTCCCCGCACTCTTCGTCTTTCTTGGGAATGCAAGTTATGTTTCTTTAACCTATCCTGATATGGAAGGTTTCTAAGTCCCGGAATCATTTTTGTCATTCTTCGCTACACCGACTCTAGTGAATTTATATCCATTGTATAATAGGGGCACCAGAACTGAACAGCATAATCGAGGTGCGGCCTGACTAGCGCAAGATATAGTTGCAATAAGACCTCTGCACTCTTGTTACTTACACTTCTAGATATAAAACCCAATACTCTGTTTGCCTTATTTCGAACATTAAAGCACTGTTTTCTAGGCCGTAGGTCCGGGCTTACAAGTACCCCTAGGTCTCTTTCACAAGTCGACTTCTCTAGGTTGATGTTGTTAAGGCTGTATACATTATAAGTATTTGTTCTTCCAATATTAAGTAAGCTGCACTTGCTGGTGTTGAATTTCATTTGCCATTTTTCAGACCACCCTTGCAGTTTATTTAGATCCTCCTGTATTGCATTTGCATCCTGCCCTGAATTAATTTGCCGCCCTATTTTGGTGTCATCCGCAAACTTGCTTATGTCACTGCTGATCCCAGTATCTAGATCGTTTATGTAGATTATGAACAAGAGTGGGCCAAGTACTGACCCCTGGGGAACCCCACTGGTTACACGGGCCCACTCAGATTTAACACCATCTACGCTGACCCTCTGCGTTCTATTGGTGAGCCATGATTTTATCTAATTTAAAACTTTCCCCTCGATTCCATGAGCCTTAATTTTTCTCAGAAGCCTCTGATGCGGTACTCTGTCAAATGCTTTGCTAAAGTCTAAGTAAATAACATCGAAAATTTCGTCATTATCTACTACCTCGAAGACTTTCCTAAAAAACGTTAGCAGATTTGTTAGACAAGATTTTCCCTTTGTAAACCCATGTTGAGAGTCGTAGATTAATTTGCTTTTCTCTAGATGCGATCGGATGCTATCTGCTATAATTGATTCAAGAAATTTCCCCACTACTGACGTCAAACTGATCGGCCGGTAATTTGACGCTGATGC
Organism: Homarus americanus; assembly: GCF_018991925.1. Taxonomy (NCBI): domain Eukaryota; kingdom Metazoa; phylum Arthropoda; class Malacostraca; order Decapoda; family Nephropidae; genus Homarus; species Homarus americanus. Next base: position 228,395 of record NW_024726107.1, read on the forward strand.
TTTGTCTCCCTTTTTGAATATGGGTACTACATTTGCCTGTTTCCACAAGTCTGGCACAACTCCAGTGTCTAATGATTTTGTAAATAAGTTTACGAGGGGTCCGCTAATCTGTTCCCTACACTCTTTCAAGACTCGAGGGAAAATTTCATCCTGTCCTGGGGATTTTGTTTTCTTTAGTTTATTTAACTTCTTAAGAACATCCTCTTTTCTGATACTGATATTCTTTAATTTCTCTTCTTCCTTTCCCTTAAATATCAGTTCCACCTCTGGAATTTCATCGCAAATTTCTTCTGTGAAAACTGATAAGAAGTAGCTGTTCAATGCTTTGCTTATTTCTTCACTGCCATTTATCACTTCTCCCCTCCCTGACTTTAAAGGCCCAACTTTGTCCTTGACCTTTGTCCTATATACCTGGAAAAATCCCTTGGGATTCGCCTTGGATTCTCTTGCTATTTTGATTTCGTAGTTTCTCTTTGCTTTCCTTACATTTTTCTTAACATTCCTAGATAGTTCATTATACCTGTTTCTGAGCTGCTCCTCCCCTCCCTTTAATGTCTTATATATTCCTTTCTTTATTCCTATGTCATGTTTAAGTTTTCTGGTCATCCACCTTGGCTCATTCTTATTTGACCTAATTTTTCTGTATGGTATATTTTGTTCTTGTGCTTTATGTAGTATACTAGTGAATATATTATAGTCATGATCAATTGTTGTGTCATCTATGACCTCACCCCTTCCTACTGGGAACTGACGTGACTGTTCCCAGGTGACCTCACCTTGGTACCGTCTTAACCCCTGATAATCCGCCAACCGAAAGTTTGGGACTCTGACCATATTGTCATTGTTATTCGTTTCCCAATTTAGGGTGAACCAGATTTCTCTGTGATCACTGTTACCTAGTTCTTCCGCTACTGTGATATCTCTGATAATATTTTCTTTATTTTTTAATACTAGGTCTAATATATTGTCACCTCTAGTAGGTTCTGTAATTAGTTGTTTCAAAAAATTGTCCTGTACTGCATCTAGGAATTCTTCAGATTCATAGTCGCCTACAATGTTGTCCCAGTCAATATTTCTGAAGTTGAAATCCCCCATAATGCATAGGTTGCTATATTTTGCTGCCCTACTCATTTCCTGCCATATGGACTGAGCTGCTTCTTTGCCAAGACTTGGGGGCCTGTAAATCACTCCCATAATTAGTTTTTCTCTTCCTTCCGTGATTTCTACCCACACAGACTCGGTTCCTATTTCACCCTTTATTGAATTATTAATACAACATTTTAATGTATCCTTGGTGAAGAGAGCAACCCCTCCCCCCTTCCCTGTCTTTGTGAAAAAGGTTGTACCCTTCTATGTGGTACTCTGATAAAAAAAATTTGCTCGCCAGATTCATCCAAGTTTTGGTGATTGCTATGACGTCTACATTCTCGGTACAAACAACCGCTCTCAGCAAGTCTATTTTATTTCTAACGCTCCTACTGTTTGTATAGTATACATTTAAACCTACCCTTCCCTGGTCCTGTTTTACCCCTTGTCCTGAGCAACTAATTTTACTTCCCAGGACCTGCTTGTTTTTTGACTCCCACTTTCCCCGACCTCTCTCTACTGGCGAAACCCCCCCTTCGGAGTGACAATTTCACGCTCCAGGGATGCAGACAACGTCTTTACCCCCTCACGAGACAAGTGTACTCCGTCGCGACAGTACAGGTAGTCGTTGCCATAGAATCGTTGCCAGTTATCAATGAATGCCCAACCATTGTTTGCACAATGTTTTTCCAGTCGGCAATTTATAGCAATTGCCCTGGACAGCCATTCACGACCAACCCCTCTTCTAGGCAAGACACCACATACTATCGGGATCCCTCCCCTATCTCTAATCTTCCCCAGCGCCTCCCTATACCTCTTGAAAAGTTCCTCACTCCTAACCTTACCTATGTCGTTTCCTCCCACACTAAGACACACTACTGGATTGGTACTCTCCCCTGACAAAACCCTGTCTAACCTCTCGGCTACATGCCCTATCCCAGCCCCAGGAAAACACACCCTAGTCCTACGTTTCCTATCTCACGCACAAAAAGCCCTATCTACAAACCTCACCTGGCTGTCCCCAACTACCAAGACCTTACCTGTGGGCAGAGTTTGTACAACTGCCATGTCCTCTCCTTGATCCATACCGTCCTGCCTCTTCTCTTCCTCGCCAGTTTCCTGCAGCACCTGGTAAGGGTTACTACACTCCACACCCTGGTCAGCTTTCCTGAGCCTGACCCTAGTCCCGTTGGAGACAACCACTCTCCACGCCTGCTCCTCCTTCGCAGGTGTCCTGCTAGGCAGGACACCTACCTGAAGGAGTTCCGTCCTGAGGGCTTCATTTTTCCCCTTTAGAGTGTCAACCTCACTCCTCAACTGCCCCAGCTGCCTTAACAGAGTGGCAAAGAGGTCGTCTTTCCCCACACTCCTCTCCTCTTCCCCCACGACACAACGATCCAAAGCGGCCATTTTCCTTGGTCTCTAACGGGAGCACCTTTGGGTACGACCTTCTCCAAGCTGTTTCACGCACATGTCAATAATGTGCAATATTTCTTTTTCCCAAATCAAGCCAATGTGATACTTATATGTCGGGATGTTGGAAAACATTTAGTAGTAGAAGGTTATCATATAGCACCAGACTATTGTGAAATTAGCAGTAATGCAATCACAACCTTGCCTACTCACCATCATCTTGCATTTGTCACAAATATTACTTTAGATTCCCGTACCATTTCCCTTAAATATAAGTTTCAGTAATCTTCATATTGTTTCTCATAATCTTAACCTCGTATCTTATATTAATGAGACACAGCTTCCTGACTTACAGGATTCTCTTCCTTTATATTTATCTTCCGGGATAATCTTACCTGGTTTTATTATACCTACCATCATATTTATTAGTTCCTTGATTGTAATGATAATTTGTTACAGGAAGATTTCTTCTAAGTACACAATAGTTTCTAAGAAGACTTTTCGGAGGGAATTGTAAAAGCATGTGCACAAAGAAAAGGTTTAGCTAAAGCAAACCTTTCTGTAACAAGGTGAGGTACACTTACGTTTTAAACCGTGAGGTCTCGGTTGGAGGTAGCCAAGCGGTGTAACAGCACCATTTATATTATATAAATATTTACCCAAATGTATAATACCAAATTATTCACCAAGTTATTCAACTATGCCTCAGCTGTTAATTTTATGCATGGCTAAGGTTGCAGTTCTTTCGGGGAGCGAGCGACGGCAGGCTAAGGTCAGCGCATGTTAGCACAACAAGATATCTGACGCGTTTCCTTTCTCTCACTCTCAAGGCCTGCTCTCTCTCTCTCTTAGTCAGAGAGTTCAGACTCATATCACTTGTTACCCAGTGAACACCTCACTTAAGTGTTCTCCTATAAGTGCACTAAGACACTTCCCTTAGCAGAGAAGGTACAATATCTTCTCAACTGAACTCAGTACCTGTGAAACTATATTATTCTACAATAAAAAAAAAAAAAAAAAAAAAAAAAAAAAAATATATAGAGAGTAGCAAGAGTATATATATATATATATATATATATATATATATATATATATATATATATATATATATATAGTATATATATATATATATATATATATATATATATATATATATATATATATATATATATATAAAGGCCTGGGACTTACGGATAGAAATCCCTTACCAGACTAATCAGGATCTTAACAAAGGAAAGTCAAGGACCATGGTTTTCCGAGGAATAACAAACAACCTTTTGAGATTGACATCTCTTTACTATAAAACATATAACACAAAACTCTGACACCACTCAACAAACATCAAATAACAATTACAGGAGTCAAACAATTAATGCAGTCAACAGTTAATGGAGTCAAACAATTAATGGAATCAAACAATTAATGGAATTAACAATTAATGGGAGTCAACAACTGATAGAATCAAACAATAAAAGGGAGTCAACAATTAAAGGAATCAAACAACAAAAGAATCAAACAATGAAAAGATATTTCCTACGGCAGTGGCCCTGGGGAAGGTTCCAGAACACAGTGATCCATTCTCATAAGGCAGCATCCGTTTAACTCCTCACTCGAGAGACAGCTGCCGATGTCTTGATACAGCAGTCGAAACACCGGGGCACAGACGGTGGAGAGGAGCTGACGGTCGTGGCGGCTGCGGTAGTGGTTTGAGGTAGGTGCCCAGAGATTAACAGACGAATTGTGAAGGTCTGGTAAAACAGCCCACGAGTCCAGGACCTATAATGAGATCACAGCCAGAATTTGAGGAACAGCGGGGTAGATAGGTAGTGACTGTATGACGGCTGGGGTGAAAATGCCGGTAACACAGGTAACAGCGAACCCCCTCACTTCCGTCCAACCTCTCCAAGTGGAGGTCGCGCCAGCAAACAAGAGAGTAAGCAGCGGTAACGACCAGGAAGATCCTTTCTGCTTCCTGAAACTGCCCGTGCCTCGTATGTGGTGTCAGTAGCATTTTACCGAATCCAGCTGGTATGAAACGCGAGGTACATATATACATATATACACCACATACGAGGCACGGCCAGTTTCCCAATGAGGTTCACGGCGCCATCAGCTCGATGAACAGGCTTTGTGTGAAATATAACAGAGTCTAGAACTGCTTTTAGTGTCCTTGTGGCCAGCCGTGTAAGCGTTCCCAGTCCCACCCAGTAGGTCGAGGGTCTGATTCCTTGCTGGTGAGGTCGTTGATTATATATATATATATATATATATATATATATATATATATATATATATATATATATATATATGTTAAAACACACGGAAAAAGGGAAACAACGGAGCACCGTGCTTTGTTGTTTCCCTTCCTTGCGCTTTTATCAAGATTTATCTTATCCACGTTTTCATTGTGGATCTCATGAAATATATATATATATATATATATATATATATATATATATATATATATATATATATATATATGTAACCGGTCGGAATTTACTGGACTTTATTTTCTCACTTGACTTGGGGTTTATTAAAGATTAATAGATGGTAATGGCAGTGGAAGCGCCCCTTTGAGAAAAATCCCGAACCAGCACAAGAACACTTAAATCTACTAAACAAAATGAATTGTCCGTGACCCGTGGAAGGATAGCGTCTGTGACTGGGACGAATGAGACACACTGTAAAATTTAGACACTTATATTCCCTCCAACACTACAAACACAATCAAATAATGGTACACCAATATGCCCACCTCTTCACTTGAACTTAAAACACTACTCTGGGGAATAAAAGTTATACATGATATAGACAATATTAGAAACTCAGGCAACAATAAATTTGAAGTGTTAAGAAATGTTGCTTGCACACATGAAACAGGCCTTAAGGGCTTTCACAGAATAATATCCCCCACTGCGGAGGTGGTATAAAAATAAGAAATTATTAATTCCACCATGAATAGGCCTAAAGGGCACTCAACAAAATAATATCACTCACTGAGGAAATGGTAATAAAAAATAAGAAATTAAATACTCTACAATGAATAGGCCTTAAGGGCTTTCAACAACATAATATCAGTCACTTAGGAAATGGAATTAAAAAATAAGAAATTAAATACTCTACAATGAATAGGCCTTAAGGGCACTCAACAAAATTATATCACCCCAACAGATGCACTCTTCCTAACCTAACTTAAACACTACTCTGGGGAACAAAAGTTATACCTGAGATCGGAATTATAAAGAAAGATTAGATGCATTAAAAGAATCAAATCACAGTATCACTCTGGTTCCACTTAATGACACAAACATTCAAAAACAATACCATCAAAATTATTTAGGAACTATTAAACTACACACGTCAAGATAATATCAGTCTGAGAAATGGTATTAACTACACCCGTAATAAGGGAGATAAAATGTTCCTCTAGGTATCTCCTAGAGTCCTAGACTCACGGTCTCAGTGTGTAACCATTAATTTACTCAGATAGCCTCAGTGTACTCCCAGTGCGTCCATAAAGCGGAAGGGAGTGAGCCAATCAGACTCAGAAGAAGGAGAGAAGCTTATCTCAAGAAAGAGGCTCTGTTGCTCTTAGGGTATATGTGGTGTTGTGGAGCCAGGTAGAGGAGAGCTGCTGACCCAACGATCGTCCTGTCGTCAGTTGGGCACCTAGATGGTACAGATTCTCAAGAGATCCTTTTTGATACCCCTGCATAAACAGTGACATAGCCTACACTGATCGGTCCAATATAATCACACCTCAATCATCACCCAAACCAAACGGTGTCAATCTCTTGCAGTCAAACTCCAACAACTCTGGTCAAGTGGGTTCTGGACGGAACCCCAAATGAACTCATCATAGTCTTTAGCTTCACTTACCAATGTCCTCATCTAACCCCAGGTCTGGAGATCGAATGAGACTTACTATTATACGCAGAAGGCACAGGCATTAGGCTACTTGATTATTTCTGGGATGATGCAAGAGGATCGTTTTTGCTGATCGCTCCCGTGACTGAGGACCAGCCAGCGTCGCGTCTCCGTTGCGCAGAATAGGCTCACGACATACATTTTCCGCCTAACCACAACTCCTGGCACCCGTGAATATTATTCAGACTGATAAACGATTCATAATACACTTCAACTAATAATAGTCCTTTTAACCCCTATGAATCGTAGCTATTAATACGGCAAATTCCATTTAATATCATACAGGCCTGTTCCACAACCGTTGCGTGCAGGAGCGCCCTCAGACGACCTTTTATGAATCGCCCAGTATCGCTAATGGTGGCATTTGAAATTACTCTAAAATTCTAATATATATATATATATATATATATATATATATATATATATATATATATATATATATATATATATATATATTTTATATATATATATATATATATATATATATATATATATATATTTTTTTTTTTTTAGGTATCTTATTCAGCAAAACAATTTTGCCATTTTTTGTCACAGACTGCGAAAAGTTTCATTTGGGTAAAACATTGCCTGTAAAATATGTTTGAATATCTTAATACTAAAGGTTGCCTGTCAAATGAAATTCCAATAATATTATGCCTGTTTCATGTCTATAACACATCATTTCCTAGTTCCCCATGCCTGGGCCTCCACCTAGTCTAAGTATTAGCTGCCTGCTGCAGGGCCGCATATTCAGTCTCACTCTTTGTCGCCCAAGGTCTGCTTCTGAGGCATGATTTCCGTGGTCAGCAACTGCCTGCAGTAGATACTGCAGTTGCTGTTCGTCCTGTGATGCGGCCGGAGAAATCTTGGCCATACATTCTTTCATGATCATTGGATCACAGACAAATATAAGACTTGGCTTTTAGCATTTTGGAAGCCAGATCTCTTTCCACTGTTCTACTGGGAGTGATCAGAAATTCAGTATCTGTTGAGCTTTGAAAATGACTTTGTGTTTTTTGTCGTGAAATCATATATAGGTTTTCACTTGGAGGTGTCTGATTGATGTAAACCTGCTCTGATATGCTTTTCTCAAATAACGATGTTCAAAGCTTCCAACAGGCGGTCCTTCACTGCTGAACATCATCGTCATCAAAGAAGGCCATAACCAACTTTCTGGGATGTACCAGAGGTTCCATCATTTTGTGGAAAGCGTTTTGATATGCATCTGATGGTAATAGTCTTGTAGAGCTTTAAGCAACCCTAGATTCCCTTTTGGTGCCTCTCTGCAGCAAGTGGAGCAGTTGTCCAAGCCTTCACATATTCGCAGTAAAATACGAAGCTTAGTCCTCTGTCTCCTTTGCAGTAAGCGTAAACTGGAGAACGGAATAACTAATTTTAGCTGAGAGTAAAATGGTCTTGGTTATCCATCGTGCTTGGTATTGCACCAGAGCAGAAAATCGTACCCCTGAGATGATGGTGATGTGCTGGCGAAGATGGAGGCCAGCCTTAGCAGCTCGATAATCATCTGAAGCCAAAGTTCCACAGAGTTTCATCGCTATTAGATAGTCTCAACAGCTCTGCCGATTCTTCTTTCCGTCAGATCGTCGCGAGAGCTCCTAAACTTCTGCTTGTCAATTTGTTCCTATTTGGCTTGGAATTCTGAATATTGTATGTCAGAGCAGCTGAGTGCCCCATTACAGCTTCAAAAGCAGCTCCAGCTACAAGTTCTGAGTACATGTAAGGGTAGCAAAATATAGCAATCACGACCAGCACCGTCTAATTTTGACACGCACCTCAGGTGACCTGAAAGTTTGAGCTTGCTAACAAAAACATACAATGATGTCTGCAATGTGCCATTGCTTCAAAGCTTCATACAACAGCTTTTACTTTGTCTATCACCGATACCAGAGGGAAGTTTAATGAAAGTGTAGTTAGTGTTATTGTTTGAGACAAGAACTGGAGTCTGTCAACATGGCCCCATGCCCTGGGTCAACAGGCATCAATCATCATCCCAGTGAACAATTAAAACTGACTTTGGTCGAAGTTTGGAAAGATTTCGCCCTGCCACGATGATGCTGCCGCTTCTCCTGATGCTTTGATAGACTGTAACAAATTCACTGACATCGCGGCCCAGACTACGAGCAGTTTGGGTGGACAATGTACATGGCCATTCTATTTGGAGGACTCTGTCCGATCTAATGCCGTAGAAAGTTCTACAAGAAATTATTTCGCCCACGCTTTGACAGTACAGTAGGTGATTTGAAGTTGATGGGCCAGAACTGGATTGGATTCCCCAGAAGAAGACGTACCATTGCTGTCCAAGACAACGATGGCCTGGCATTTTTGCTTTCTTCCGTACTGTCTGCAGTAACTCAAATCTCCTTTTCATTGCTTTCTTGAGAGTTTTTTCTCGTCGTTTTGGGTTTTTCAGGAACATGTCAAGAGATGACACGGCTCCACGACGCCCTTTTCCGTCAAAGGCTTATTACAAATCTCTATCCTCCTGAACTGTCATCATATCTAAAGATTCATACATGTGCACGTCAAAGAGATCTTCAAATGTATTAGGAATCCTTTCTCTTCTGTTTTTGAGTTTCTGTCTTCTTTGAATAGTTCTTTTCAAACTACTCCACTTGTCAAACATTTGCGCACTTGATTCATTGGGTTAACCTGGTCGTGGTATGGGAATATTTTGTCCAAAATTTAAGAACTTCGCCCGCACTTCCAGCTGCCACCTTGATGGTTTTTCTTATGCGATGGTATTAAAAAAACAGCCCAAAACACTTGCCTGTTTGAAGGTAACTTAGCCTCTGTAATGCTAATAACATAATGTCTTTATCAAATACACATTTTCTCGTGTTTACTCCATTATTAGCTATTTTGACCTGAGAATAAAGAAATTAACTATTAATAGTACCACTAATGAGAATACTCCTGCAGAACTGTTTCTAATTTCCCAATCATCAATCAGATGACTAGCAAAACTCACTACAATCGTGCCAAAATGCGACGCACTAGTAGGGCGTATCAATACAGCACCGGGATCACACGATTACTAATTTTGACAGCTTTGAGCAACCTCTAAATATTAATATTATATTTAAAATAACTCTACATACAATGTTTTGGTCTCAAATGGACACTTTAGCTGACCGTAAAATATTTCAAAGCGAAAAATAAGGACTAATTTTATTGAGAGAGAGCATAGAGAGTTGATAAGACATATATATATATATATATATATATATATATATATATATATATATATATATATATATATATATATATATATATATATATATATATATATATATATATATATATATATATATATATATATATATATATATATATATATATATATGTATATTCAGAACTAGAGTAATTTCAAAATGCCTGCTAGCGATACTGGGAGCGTTCAAGGTCATTTGAGGGAGAGAGCGTCGCCTTGCTCATAGCGAGATCAGAACTAGGCCTATATGATATTAAATGTAATTTCTACTGAATTAATAATGATGGATTCATAAAGTAAGGGCTATTATTGAATTTGAAATTATTGTAGACTTGGTTATCAGTCTGAATAATGTTATGGGTGTCCTAAGGATATTAGGTTAGGCGGAAAATATGTCGTACCAATTGCTAACGCCTTGAGATGACATTTAGTGGGATTTCAGTCGCGGAGGAGTCACAAACAAGACGTCCCTGTGCGTCCGTCTGGGCAGAAATAAACAGGGCCTAGCCACCTGTAAAGGCAGCTATTGCTGCATAACAAGTAAGTTCCATTCAGACAGGCTAGATAGGCAGGAAGTGAACTAGAGCTAACAGTATTCATTCTCAGGCTCTGTCAGAACCCACTCTGACTGGAGTTGACCGGAGTTGACTGGAGCTTCTGACTACAGAGATTGACTGCCGTTTGAGACTGCCGTTGATGATTGAGGTATGATTGGTCGCCATTGACCGATCAGAGGCCCTGTCACTGCTTCTAGCGGGGTACCGTGATCTCTGAGGAATCTTAGCCGTCTGTTCGGTTGACGTCGGCTCACAACACCACATGTCCTGTGAGCCGCTTAGTGAAACCTTCATAACGGGAAGCTAAAGTTCTCCTCACCGCACAAGGCTCCATCATTCACTCTTCTGCCTATGACGCACTGGGGATACACGAGGCCAGGAGTATATTAATGGTCAAGCACACTGGAGACTGTGATTCAGGACCTAGGAGATACCCAGAGGAACATTTTATCTCCTTATGTGGCTTACCACCATTCCCTGGGACTATATTATCTTGACGTGTAGTCATTGTCCCAAATAATTTGATGGTATTGTTTTGAATGTCAGCTTAATATGGAACCAGAGGATATCAGATTGATTCTTTGTTTATCTAATTGTTCTATAATTCTGATCTCAGGTATATAACCTTGTCTCTAGAGTAGTGGTTAAGTTAGGGTTAGAAGTGCATCTTGGGGTTATAATTTTGTTGAAAGCCCCATACCCATTCATTGCAGAGAAGTTAATTTTTATTTTTAATAATTACTTCCTAAGGACTGATGTTATTATTTTGTGAAAGCCCTTAAGATAATTTGTTTATGTGTACAACATTTCTAATACCAATTTATTGTTGCCTGTATTTAATAATTTCTATATCATGTATAACTTCTTTTATTCCCCAGAGTAGTGTTTTAAGCTTCTGTTAAGAGGTGCATACAGTAAATTACTATTTGATTGTGCTTAGAAAAGGAGGAATATAAGTACCAAATTTTACAGTGTCCTTTATCTATCCCAGTCACAGACGCTATCCTTCCACGGGTCACGGACTATTCATTTCGTTTATAGTAGATTTAAGTTGTTCTGTGTTGGTTCGAGATTTTTCTAAAGTAAGTTTCCACTGCCATTACCATCTATTAATTCTATAATAAACCCCAAGTCAAGGAGAAATTAAAGTCCAGTAATTCCGATTATATATATATATATATATATATATATATATATATATATATATATATATATATATATATATATATATATATATATATATATATATATATATATATATATATATATATATATATATGTATGTTGATAAATCACCCATGGAGATGAATTAAAAAACTGAAAGCGCTTTGGGAATCCTGTGTTTTCTTCTTGTAGTTATCAGCATATGCTCTAGACTTACGCAAAAATTTGCTAAAAGATTTACTTGGTATATATATATATATATATATATATATATATATATATATATATATATATATATATATATATATAATAGCGGAATCGCCGTCCTCTGGGCGGCTTTTTCGCTAGGCCACGGTAGGACGCCACCCTCCGGGAGGTTCCACATTGTCTCACTGTAGTGCATTAAGGTAGACCACATTTTTTGTTTTGCCATTAGCAGCAAGTATGTACAGATTGTTGCCAGTTCCCACTCTGGAGCATCCAACATATAACTGTCCATGAGAGATGCAAGGAAACACCAGGTTTAGGCCAACCATCTTTAGAACTGTCCCTGGCTTTTGTAGATGGTCATGGCAAAGCTCTCTTTAACCGGGAACTGAATTCGCTTGAACTCAAATGGCAGGTCAGTGGTGATGAGAGGTATCCTTGGTATAAACACGTCCTCTCCTTTAGCTTGTCCTGTCAGTATTCTAGCTTCCAGTACATGTGGCATCATGTTCTTCACCACCAGTCCTGTGCCATTGCAGAGGATTGGTGGTTCAAGATTTCTTAAGAGCATTATAGGAGTTCCAATCTTGAGAGTGAGGTGGTGAGGAGGCATTTCAGTGGGCTCCAAAGAATTAAGGAATTCTGCAGGGTACTAGACTGCTTGGTCCTGGTCGATTACTGTATCAACAGATTTGAATGAGGTCTCACTGCCTGGAAGCTGTCTGAGTAGAGTCATGTTGATTTCAGCCACTGTTTCATTCATTGGTGCCAGAATAGTGCGTTCACGCAGCCACTTGTGATCCTTGTTGTGGTGGATAATGTTTGGGTAGACCATGTTAGTGAGCTCAGTTGAGGACTTTACAACATTTCCACATCCTTGAGGAATGATTATTTGTCCTTCTGAATCAACAGGGAAAGTTCCATTCCCAATCTGTAGTGGAAGGTTTGCAAACCGTCCAGCATCCTGATCTCCTTGTAGATGTACTCTCATGTTTGTGGATAGAGTGAGTGTCTGTACACTTCTCCAAAGGTATGATGCCTTGAGGCACGCATTCAGTTCATCAGTTGGAGTACTTCGAGGAATGACTGGTAGGGTCTGGCGAAAGTCTCCAGCAATGACCATTGTAATGCCACCCATGAGCTGGTCATTTTCTCGTATGTCTTGCAAGGTCCTGTCCAATGCTTCAAACGCTAACTTGTGAGACAGTGCATTCATCCCAGACTATGAGGCTGCATTTTTCTAAGAGTTTTGCCTTTGCCGATCCTTTTTTTATTTTGCACGAGGATGCCACAGAAAGAGCAATTTTCCCCTGATGACGTACTTTGGCCAACATAAGGTTGATCAAGAATGTTTTTCCCGTCCCGCCAGGGGCATCAAGAAAGATCATACCTCCCTGCTCCGCTTGTATCGCTTGCAAGATTTAGTCATGAGCCTCACCAGGGGAGGCTCATTTTCTTCAACAAAATTCACCAGAACTTCAACTGAGTAGTCTGTCTCTCTGAGCAACTCCCTGTTTGCAGCTACTGGTTCTTCTCGGTTTGGGGAAAGCAATCCAAAATCAGTCAGGTTTTTTCCGCATAGCTCCATCACTTTGTCTTCCAGCATGATCAGAGCCCTGTTGAACATGTCATCCATAAACTCAATCTCTTGACCAGGATGTTCTCTTCTTGCTTGATGAAGCAGATCCTCTGAAAGACTTTCTTGGTGGTTTTTCCAGAGATAGCTTGGGTTGGAAAGTTCACATGTAGCAATCATGATGGCAAACAGGTTCCTCATTCTCATTGGCGATTGAGTAGCTGCTGCCTCTTCTAATGTGTCATTCCAGTGACCATCATCTTCCAGTAGGCCAAGGAGATTGCACGCTTCCTGATAGGTTCTGCAGACTTGTCCATTCACTGTCTTGAGTGCTGCATATGATGTTGGGCCACGGATGTGGTGCAAAAGTAGTCTCAAACAAAAGTATTCAAAGTTGTTGGGGTGAAACGTCCCAAAGCATTGCCTGACTTTATCCCTGGACATCCTTCAACATCGGATCCTTGAGCTGTTCTTTGGAACTTTTTCATTGAAGCCTGCCATATGTAGAACTTGGGTACGTCAACATACAGGAGTATTTGAGCAAACTCATCTTCCTGTGAAAGCTTGAAGAATGCAGTGAGGATCATATCAGCAGGATTTGCCATTTGATTTTGGAGGGACTCTTCTGTGAAGTATACTCTTTGTCCACTTTCCAGGTGAACAGCCAGATGAAGTACTGTTGGACATCGTTCGTGTAAGGGAAAATTAAAAATTCTCCATAGGGCTTCATTGCTGCAAATATAACGGCCTTGCTGAAAATGTGTCACCTCATCATGATTTCCATCCTTTTCCAATGCAAAGATCGCTTGGTCAGAGCCTTTGTTGACGTATTTGCAGATATACTTGATGGACTTGACTGAATTGCAGAACTCCACATTGATGTGCGCAATTTAGAAGAAGGATCACTTAACACATCAGAATTGTTCAGTTTGATATCGGCTTTCAACTCCCCAAAGTCATGCTTAGGTAACTCATCCTCCTCCACTCCATCACATGTCACAGTATTGCACACCACACCCTATCAGGTCTAACACAATAGGGTTTCAACAGATTCACATGTACTAGTCTTTTAGCCTTCATACGTTCAGGCGTGGCTATGATAATAGTTAACATATCTTACCCTACTCAAAACTTAAATGAGACCCAGATACTTAGCTTGTGGGGGGAACTTCCCAATGGGCAACATTAAATTTTCTATCTTCTGCAGTTTCATCTTCTACATAATTCTCATGCAATAGTTTCAAGGGACCACGGATATCCCAGCGAAATATCAGTTCACTTGGTGAGAATCCCAAACTAAACTGTGAAGTGCATCTGATAACATGCAATATATATAATATAACCCTAGATATACTATAATATATACTAAGTGCCTGCACAGGTATAACTTCCTGATATCTAGTGGAAGCACACATCACCGGTGACAAATATTCATTTTCAAAATTCTGTTTTAGGACTAGGGCCCACACAATCAATTATTACTTTTGCAAATAGCTCATCAACAACAGGTATAATGGATCACCTGAAGAATCGTCACCCCAGAGTCCGGCAGGGAGTCAATTCTTCAGGTGGGATATCCTGGGGCGACGATTCTTCAGGTGGCAACACCTGGGGTGACAATTCTTCAGGTGGGGTCAGGACCCTCCACGGTTGTTAATCTTCAGGTTAGTGGAGTCAGGACCCTCCAGTCAGGTAGGAGGACTATATAATAGTAAGTGGGCTCAACAAATTTTAGTCAATTTTGTGGATGTGAATACTGGTGTGCACACACAAACGATTGAATAATATTGGAACAAGAACAAGAGTTACATGCGTGGCTGCAAACGAAGCTTTTTAAATTCTTACCTTCAAGAATTCATGTGGCATGATCGTTTTTCTGATAATCCTTGGAAATTTTATGTCAACACATTGCTGTTCAGTACCCTTTGTAATATGCATCACAATAAAGAAGCATAACACAAAGGAATATATTGAATGTTATCTTAATTATACAAATTATATTCACTGTGGGCTGGGGCGACGATTCTTCAGGTGGAGCAGGCTGGGGTGACAATTCTTCAGGTGGGATATCCCGGGGTGACAATTCTTTAGGTGGACATTCTGGGGCGACGATTCTTCAGATGATCCGGTATAAGTTTCAAATTTGCAGGTGACAATACTTTATTGGCCTTACCAGCTAATTAGCATACATGACATGGAAGGCAAAAATATGCTGTGCCTGAGGAAACATTATAGTATATTCATAATGGCTCTCTGGTTCTGGTCAGACTCTTGAGCAGAAATCACCATCTCTCTTGTGACAGGAAGGCTACTGAAATAAACATTCACATGATCTTGAGAATCTGTCTTTGACACATCACTAACAGGTTGGTCTACTAAAACTGCATCTAACTGCTCTGGCTTAACATCAAACAGTCCATTCAAATCATAATCAGGCAAAACTTCACACTGACCACTCACATCTGTCCCATATGTTATCATTTTAGCTTGACTACGGGTTACAGCACCAGAAGGGAATAACCTAACACACTTACTCACAAGGTCTGCAGCAGGGTTATTACTCAAAGGTGTAAAGCACACAACTGGATCTGGAACAACAAGGCTACCAGCTATATCATTTCCCAAGAGGAACGTTACTCCCTCCACTGGCGAAACCTCCTGAATCCCTTACAGTAACTGGCTGAGACAAAAGGTCCGTCCGAAGACGCTACCTCACTACAGCTGCATCTGCAGCTGTAGTGAGGTAGCAGATTAACACCCAGGTTTGCCGCAACGACCATCCAGACAGTGGGCTCCAACATCAGGTCACAAGAATGTTTACAAGTCCAGCTCAAACATAACCAGATGTATAATTAATCTAAATGTCGACTCTGTTTTTTATATTTTTGTATTGAAAGCTTTTGTTAATCAAGTGACCCACTCCCCGCTTCCACCATATGTAACCTATCACCTCTGTTCATTGTATATTTTCAGCCTTCGGGCTGCCATGTTATCTTAATAAACCGTTAATTATTATTATTATTATTATTATTATTATTATTATTATTGGATACACTTTACAGAAATGCACGCAAGTGGTTTCACTAAGCCTCTTCCACAGATTGAAGAGCACTTTTCAAAAAATACTGAGTGAAGCACCAGTATCCCTCAAAATACTCACAGGGATAGCAGGACTACCCGCGGACACAAACATAAAACCAGGAAACTGAAATGGCTGGAACAAATCCTTAGGATCCACACAAACTGGGATAGAAACCGAAGCAACATCATCTACACCAACACCATCTGCTGAGACAAATGCAAAATTAGCTACAGGCGTTTCATGGGACTCCCTAGTTTTGAGCTTAGGACATTGGGCAGGCTTTCTTCAATAAAAACACACAGAAGTCATAACCCCGCTAAATCCATTACCACCATGATCATCAGAACCTCTGCCAACATTATCAAAGGAGGGTTTATTACCTCCGTTACCAAACGGGTGCTTACCACCTTGAGCTATTGTCACGGCTGGGCCTGGAACCTATTAACTTTATGTTTATGAATAAGACTGAAATTTGCTGCCAAAATGGCAGCTCTCTCAATAGTTGTAACTTCCTTCTCACAAACGTACATACGGACACCTGTGGGGACAACTCTCAAATACTGCTCTAGTGCAATCAATTCACAAAGTTCATCATAGGTTTTAACTCCACTAGCCGATAGCCATCTGTTGCGTAACTTCGTGACAGTGTGACCATATTCGATATATGACTGATCGGGCAATTTAAATGTATTTCTTAACTTATCTCTATACGACTCTGCTGTCAACTGGTAACATTTCAAAATTGCTTCATTGACCACGGAATACTCATTTTGCTGAGAGCTGGTTAGGGACAAGTAAGTGGAAAGGCCTTTTTTCACAAGGACAGACTGGATCAGCAAGGGCCAATAATGCTGAGGCCAGGAAAGTGTTGTGGCAATCTGATCAAATTGGATGAAAAACTCTTCCGGATCATGTTCTTCAAATTTTGGCACAAACTTCGTCACTTTAATTACATCAAATTTGACGCCACATGACTCCAGAGTAACTCTCTTACCAATCAACTCTAACTGGAATGCCCTTTCTCTTTCTCTGTCCTCTATTTCTCTCTCCTGCAACCTTAACTTCATTTCCCACTCCAGCTTCTCTCTTTCTAACTACAACTCTATTAACTTTACTGACGGATCTTCCTCCATCTCACACAGTAAAATTAAAAGAAAATGGTAGAAGAGTTGCTGTCTCTGGCTTTATATTTATCTTAAAACTCGTTAGTGTATATCATCCGGTCCAAGTTATGTGTTACTAACTATTTTGTTGATCTCCCCTAATTGGTTTATATGCCTTACAACGGTTAAACTGAACAGACAAGGATATTACGAATATCACGCGCCTTTTCACTGCTCAAACAAATGTGTTATCTAGTCATTTCAATGGATATATATTTTCTTTAACTTTATTTCCATTCCTAACATATTCAGAAATATTTTAGATGTTTGCTTTGGAGTTAACTCTTATTTAATATTCTATTTCCTTTGGTTCTTTTCAGTTTCTTAAATTCCCTATAATTGGTGTTGTATTATTTTATGTCTTCATCAATATTTATGGTTTTGTGTATTCTTTGGCTATTCCACCATTAATGTTGCCTCGTTGATCAGTGACACATTCAAGATTGTTCCAATGAATGTTATGATAGGTCAAATAAATATGAAAACAACGATATAGATCAAACGCAACGACCGGGTAGCAGAAACATAAATATCTTAATAGATTTTATGAATAATGATTGAGGTGTAACGTGATGTATGTGCCAGTACAAATGAATAACACTTAGAGTGAATAAATGACCAACACTCGTTTATCTTGTCCAATAATTTCATGTAACTGTGGACTTACATAAGTGTTTAAAACTACACCATAAAACTAAATGATCCCTCAAAGACCTTTCTGCACATCGAACATTATCTCAGTTTCTCCAAAAAATGAACCTCGAACTTAGTTTGATAATAATGTTTAATAATTCAAATTCTTATATGAGGTAATAAAATGCGTTTCTGACTCAAGATTAGTAATACATGTATTACTGTGGTGGACAAAGTGATCTGCTTCCCGAATAACATTATAAACATCTTCCATATTTGGTGCGGATTTAGACAACGGTGTTGCATGTTAGAACATAATAACATAAGAAAATAAGGAGTCTGCAATAGGCCGGTTGGCCTGTGCATGGCAGCTCCTGTTGAGAGTTACTACCACTCCTTATCATCCATGAATCTATCTAGTCTCCTTTTACAACTTTCCAGCGTTCCAGCACTTACTACAAAGTTGCAAAGCTTGTTCCACTCGTCCATCACCCTATTTGTGAACCAGTTCCTTCCTATCTCCCTCCTAAACCTAAACTTATCCAACTTCAATCCGTTGCTACGAGTCCTATTCTACTCGGATATTATAAGAACTTTATCTATATCTCTCCTATTGATTCTTTTCACCCACTTAAGTACTTTCATCATATCTCCCCGCATTCCTCGTCTTTCTAGGGAATGCAAGTTTAGTTTTTTTAATCTATCTTGATACGGAAGGTTTCTAAGTCCGGGAATCATTTTCGTCATTCTTCGCTGCACCGACTCCAGTAAATTGATATCCATTCTATAATAAGGGCACAAGAATTGAACAGCTTTTCGAGGTGAGGCCTGACTAGCGCAAGATATAGTTGCAATAAGACCTCTACACTCTTATTACTTACACTTTTAGATATAAAACCAAATACTCTGTTTGCCTTTCGAACATTAATGCACTATTTTCTATGGCGTAGATTCGGGCTTATAAGTACCCCTAGGTCTATTTTACAAGTCGACTTCTCAAGGTTGTTGTTGTTAAGGCTGTATACATTGACAGTATTTGTTCTTCCAATATTAAGTACACTGCACTTGCTGGTGTTGAATTTCATTTGCCACTTTCTGACCACTACTGCAGTTTATTTAAATCCTCCTGTAGTGCATTTGCATCCTGCCCTGAATTAATCTGCCGCCCTATTTTGGTGTCATCCGCAAACTTGCTTATGTCACTGTTGATCCCAGTATCTAGATCGTTTATGTAGATTATGAACAAGAGTGGGCCCAGTACTGACCCCTGGGGAACCCCACTAGTTACATAGCCCCACTCAGATTTAAAACCATCTACGCTGACCCTCTGTGTTCTGTCGGTGAGTCGTGATTTTATCCAATTTGAAACTTTCCCCTCCATACCATGAGCCTTAACTTTTCTCAGACGCCTCTGATGCAGTACTCTGTCAAACGCTTTGCTAAAGTCTGAGTAAATAACATCGTAACTTTCGAAATTATCTACGACCTCGAAGACTTTCCTAAAAAACATAAGCAGATTTGTTAGGCAAAATTTTCCCTTTGTAAACCCATGTTGAGAGTCGTAGATTAATTTGCTTTTCTCTAAATGAGATCGAATGCTATTTGCTATAATTGATTCAACAAATTTCCTCACCACTGACGTCAAACTAATCGGCCGGTAATTTGACGATGATGCTCTGTCTCCCTTTTTGAATATGGGTCCTACATTTGCCTGTTTCCACAAGTCTGGCACAACTCCCGTGTCTAATGATTTTGTAAATAAATTTACGAGGGGTCCGCTAATCTGTTCCTTACACTCTTTCCATACTCAAGGGAAAATTTCATCTGGCCCTGGGGATTTTGTCTTCTTTAATTTATTTAGCTTCTAAAGAACATCCTCTTTTCTGGTAGTGATATTCTTTAATTTATCTTCTTAATTTCCTCTAAATATCAGTTCCACCTCTGGAATTTCCTCGTGAATTTCTTCTGTGAAAACTGATAAGAAGTAGCTGTTTAATGCTTTGCTCATGTCTTCACTGCCATTTATCACTTCTCCCCTCTCTCTGACTTTAAAGGCCCCACTTTGTCCTTGATCTTTGTACTATATACCTGGAAAAATCCCTTTGGATTCGCCTTGGATTCTCTTGCTATCCTGATTTCGTAGTCCCTGTTTGCCTTCCCTACATTTTTCTTAACATTGCTAGATAGTTCATTATACCTATTTCTGAGGTGCCCCTCCCCTCCTTTTAATTTCTTATAAATTTCTCTCTTTATTCCTATACAGTGTTTAAGTTTTTTGATCATCCACCTTGGCTCATTGTTATTTGACCTAATTTTTCTGTATAGTATATTTTGTTTTTGCGCTTTACGTAGTTTACGAGTGAATATATTATAGTCATGATCAATTGTTGTGTCACCTGTGACCTCACCCGTTCCTACTGGGCACTGACCTGACTGTTCCCAGGCGACCTCACCTAGGTTCCACCTTAACCCCTGATAATACGCCAATCGAAAGTTTGAGACTCTGACCATATTGTCATTGTTTTTAGTTTCCCAATTTAGGGTGAACCTGATTTCTCTGTGATCACTGTTCCCTAGTTCTTACCCTATTGTGATATCTCTGATACTATTTTCTTTATTTGTTAATACTAGGTCTAATTTATTGTCATCTCTAGTAGGTTTTGTAATTAGTGGTTTCAAAAAATTGTCCTCTACTGCGTCTCGGAAGTCTTCATATTCATAGTCACCTACAATGTTGTCCCAATCAATATTTCTGAAATTGAAATACCCTATAATGCACAGGTTGTCGTATTTTGTTGCCCGACTCATTTCCTGCCATATGGGCTGAGTTGCTTCTTTCCCAAGACTTGAGGGCCTGTAAATCACTCCCATAATTAGTTTTTCTCTTCTTTCCGCAGTTTCTACCCATACAGACTCGGTTCCAATTTCACACTTTATTGAATTATTAATAAAACTTTTAATGTATCCGTGACGAACGCTGCAACCCCTACCCCTCCCCCCCCTCCCTGTCCTTGTGAAAAAAAATTGTACCCTTCTATGTGGTACTCTTATCCAAGTTTCGGTGATTGTTATGACTTCTACATTCTCAGTACATACAACAACTCTCAGCAAGTCTATTTTATTTCTAACGCTCCTACTGTTTGTATAGTATACATTTAAACCTACCCTTCCCTGGTCCTGTCTTACCCCTTGTCTTGAGTAACCAATTTTACTCCCTAGGACCTGCTTCTTTTTTTACTCCCACTTACCCCGACCTCTCTCTACTGGCGAAACCCCCCCTTTGGAGTGACAATTTCACGCTCCAGGGATACAGACAACGTCTAAACCCACGCGCGAGACAAGTGTACTCCATCACGACTGTACAGGTAGTCGTTGCCATAGAATGGTTGCCAGCTATCAATGAATTGCTTGCCCAATGTTTTTCCAGGCGGCAATTTAAAGCAATTGCCCTGGACAGCCATTCATGACCAACTCCTCTTCTAGGCAATGTACAGATATGTGAACACGCCTGACGCCAAGACTCTGTTACCATTCATTGTACCATTTATTCACATGTCTGTATTACTACACATTATTATACCATGTCCGATATCTATGCTTATGTCTAATGCCTATGTTCACTTACTATGTCCCGATATACTATGTCTGTACCACGCTAGTCGAGTAACTAGAGGACCTCATTTATTGTCCTAGTGATGTCTAGCAACTCTCCTTGCCCAGCTAGACAACTGCCCTCAGATCAGCCTCGGCCTACCTACGGTCCGGGGTCCCTTGTGCTCGTCTCTGTATCGGTCGGCTATCACACCAAGTCTTGTACACTTATTGAATATACCTACTGCTCGTGCTCTGGAGTTTCAAGAACCTTGTCTAGGATTGCATCCACTACATGGCGCAGTTGAGTAGCTCCAACACGACAGTTCACAAGTTGCAAAAGCCGGCCTAGTCCGTCTCCCGGCCTAGTCCGTCTCCCGGCCCTCTCTGTTTCCCGCCCAGAAGATATACTCCACAGTGCCCCTGGATTTACAGTGCTTTGTGACCTTGTGAAGTGCCCTAAGTGAAGTGCAGTGCCTTTCATGTCTGTTTGCTATGTCTCTGCGGCCCTACAGGTAGCAGAAACGCCTTCAGCCCAGTCTCCAAGACAACACCTCCAGCACACACCCCCCACCCGCACAGGCCCGCAAGCCACTGACTCCCCTACACTGAGTCACCACCAGCCGCCCGGGCGCCCGGAGGGATACACCGCTGCCAGCCGTCTCCCCTCACTTCACAAATATTACAGTCAGTACTCTTTTACTTGCCCGCCAGTTCCTGCACTTAGGCAGGTACATTGACAAAAACATAGCACTTCACCTTATTCTCCTTGTCTTTCCCATCGCAACCACACCAAGCACGAGATGTCTGACCACGACGATTTGCCGGGAAACTTAGATGAGGATTATGAGGTAGACGAAGCCTCACAGACCCCCTCACCCCCCCTCACTCCTCACACGCCGGGCGCGCCAAAGTCAAAGGATGGGAGCCAGGATATACGTCAGTTAATCTACTTCCTACAAGTTTCCCAAGAGAAGGAAGCCCAAAGACGTCAAGAGGAATCAGCTTACCGTCTCCAACTTCAACAACAACACCAAGCTGATAACCACAAACTCCTGACACTATTGGAATTGCTGGCAATGAGGACGACTTCACCAGCTGCCACAACCAATTCGCCAGCTTCAGCCTCTTCACCTATCCCCCTTGGGTATGCCTCAGTGCCTCCTCAACCACCTGTTCCAGTCTCAACTTTCGTCGACCTCTCCGTGCCTCCTCCACCGCTTGCCATCTCGAGCACACCCCTGCACAGCAAGTCTTCAGTTACCAGCCCCCCACCTCTTCAATCTGATGCAACATATCAAGTATACCGTCAATGGCGACGTCGTTTCGAAGACTTTGCTGTCATGTCTGACCTCAACCGAATGCCCCCTCAGAAACAACTCATCCAATTAAGATCGTGCATCTCCCTCGATGTTCAACGCCTCCTAGAGCACACGCTAGCCATTCCCCCTGACTCCTCCATGTCAGTGACAGAGGTCTTAGACGCCTTGCAGAGTCATTTCCGTGGCCTCAGCAATGAAGCCTTGCGTCGTAGGGAACTGCTATCCTGCAAACAAGCCTCTGGGGAATCATTCTCAGACTTCTATGCACGACTTAAGGACCTAGCAGCCGAGGTGGACCTATGTACAGGCGATCCTGTAACCTGTGCCGAGATCCAGCTCAAGATGATCTTGCTGATGGGTGTACGTGACGAGGACCTGCTTCAGAAACTCCTCACCCTCGACGCCGCCTCCCCCCTCACCGACTTCGTCACCCATTGCAGGTCGTATGAGGCCACAAGAGAGGCTGCCTCAGCTATACACTCATCGCCATCTCAAGTTCACGCCGTCTCCACCTACAAGAGGAATCAACGCCAGATGCAGACGGCGTCCTCTCCACAGCCCCCGTCACGGTCACCAGTTTTCTCTCCCGAATCCTGCAGAAGCTGTCAGCGCCAGCACGGTCCAGGAAAGTGCCCTGCGGCTGATAGTACATGTCGAAACTGCGGGTTTCAAGGCCACTGGCCCCGCACACCTCGATGTCCCGCCAACAAGGTCTCATGCAACGCTTGCAACAAGCAAGGACACTTCGCCAAGTGTTGCGGGTCCACCAAGAAGCCTCCATCCCCAGGTCAAAATGTCTCTTCACTGTCTCCCGAGAACAACAAAGGATGCCTACGCGTGGACAATGCCTCGAGTGACAGGTCCCCCAAGCCCGTCAATGTTCGTCTGTCCTACGGCACCAACTCTTCCAACCTCCTGATGATACCTGACACGGGCGCGGACATCACGGTGATTGGACCAACACACCTGGACGCCCTCAACGTCCCCAGGAGTAGCCTGTCACCCACAGCCAGGAACGACGTGCTCACAGCGGACGGGTCCCCGATGTCTCCAGCTTTGGGGTGCTTCAAGGCAACATTACAGCTCGGTCCCAAGTCTTGCCTTGCCACAGTCCACGTCCACGAGGGCATCCAAACCCCTCTCTTGTCATGTGGCCATTGTCAGGACTTGGCCATCGTCTCATCCGAGTTCCCAAAGCCCATCCTCGCCGTGACACACCTCAACAGGTGTGCAGAGATACCTGTTTCAGCCATGACCACACCTGCTGCCGCCCGGGAGTTCTTTTTTCGTCAGTTCAGCGACGTCCTCGTCTCCAAGTCCGACCTCCAGAAGACGCCGCTCAAGAAGATGACAGGCCCCCCGATGAGAATCCACCTCAAGCCTGGCGCGACGCCTTTCGCCATCCACACACCCAGGCCTATCCCCTTTGCCATACGGGACAAGGTGAAGGCGGAGCTCGATTCTCTGGTGCAGCAGGGGATCATCAGACACGCCAGTGAGGAGCCCTCCGAGTGGTGCCACCCTATGGTCTTGGCACCCAAGCCTGTAGGTGTTCGCATCACAGTGGACCTCACCCATCTCAACTCGCAGGTCTCCCGTCCCGCCCATCCATCGCCTACGCCCATTCAAGCAGTCCGCAGCGTCACCCCGTCTGCAAAGTTCTTTACCACGGCGGATGCACTACATGGGTACTGGCAAGTCGACCTGGCGGAAGAAGATCGCCACCTCACTACATTCATCACGCCCCACGGCCGCTTCCAACACTGCCGCGGACCCATGGGCTTCGCAGCAACGGGGGATGCGTACTGCCTCCGTGGGGATATGGCCCTGCAGGGTGTCACCAACTGCGTGAAGGTCGTAGATGACATCCTGCTCTTCGACGATGACCTCCCGGCCCACTTGAACCGAGTTCATCTGATGCTCACAAGATGTCGTGCCCATGGCATCACCCTGAACAAAGATAAATTTGTGGTCGCCGCCTCCCAAGTTAACTACTGCGGCTACAACATCTCGCCAGAGGGGATCTCAGCTGATGAGGAGAAGGTCAAGGCCATCAGGGACTTCCCTACTCCAGCGAACCTGACCGACCTTCGCTCATTTATGGGCCTGGTAAATCAGCTGGCCGACTTCTCCCCTAAAATCGCCACATCAGCCCAACCTCTACGCCCCCTCATGAGCCCCAAGCGCTCTTTCCTCTGGACTCCTGACCACGACCTAGCGTTCAGGAATGTTAAGAAGGCGTTGCTGTCACCACCAGCCTTGGCACCCTTCGACCCGTCCTTACCAGTGGTCCTCCAGACCGACGCCTCCCGTCTATACGGCCTCGGATATGCCCTCCTTCAAGACCACGGCCAGGGTAGACTGCGCTTAGTTCAGTGTGGCTCCAGGTTTTTGACGGACACGGAGACCAGATACGCCACCATCGAACTAGAGATGCTGGCAGTCGCCTGGGCTATGGCCAAGTGCCGCCTTTACCTGTTCGGCCTTGGGCATTTCACCCTCATGACGGACCATCGCCCGCTCATACCCATCCTCAATCACTACACGTTGGACGCCATCGAAAATCCTCGCCTCCAACGCCTCAAAGAGAAGACCGCCCCTTACGTCTTTACAGCTGTGTGGCGCGCCGGGAAGCTTCTGTGCATACCAGACGCCCTCTCCCGAGCCCCTGTTAGTCGCCCCACACCTGAAGATGAAGTCGACTGTACCACGGCCGCTGCTCGCGTTCGGTCCTTAGTGACACACACAGCCACTTCTCTTGCTGACAAGACGACGACGACGCCCCCCGTCGAAGACGATAGGACTCTCCAGGAGCTTCGCATCGCCGCCGCTCAAGACCCGGCATACGCCCAACTCCTCGACTACGTCTCCGCTGGATTCCCCACCAACCGCTACGACATTCACGCCTCCGCCCTCCCCTTCTGGAAGCTAAGGGATAGCCTCTATGCGGACGGAGAGCTGGTGTTGTACGGCCCCAGGATCGTCGTTCCCGCTGCCCTCCGCCGGCGCACCTTATCCCGCCTCCATGACAGCCACCGCGGCGTTGAAGCCACCAGGCGCAGAGCCCGTCAGACCGTCTTCTGGCCTGGCATTGACGCCGATATTAAGAACACGGTTGAGGCCTGTGAGCCTTGCCAGCAACTCCAGCCCAGCCAGCAACAAGAGCCGTACCTGTGCAATGACCTCCCAAAACGGCCCTTTGAGTCCGTGTCCGCCGACTTCTTTAATGTGGCCGGAAAGTCTTTCCTGGTGGTCGCCGACAGGCTCTCTGGATGGCCCGTGGTAGTTCCCTGTGGTCGGGACACCACCTCTTCCAGGGTCATCCGGATGTTTTGTCGCTTCTTCCGGGAAGTCGGGGTGCCTCTCCGCCTCCGAACCGACGGTGGGCCCCCGTTCAATAGCCACGAGTTCAAGAGCTTCGCCGAACGCTGGGGCGTCCACCACATCGTCACCTCCCCTCATTACCCGCAGGCGAATGGCCACGCCGAGGCAGCGGTAAAGCCCGTAAAATACCTCATCCTCAAGACAGCACCAACGGGGAACCTGGACTGCGAGGAGTTCGACAGGGGCCTACTAGAACTCCGTAACACCCCTACCCCTGCCGGACGCTCTCCTGCCCAGGTGTTGTATGGCCACCCCCTTCGTACTCGTGTGCCTGCCCACCCCCAGTCCTTCTTAGATGAATGGCAGATCAAGGCGGACGAGTGCGACAGCAGTGAGGCTGCCCGGATGGCCCAAGTGACAAGCCACTATGACGC
Organism: Homarus americanus; assembly: GCF_018991925.1. Taxonomy (NCBI): domain Eukaryota; kingdom Metazoa; phylum Arthropoda; class Malacostraca; order Decapoda; family Nephropidae; genus Homarus; species Homarus americanus. The sequence goes on from NW_024726107.1 coordinate 255,106, forward strand.
CCACGCCCGCCCCCTTCCCAGGTTGACCGTCGGCCAGCAAGTACGAATCCAGGACCCGACGTCACACCGCTGGGACAAGGTCGGGGTCGTCATGGGCCGTGGCGAGTCTCGTTCGTACCAAGTCCGCCTCCCCAGTGGTCGTGTGTGGTGGCGAAACAGACGCCATCTCCGCCCAGTGCCATCCTCTAGTGACGAACCCTCCTCCCCGTCCCCTGTGTCCCCTTGCCCAGACCAGGAACGAAGGTCGTCAGTTGATCCTCCCATTGTCCCTCGCCGCTCCCCCCGACTCATGGAAAAAGAGTCCGTAGACCGCTCGAGATCGCACTACGAGCGCAAAGGGGGAGGGAGGTGTATAGATATGTGAACACGCCTGACGCCAAGACTCTGTTACCATTCATTGTACCATTTATTCACATGTCTGTATTACTACACATTATTATACCATGTCCGATATCTATGCTTATGTCTAATGCCTATGTTCACTTACTATGTCCCGATATACTATGTCTGTACCGCGCTAGTCGAGTAACTAGAGGACCTCATTTATTGTCCTAGTGATGTCTAGCAACTCTCCTTGCCCAGCTAGACAACTGCCCTCAGATCAGCCTCGGCCTACCTACGGTCCGGGGTCCCTTGTGCTCGTCTCTGTATCGGTCGGCTATCACGCCAAGTCTTGTACACTTTTTGAATATACCTACTGCTCGTGCTCTGGAGTTTCAAGAACCTTGTCTAGGATTGCATCCACTACAGGCAAGACATCACATACTATCGGGATCCCCCCCCTATCTCTAACCTTCCCTAGCGCCTCCCTATACCTCTTGAAAACTTCCTCTCTCCTAACCTTTCCTATGTCATTACCTCCCACACTAAGACACACTACTGGATTGGTACCCTCCCCTGACAAAACCCTATCTATCCTCTCAGCTACATGCCCTATCCCAGCCCCAGAAAAACACACCCTAGTCCTACGTTTCCTATCTCTTACACAAAAAGTCTTACCTAAGAACTCACCTGGCGGTCCCCAACTACCACGACCTTACCACTGGGCAGGGTTTGAACAACTACCCTTTTCTCTCCTGGCAACACATCGTCCTACCTCTTCTCTTCCTCGCCAGCTTCTTCCGACACTTGGTAGGGGTTACTGCACTCCACACCCCGATCAGCTTTCCTGAGTTTGACCTTAGTCCCCTTGGAAACAATCACTCTCCACGCCTGCTCCTCCTTCGCAGGTGTCCTGCTAGGCAGGACACCTACCTGAAGGAGTTCAGTCCTGAGGGCTTCGTTCTCGTCCTTTAACACGTCTATCTCTCTCTTCAACTGCTCCAGCTGACTTAACAGAGTGGCCAGGGTGTCGTCTATCCTCACACTCCGCCCCTCTTCCCCCACAACACCATGTTCCACGGCGGCCATTTCCTCTGGTCACTAACACGAGCACTAAGGGTCACGTCCTTCTCCAAGCTAGGTCAGGTAGCATATGTTTGTCTTTGAATAACACGATATATATCTGTCGGTAGCAGTGTGTTGAATCATGCCAATAAATATTATAATGATTCTTAATTGAGTTTCTATTCTTCAAATCTGTCACACTAAATTTAGATTGTGACCCAATTCAGAATAAGTAAATAATGCCAAATCGGAATTAGGTTCATTGGACCTAATTAGAGAACTACTTTACACTGACCTTATGAACAGCCATGCATCACATTACACGAGTTTTTGCTTAACCAAATCTACAAGTGTAAAATTCAGTGACATGTAATACCAATGGACAATCGTTTACACAATTTCATATATGTAAGTAAATAACAAAGAAAAAATCTGTCCTACAACGATTTGATGAATAAAATATCACGTTCACTGCTCACTACTGTTCCTCGGTGATGGATATGGAAATTTGAAATTGTAGAAATACGTTCAAATAATTTGGTAATACAGTTTTTCTTTTGGGGGTTAGCTATGACCTGCACCATGCATAAAAAACTAACTTAAATAATAGGGGTAAGAATGAAATATCGATATATTCAAAAAATCCTTCTATTTACCTTGTGTTTCCTTTATGAATGGTATTGGAGGTACAGCACTATTGGTAACATAGAAATACACAAATATATGTTGTTGGGTTATGTTTGCAGGCCTTATTTGGCTTTTCTCTTTTTATTAAGAAAATAGTCTATGCACAATTAACGTATGATATCACCGTAACTAACACTGTGAGCTGTGAGTTTTGTATAGTTGAAGCGAGCTATAGAGAGCTTCGTTAATACACTTGTGGTATGTCTGAGAGACCTGATATACCTGAAGTAACCGGCGAATAAACCGATGAACAGGCTGAACAGTTGTACGCAGAGGTCATTTGAAAGAAAATGAGGTTATGTGACATACATTACTTGGTTCAATATTACACAGTATTTACTAGACAGTATTTACTAAACACTTATTCATAGTTTAAAAAATTACCATGGGTTTTGTAATTATATAAACATAATGTTATGCAGCCCACATTTTATTAAACATTACATGGGCTAATACATTGCTCGGACACCCACCGAGTCTCACGAGTTGTAATCTAACCATGTAGAAAAAATACCTAGGGATACTTATCCATGCTATAAAATACTGTGTGCTGTAGGTAAACTAAGGAATGTCCAACCTAGGGTTGACTATCTGAATTCCTAGCCTTACGTGCCTTATGTGTGAGGGCTTTATGCACAAGTGCAACTTTTGATGAAATTTGTCTATAATGGCAGAACAAACATAAAAATCTCAAAATAAGTAAAATAGTTGGTACCAAAAAACTGGGGGTGACAAAACCCGAGGGAAAATAAAATGGCAAACTATCATCAAATTAAGGGAGTTGCGTTTCATTGAGATATGCAATTCATGTTAAATTGCCAGAAACTAGATTGAGTTTACTGAAAGTAAAATGAACATTTAAGATATAAAGGTACAAGATCTTAAGGCAAGTTCAAATTCAAACCAAAATGTTGATGGGTTGGCAAGGTTATAACCACACTACAAGTGAGTTCACAATAGTCTGGAGCCATATAATACCATTGTATAAAAAAATATATAAAAAATTGCCACCATCCTGACACTTTTAAACTGTCACTGGTCTGTTGAGGAAAATAAAAATGCCGCACGTTATGAAGATGTGCATGAAATACCATTTTTGTGGAGATGGGTGTGCAAGATTAGTGTTTGTGCGCTGTGCGAGCGTACGCCTATTTGACAGTCAGTTCACATATTCCTTCTGCAGCAGGAATAAAAGCGAATGCGTAGGCTGGACATACATATAAACGCAAATATGACGATTTACACCGTGATGGCACCGTAGGGCCCTCCTTTGCTATAAGTGAGTAGTCATCAGCCACTAATAAAAGTTTCGTTTGTTTATCCTGGGTCACAAGTGTGTCATTAACCTGCATTGGGAAAGGTATCAGATGCCTTGCATCAAACTAACGTTGAGATAATATTGGAATGTAAATTAAAATAGAAGTGTGCGTTAGCGTTGTTTCTAATAAAGGTTAATAATATTTAACCTCCTATGTTTTGAAAATAGGGATTAATCTATCTTTGATATTTGTAAAGCTTTAGGAGGAGTGTGTACAGGTAAAGGCTGGTCATCCACGCGTCCTAATCCTGCATTAATTAAACCAGCAATGATTCTTTCATTGGCAGTTTCAGCGGCATGCAGATACTCAGAAAAAAAGTATAAGCCATTCTAGTGTGGTCACTGACTGCGCCAACTCATACACTACCCTAGATAAATGGTTAGTTTTGTGATTATATCATTCAACTTTGATTTTGAAGAGTGGATAGCATGATAGGCATGAGTTATTGCATGGTTTTGTGTTACTCGATTCATATGATCTCCTAACTTGGTTACATCTTCTGCAGTAGCCGTGCGAAACAATGCACTTTGCATGAGACCAATAAAATTAAGCAAAACTCGCTTTTCCCGTGTCTGAGAACACACCCTATTAGCCAATGTCGTCATGAGTTGGTGGAATAGACCCCCTTGATTTGACGATATTCTTCTGTCGCGTCTTGATGTGTACGGCCTGGAGGCCAATGGTTTGTTCAACCATTGCAGATATGTTAGGGCATCGTCTTAGGTCCCGAGCTGTGTGAAGGTGGACATATGCAGCTCATGCTGGACTGTTACGACGTCTTCAACTATAAGTACACGTCCTATTCGTGCTTGAGAATCTTCTTGGAAACAGGCGTTAACACGGCGGCGCCAAAGAGTAGTTACTGTAGGTGTGCTACGATCAACGCCATGCTGAAAGATACAGCTGGTGTACTTGACGTGTCTGAGATATCGTTGACAGCCCTGGGTAGGAGATCAGGATGTACCATTTTAAGTCCATCCATATGTACTACGTCTGTAATTTGTGTCTGGGGTTTAATGTTTTTTTAATTTGTTGCCCGTTTCCTTCGCGGTAATCAGGAATAGACTTGAAAATTTGGGTGACAGTTTAGAGATCCGTTCAGGTTCTCTCACCATGACAATGTCGCCTATATCCAGCGTTGTAGGCTTAGTTTGTTTATGTTGCTTGTAAATCATTTAAGTGCAAGATGCTGTTAATATGTCCGTACCTTGATATTGATGTTCGTAAAAACATTAATTTGCTTGTTAGCGTAATCGTCCATGTTGTATGCAGGTTGAGGAATTCATGTAAGTACGTCATATAGCAAACGTTTGCCTGTGCCATACACAATATAATAAGGTGGTTGGTCCGTGGAGCTATTGGTCGACCCATTAATCAAGTCTGCTACTTGAGGTAATCATTGGATTACATTGGATTCACAATATCTCGAAGAATTTTAAGGATTTTACGATTGGTTCTTTCAATCAGGCCATTCACCTGTGGGTGATAAGCTGTGATAAAACTTTGTTGGATGCCGTATTGTAGGCAAATTTGAGCTAAAAGTTGATTCTTATACCTTAAGTGTAGTGAATGGGGCTTATCAGATCCATCACTATAAAGTGGGCTACCGTCTCAGCAGATTTATCCTGCAAAGGGACTAAAATCACATATCTGGAGAAGTGAGCCACACACGGTGAACCTTAGTGGCTCCACGGAAATTGCAGCAAGTCAATCGCGACTGTGTCGAACGGACGTGCCGCACGGTGTAGGATATACAAGCATTGGAGCAGGTTGAACAGTGGTGCCCATGTGTTGAGCACACGATGAACATTTAGAAAGGTGTTGCTCGATGTCTTTTTTCATGGTATTCCAAGAGCAATTTTTCTAATTTCCGCAAGGCATTGGTCACGCCCGGGATGACCTGCTTGAGGAACATTGTGGTACAAATCTCGTACCGCCGTTCGTAGTGTGTCAAGTACTACAATTTGTGTGACAGTATCCTGAGCATTCTTCCCGCAGCGTTGGAGTATGTCTTCCCATAGTTCAAATAAACTGACTGGAAGAGGTAACTTAAGTAGATGAGCCTCCTCTCCCGACTCTAGAGCAAAATTGACTGTAGACTACAAGGATCAAGTCGTTGTTCATCCCTTAATTGCGAGAGAGTGAACGAAGATACAAACGTAACTGGTAGTATCTGTCTGGACAATGCGTCGGAGACCAGGCCACTGTCCCGGTAAGTACTTGAACACTGGCGAATTCTAGAATGGTCAAATACCAGCGTGCTAGTCTGCCTGAAAGATTTTTTCATGGAACAGCTCCGTCACACCGCACATGATCCATATGGACGGTTATGTTGTTGCCAAAGATCAAGTCTTTGAATTTCTTCAGAGACCATATAACAGCCAACGCTTCCAGATGCACTGCTGATTACCGCATTTCTTTGCCATTAAGTTTATGGCTGGCGTTAGTAATCACTCCATGTTTCCCTCGTGTTGCATGAGAACTGCATGAATAAATGCTTGAGTGTAGTCAGGAAATACCAAAACTGGTGCACAGGCAAGTACTGTGTCTTCAGTGCAGTAAAATTATTATTCTTTTCATCATTCCATACAAAAGTCGCGTCTTTCTTAAGTAACATAGTCAGCGACGAAGCAAACGTAGCATACCCCTTTATAAATTAACGATAATATCCCGATAATCAAGAAAACTATGCATCATATCAACGGTTGTAGGGAGTGGAAACTGTATGAATGCCATCAACTGTATGAATGCCATATTCGTCGATTACATGACCAAGGAATTGAATTCTAGATTTGAAAAATTCACATCTGGAAAGTTTAACTTTAACTTCCCGCTGTATAAAGCTTGTTGAAAAATTCCTCTAGTCTGTCGAGATGACTAACGACGGCTTTGCTGACACTGATAAGACCATCGAGGTAGGCATAAACGGTGTTGCCTATCAAATCTCCAAAAAGGCAAACATAAAAATTCAAAATGGCCCAGAGGGGTGCTAAATTCAGTAACCTCACCGCATTTTTCGTAGAGAGGAATTTGCCAATACTCGCTAAGAAGATCAAGGTTACTAAACACGACATTTTCTTAACCTAAAGATTGCAATATGTCGCTCACAACAGGCATCGGGTACCTATCCGGAATAGTTTATTCGTTGACTCGCCGAAAATCAATGACTGGGGACCACCCTCCATATTTCTTATAGGGACTAATAACAATGAGCTATTGAAAGGGGCCTTTGTATGTGTGATAACCTAATGTTTCAGCATAACTTTAACTATGTCTTCAATTACAGCACATTAGCTATGAGGTAGTCTGTAAGCTGGTATGTAAATCGGGTTTGTGTCTAATTTTAAAGATATGTAATGTAATGTTAAATTTGTCTGACCTTGCGGTTCGCCACATAAAAATACAATGTTTCTGTACTCGGCAAGTAATTCTAGGAGTTTAGTCTTGCCTTGAAGATTATCAATTGTCTTGACTTGCAGAGCTATTTAATTCATCCTCTTTTGTTTGGTTTGTGTAAGTGTATGTGTAACACTACCAAATGGGAATTGTGTAGGCTGTAAACAACATTAGTGTGGTTAACCAGGTAATCACACAAGGAACATCCCTGTTTTAATATTCTGGGAGCGTCTGTTCTGTTAAGAACAAAGACATCCATTAAACCACCAGGACAATTTGTACGCAATGTAGATTCTCATGAAAGACCTTTAAGCTTGGAAGTTTCTATACGTCAGTCCCAGTGAAAACCCCAGGTAACCGAACAGTGGCTCTGGTTATTTCTTCATTCTGAAAATGCTGAATACCTGTTAAGATTCCAGGTACTACAATCCAATTTTTGCTGCTGAAATCAAGCAGGGAGAAAGAGTCGGTAGGATCGGGTACAAGCTGGCACTCGTGATTTAACTTCCTCGTAGTAGTAGAGTTGGTTAAAACTTTTACCCTGGAATCGAGCATTGGAAAAGCATCTTGCATGACACAGTAGGTAATGCCATAAAATATGATAGTATGTCGACTTGTTGGACTTCTATTATATTGTGTTTAAGCTGGAAAGGAAAAGCCTTTCACTATGTAAAAATCTGCAGGAAATGGTTTACCACGTTTAGAAAAACGTAAGGGTAATGTTACTACCCCCGTAATGTCCAACTAGTTACCGGAAAGTCCTGAGAGATCGGTATCAGTAGGTCTAACATGAAACTTACTGTGAGGTAAACGTCACTGTAGTTCTTGATAGGATGCCAAAGAGAATACATTTGTGCACGCACCTGTATCTATATCTAGGGGAAGTGCGTTGTTACCACTCTTACCGGAACAGACACTACTTCCACTTTGTTTAACACAGCGATTAATGAAGCTGCAATAAAAGTCTTTTTATGAGTTGATACGAGTGTACAGTATCTATCCTATGTCGTGATCGACATGGAGCTGGTCTTCCCCGACTGTTTATACTGTCGAAGACGTAGAGCTACAGTATACAGTCTCATGAGTTATGTGAGGCAGTCATGAAACTCATACCACAACAAATCACCTTTAGATTGATCAGCAGGTTCTGTCTTGGGAACTGTTGTTTGGGACTGAGGTGGGTCTTGTTGATGGCTTCAATGTACTTTTTTTTTTTGAGCTGGTAACAATATTTAATAGCCTGCCCGTTCTTATTGCATTTTTTGCATACAAAATCTTGCTTATTCTTAGAGCCAGCCTCTTTGTAAGCCCTTTGCTGAGTTGGAGCGACAGGCGAAACTTGGTTGGGCGATCTGCTTATATTCAGCCGGAAGTAAAATTCATGGTTTTTGCGTGAGTGAACTTAGGTCCCCACAAAACATAGATAAAATGAGCTAATTCAAAAAGATGCGCAACATGCTCCCCTTCCATTACTACTACTACTACTACTTTGCTGCCACTCGGAATCGAGTATGACGATCATCCAGCTATGATACAATGATATGAGTTATTAAGGATGTTCCCCTACGTTAGTGAGTTCTTAGGTGACTAAAGAGGACGAAACGGGACCGGCAGGGATGTTCACAGATGTTGCACATGTGGCGGGCTACATCTAGTGCGGGAGGCGTGGCGGCAGCGTCTCTCAAGCATTGGCGCTTGTCTGCCTCGGTATGCAGTCGGGCTAACTCGAAAGTATTGACAACTGCTTGTGTGGTGCTCCTCCAAGCGTTACGGTGTGGAGTAATTGTCTATTAGGTGAGGGGGTCGATTTGACACATTTTCAGGTTTGTCTTAAGACTGTCCTTAGACCTTTTCAGTTGCCAGCCAGCGTTACGTTTACTATTTGTTAAGTTACATGGCCAGTCCAGCGTAGTTGTTCATGGATAATGGTAGCCTCGATGCTCCTACAGTTGGTGTCAGCGAGAATACTGGCATTTGTACTATTACTCGTGTAACTAATATAATGGTCAATCTATTTTTAATTTTCCTCTTAATATTTTGCGAAAGAAATGGAAAATATCCGTAGTAAATGTGTCAAAGAGTTGCGTTAGGTGTGTTCCTTGCCACGCAATTTAAACTTGGTTTGTGCATACATAGTAAGTTTCTTGTTAACAAGTCTCCTGAGCAGCCCGCCATGCATACATTTACCCTAAGAGCGTGAGAGCGTTAATGGTAGTGGAACATATGCCAATGTTATAAGCTAGGGATGAAACATGACCTGAGTTATAATTTTTTTTCAACATGAATGTTCACTTTCTGAAGATTTTATGAACACAGTTGATGAGCTCACTCAAGAAACTACACAATGATATCAGCCAAGCTATTATCGATACAACACTGAGAAAAATAGTGAGAACAATATGCTTTAGATGTTGTTTATTAAGAGACAATATGAAAAAGGCATAAAGCCCAATTCTCACTTGTCCGTTTTGACGGCCGTCTCGTGCCTACTTAGTAATTTATCATATCATACAGGCCCATATGGTGATGTCTGGTGCCCGTTTGTAACGTGTGAATGAAAATATTCAATACAATGTTATAATATACAGAAAACATATTTTTAGGAGTTTGTTTTACTTCTCTTCCTAAAGGTGATACTTTTTTTCTGAGGAAAGAAGTTTTAATCCAACCTAACTATGAATAATGAATAAACAATATAAATAAATTTTCGTGACGTCATCAATGGTTATATTACGTCAGAGACGGTCGTTAAATCGGGTGGTGCGAATCGGGTTTAAGTCATACCTTTGTGTGTGTTAACACACGCAATATGCAAACCCCAGAATCAGTATTAAGTGACGTTGAAAATCATAAAGAACTTGACTGGGAGAGCGAGTACAGGTTGTTTCAATATACTTTTCTACCTGTGGTCCTGTCCCTTACTAAGCGACGTTTTCAAATAACTTGTCCAGTGCAAATACAGTGACGGAAACTACAAAGACTCGTAAATGATAGACGACGTCGCATAGTTTACAGTATAATCGCTGACTACTTTATACTAGTGCCTTTTAGATGCTCAACAACACTTCGCAGAACTTAATGGGTGGGGTTGAGTCAGTTGACCGTCTTTCTTTATCACTCTAACGTTGCGGGCTACACAGACCCCATGATGATGGGCTCTGTATAGCTCGAAACGTTAGAGTAACACAGTAGTTAAGCTCAAAACACTCGATTATGGTATTTTCTTTATTGAGTACATCTCGTTTTACATTGTTCTAGCTTATGAAATAAAAGCAATACAAGTTTAAATTATTTATTTTCATTTATTTAAAAACCGGCCATCCAGGGTCATGTGGTGTAACAAAGGCACCTTTGATTTGTCTCATTCAGCGACACAGTATAATGTTACAGTGCAGCAGCTAAGACTGGTTTATGGGCTGAATCATTGAAATGGTGATACACGCATGAAAGTTGGCATGAATACTCTCCTCGGGTCACATTTTATGATAAAAGTGCTAGCCATTTTAAAATCCAACATGCCGTCTATTTTTCAAGATGACCCCCATCTGACTTGAAAATGCATCTTTTCGTCAAGGAGATATTAGTGCCTATTCCTATGTTTTAAACAACGTTGAAACTGATTTTGCCATCCCTGGGTGTCTCCTATCCATACTTGTACCATTTTAGGACAAATTAGAAAATATGAGTCAAATTTTATGCCAGAATGGACAAATGGGGTGTAGGGGAAGCAGGAGTATAGGTAGTGTTTATGTTCTGGGTACCAAGTTCTATCTACAGGAGCAAACACAAACACCTGTAGAGTTTTCGTAGGTTCTATTTACTGGACAAACAGAGATACACAAGCGAGGTGGCGCTCCTTACTCTGTCTGGGGGTCAACTAGCCTTTCAGGCGACATGTGGCAAGTGATACATTAGCACCTTCCGTATGTCGCCAGGCACATCAATTAAGCATGTGGGACATGATAAATACATTGTCACACGCTGCTTGCTAGGCTGAATAAATAATGTATATAAATGGAGCATATACATAATATACATACAGCATACATAATATACATACAGGTAGTACCTTTGTTTATGCAGTCAGCCACATCCCTTCAGGATGGACTGTACCTACACTGGTCCTCGCTACTCTCCCGACTCTCACCTATGGCTCCTAGAAGTCGCTTTTGCACAGAGATGGCCACACCCGGTACACCGTGTGCAAAATAGAACAGCCCACAGTTCAGGTTCTGTTTTTTATTTATCAGATGGAGCTGACCATACTAACATTGATTCTGTCATTTCGAGAAGCCAACTTCAGACTGTATTGTGAATCACTTGCCCAGTTGATACCATACTTCCTTGCGAACAATAATGTGAACTATGCGCGGTGGCTTCCGATTCACCTTCAGGACATGATGTGCATTGAGGAGCAACATCTCGAAGTAGCCAGGGAGTTTCACAGGGGAAACTTTGTTGCCCACAGATCCGAAAAAGAGTTCTCTGCAATGGCAATCGACCAAGCTCATGAACAGAAAAATGAGATTGTGAAATGTGATGGAGGAGCTATCTGTCTGACAAAGGACCCTTTTGCCCTCAGAAGACGGATGATCGCAGGTCCAGAAGTGAGCCGTGTAGTTGCAAGTTACGAAGCTTGGTTAGGAACCAAAGAAGTGAGACTAGGTACTAATCACCATGAACGAAGTAATGCAACTCATTTTTTTAAGGTGAATTGACTCACATCAGTGATACAGAACATGGGCAATCCTTGCACAGAAGAGTCAGGTGATCTACTAGTGATAGATACGAAACACATTGCTGATGCTAGTGGGGAAAATTTGATAGCAGTACATCACAAACAAGGCAAAGAACGATTCAAGTCATTTATGGCAAATCTAAAGCATGATGGTCATGGTTCCTTCTACAAGCCCATCAAGAAGAACGACACAGCTTTTTTCAAAGAAGAGCCTGCTGAGAGTAGACCTAAATCAAAGATGAAGGTACTAAAGGATGACTACCAGTTGTTCTCCAGAAATTTCATCTCATGCCAGAACAGGCAATGCGACTTGAAAACATTCTTAAATCATGAGAACCAGTCTGTTCCTGCTTCCCTAAGTGACAGAGGAAAACTCCGCACGTGACAAAGTCTCAGCTCATTGATATACTTCAAGACAAAGAATCATTGCCAGAGACACAGCCAGATTCAGATGTTCTTATTGTGGACGGATCTGCATTGGTGAACACACTAGCACCACATTCACCCAAGTCATTTGAAGAATATGCCACTACAAACTTTCTTCCCAAGATAGAGGCATTCGGTAGCAATCACACGAGGACTGATATTGTGTTTGATGTTTACTGGCAGAACAGATAGAAGTCTGAGGCAAGGTCAAAACGGGGGAAAGCGGTTAGAAGGAGAAGACAGCCACGGGAAAAACACCCTCAAACTGTCAAAGTTTTCTTCATGACAACAACAACAACAAAAGAAAGCTGTTCAACTTTCTTGCAGAAAAGGTGTCCTAGATGACTAAAATTAATATTATCATCGTGACAAAGGGCGAAAATGATATCAGCAATAAAGAATCCAACCTGGATGAACTGGCCCCATGTAGCCAAGAAGAGGCTGACACATGGAAATTTCTGCAAGCACGTCATGCAACAATTGAGGGACACACGTCACTGATGGCTGAAGCGAACGACACAAACATCGTTGTCATAGCCACATCGGTAATGTCCTCTCTGATGCAACTGGGTCTGGAAAAAATGTGGGTTGCGGTTGGCAAAGGACACAGCACGCGGTGGATTCCAATACATGAGGTAGTTTTGGCCATAGGACCTGAGAAAACCTAACATAAGAAGAACATAAGAGAACATAAGAATGGAGGAAAATGCAGCGGTCTTATTGACCCATACTGGGCAGTCCCGTTTATACCCAACCCCTATTGCTCATATAAGCATCCAACCTATGTTTGAAGCTATCCAGCGTATTCGAGTTAATGATGATACTTGGTAACTTGTTTCATTCATCCACTACTCTGTTTCCAAACCAGTGTTTACCTATTTCACGCCGAAATCTAAATTTGTCTAATTTAAAACCGTTGTTGCGAGCTCGCTCCTGGTTGGATAATTTGAGTACCTTTGTAATGTCCCCTTTGTTTAACCCTGACTTCCATTTATACACCTCTATCATGTCGCCCCTCACTCTACGTCTCTCGAGGGAGTGCAAATTAAGATGCTTTAACCTGTCTCTGTACTCAAGGTTCCTAATGCCCGGGATTAGTCTTGTCATTCTCCTCTGGATTCTTTCCAAGGATTCTATATCCATTCTGTAATACGGTGACCAGAACTGAATTGCGTAATCCAGGTGAGGTCTCACAAGCGCTAGATATAATTTTAAGATGACCTCGCTAGTTTTGTAACTAAAACTCCTTTGTATGAACCCAAGTACTTTATTAGCCTTGTTATGAGCAAAAACACATTGTTTACTTGACTTAAGATTCCTACTTATATCTCCTATGAGTACTTTACATTTGTCCAGATAGAATTTCATCTGCCATTTTTCCGACCATTCGAAAAATTTGTTTAGATCTTCCTGTAGTTTTGCAGAGTCCTCGTCAGATTTAATTACACGTCCTATTTTAGTGTCTTCAGCAGATTTACTTATGTTGCTGTCTATGCCGATATCTATATCGTTTATGTATGTAATAAATAATAATGGTCCAAGTACTGAGCCTTGGGGAACTCCACTAGTGACGTTATTCCAATGCGATTTAGTGCCATTTATGCTCACTCTCTGTTTCCTGTCCCGACTCTGTCGAAGGCTTTGCTAAAGTCGAGATATACCACATCATAATTGTGCCCCTCGTCCACCGATTCGACAACTGATGAAAAGAATGTTAATAGATTAGTTAGACATGAACGCCCGCTTGTGAAGCCATGTTCGGAATCATTGATCAACTTGTGCTTCTCCAGGTGGTTTCGAATAGAGTTTGAAATGATTGATTCTAGTAATTTGCCTACTATTGATGTTAGACTGATTGGGCAGCAGTTAGAGGATAGTGATCTATCCCCCTTCTTGAAAATCGGTATTACATTCGCTATCCTACAGGATTCTGGTACTACACCTGTTTTTAATGACTTGTTAAACAACTTTGCTAAGGGCATACTAAGCTCTTCCTTACATTCCTTTAATACTCTGACAAATATCTCATCGGGATCATGTGACTTATTAGGCTTCAGTTTGTCTATTTGCTTATTAACATCGTTACTAGTCACTACTATCTCACTTAATTTGTTTTCTTCACTATCTCTGAATAGAGTCGGAGCCTCGGGTATCATGTTTAAATTTTCGGTGGTGAAAACTGTTGAAAAATATTTATTCAGATTATTGTTCATATTCTCCGTAGTTATCAGTTAGCTCGCTGGTATCTGACTGTATTGGTCCAATCTTATCTCGTCTTTTAGTTTGATGCATTTGGTAGAATCCTTTGGGGTTTGTCTTTGCCTCCCTTGCTATCTTCAGTTCATTATCCCTCTTTGCTTTTCTTATCTCGGTCTTAACCCTACCGGCCAATACCTTACAATACTCCCGGAGGAAAATTTCGCCACTGTTTATCCTTCTACCTATAGCCTTCCTTTGGCCAATAATGTTCTTTAAATAATTATTTATCCATTTAGGGTCATTGTTGTCTGATCTGAGTTTTTTGTATGGTATGTTCTGCCTTTGTGCATTAACTAACTCATTATTAAAATTGTCGTGGAACTCGACAATCTCAGATCTCGTTATCAGGGCGGTGTCATCTGTCAGGTTCACGCCCAAGCGCTGCCTCTTTAAACTATCAAAGTTTGCCCTTCTGATATCTGGGACTTTAATGGAATTTTCCTTGCGTCTGACCTGAAAATCTAACTGGAATCTAATTTCTTTGTGATCGCTGTTTGCAAGTTAGTTCCCTACCTCGACATTGCTAATGAGGTTTTCTCTGTTCGACAGAACTAAATCGAGTATATATTACCCCGGGTGGGTTCGGTTATATGTTGACTTAGGAAACAGTCCTGGATTGTTTCGAGGAAATCCTCTGATACTGAGTTACCCGTAAGGTCAGTCCAATCTATTTGGCCTAGGTTAAAATCACCTACTATACAGACTTTGTTGTGTATGGAAGCCCTGCGCATTTCATCCCAGATAAGTCGTTCGTTAACTCTATCAAGATTGGGAGGTCTATATATTACTCCTATGATTATTTTTTCCCTACCGTCGATTAATTGTATCCAAATTGTTTCTATATTCTGCTCAGTTTTTATTTCCTTATTTATTTCACACTTCAGATTATCCCTGACGTAGATTGCTACTCCTCCTCCTTTCCTGGTCTGCCTATCGGTATGGAACAATTTGTAACCCGCAATTTGGTATTCGACCGGTAACTCACGTGAGTCTAGGGTGATCCATGTTTCAGTGAATGTGATTATATCGATATTTTCGGTACATACCAAGGCCCTAATATCATCCATTTTGTTTCTCATACTTCTACTGTTCGCATAGTAGACATTTAAGTTAGTCGTGTTCTGAGTCTTCTCTTTATCGCGTTTATGTTTTAACTCCCTGTCTAATTTAGTTTTGTCATCATTCCTAACACTATTTCCCTGTGGTATCCTATTTATTTTTATTTTTATATTTTATTTTTTACATTCAGCGGCTGTGATGTTGTGTCAGCCTTCTGTAACAAGTCAAAATTCACATAGAAGATATAAATATAGGTAGAATATTTATAGTTGTAGGATGTAAAGAGAGGAAGTTTGGTAGCGTGGCCGGTTAGTTACTTTGGTGTAAATATACATTCTTAGTAGACATCTTGTCAAACGCCAACTCTAAGTACAGCTATTTATTAATCACTGAATGACACAGACACATTAATATCAATATTATATCGAAGTTACTAGAACATTATATTTACATTATGAGACACTGACTCCGGATACAAACATTAAATGAATACACTTTCCACCGTAAGTAACTCACCCTATGGATAGCTCTGACAAAGACTCACGTGACCTTAGGGAGGCCCAGCAGGTGCTTCTGGACTGTCTCCTATGGGAGATTCTGCTTAGCTGGTGACGCAGGGGTCGGGAGGGAAGTCTCCCTCCAGACCTGAGGGAGGACGAGCGTGACTCTGTCCTCTGTCGATAGTGAAGTGACAGTGAAGTCTGGAGCAATGGGTGAATGAATAGAAAATAAATACAAGAATGACCCGTGGACGGGACTGCAGGGCCTTTATATGGAGGAGAACCAGCTGGCGAATGACCTCTTGGCAAGTTGTGGTTGTAGGTCATATCACCCGGCTAACTCAAGTAATTAGTGGCCGAGGTCAGGTCTCCTGGGTCTGTAGGGTGTGTCAACTTGGTATGTGGGTTACCACGAGGGCATCTACTTACTGTTATATGTGTTGTAATTCTCTGGGTTGTAAGCTGTGGTCTGATAAATAAGCATTACACTTCTATGGAAAAGCAAAAAAGTTCGCTTGGCAAACATGGAACGTGTGTGATGAAATCTCTGACACATTCGCAAAACTCAGCCAGTGCCCAACAGGGATGGATGAGAGTGACTTTCGAGCACTGGAGAGGTTCACAGTCCTCATGTACGACAGGTCCAGTGAAGCAACGAATGTTGATGAAGCATGGCTTAATCTATTTGCCAGACAGCTTACGATGCTATTCCGCCAACCTGAGCTGAAAGAACATGCCAAACGGGCTGCTTATCAGGCTTAACACATATGGGGACAGGCATTAGTGAGACAGCCAGACCTGCCTTGCCCATCTGACTGGGGATGGGTCAAACACGGAGACATGTGGAAAGTCTTCTGGACTGCTCTTCCATCCATTTCAAAAGATTGTCAGTAGTTGACCAAATGCGGTTGCAACTACGAATGTACGAGCGGACGGTGCAGGTGCCTCAGCTATGGACTTACTTGCGCAGCTCTTTGTAGCTGTCCTTGCCAGGCTTAGTGTGGAAATCAAAACAGCAGAGACTGTCATCATCAGAACTATATTATGACATTCTCAGTAAATGACGGATTCAGCTGAAGCCTTCCGTTTGAATGAAACATCTCACGAGCTGTAATTGAAAGAAATTGCCACAGGTATGTTGATTTAGCAATAAAAAAGCATCAAATAGTGTTTTTTCATAGCAGAATTGGTTTCAGCATA
This sequence comes from Homarus americanus, assembly GCF_018991925.1. NCBI lineage: Eukaryota > Metazoa > Arthropoda > Malacostraca > Decapoda > Nephropidae > Homarus > Homarus americanus. The sequence goes on from NW_024726107.1 coordinate 272,076, forward strand.
GACTAAAACATATAAAATGACACTAAAACCACTTACCTCGGACAGATATATCAATATCTGACAAGAAGTTGTAAATTAAGACCAGGATGGCGTCCTTCTTGGAAAAAGGCCGCCATGTTGAAATTTCGCGTTGCTAGCACTTTTTCATGGCAAATTTCATGATTGTATCACCATTTGAACGATTCTTCCTGTTAGCTACTGCACTATTAAGGTCATATTGAGAATTCACTTTACTGTTCAAAAGTATATTAACACTTTGAAGGAATCAAATTATCATAGATAATTTTATATTGAAATTCAACTTAAAGTAAATTACAAAATTTTATTAAAAGAGAATGAATTATCTTTATATAATATGTGGGAATAAAAATATAACAGATTTTTTAAACATATCTACTAGTAAATATATACTGTATTATTTATTGGTTAATAAACTAATTTCTTATGTAAACATCAAAGTTTTTATTGACCATTGTATTTAGGATGTCAGCCTCCGGAGTGTTTACAAAGTAGGAGTGTTTGAATGATAAAATTTCACTATTTACTAACATAAAGCTGGGAGGACGGGGAGCATGTCCCGTGGCTTGCAGCACAACACACCGCCACTTTTACTACACATTGGACCTGAGAATAGTCAATAAACTTCCCTGAAACACTTCTACATAATATTAAGAATATTGTATGTCTGATAAATGAACAAACAAATATATAACTACAGTGTTACCCTAATGTAATGAAGACACGATACTTGTAGTGTCGTTATTAATATCTTGAATATTCTCCTTATCACCGTGATTCTTCCTCCAAACTTGCCATCCATTCGTGATATGGCTTCCTGTGAACTGTTGTGTTTTTCTCACTGAGGCTCGTCTCAATTAAGGTAATATCTCTTGTATGTTTTAGTTTTGTTTTTGTTTTTAATTTTGTACTATTGGTTTTAAATTTAATACTCTTTTAAAACTTTTGCGGAAGGTAAATTTTAGAATAATGATCCGTTGGTATTGTATATTACCCGTAATTTTTAAAATGTTCGTCTGTTTTCTAGACTCTGATGATAGAAAATGCTTTTCCGAAACGTTAGTAATTAAAGAAACCCAACTTATTCACCTGTTATCATCGCTTCACTTGGACTATCAAGTATAATATATATATATATATATATATATATATATATATATATTATACTTGATAGTCCAAGTGAAGCGATGATAACAAGTGAAATTTATATTTATTTTTATAATTTTAAGACTATTTTCCAGAGCGTCGCACTTTCCATGGCACCGAGGAGGTGATGCTGCCTACGGTTGTCATAGAAACCTATGAGAGCCAAAATGAGAAAAAGGGGATCATAGAGGGAAGGGGTTAAGGATCGAAGAAAATGAGAAGGGAGGGAAAAGAGGGAGGAAAACAGGTGAGCAGAGAGCTAGATCTACTCCTGACCCTAACCTATGTCGCAAGACCAAACAAACTTTTAGGTATATATATATATATATATATATATATATATATATATATATATATATATATATATATATATGCAAGTAAATCACTGTAGGTGCGCGTGATCTGGTATATGCTGATAACCACAAGGAAAGAAGAAAACACGAAGTTCCCAAGCGCTTGTGTAATTCACATCTTCAGGGGTGAGTACAGACTAGAGAGAGTAATACAAATCAAGGTGTATATATACAGAGGAGGGTGAGATCAGGTCCACAATGGTTCATACATTCATTATTATTCTGCCCACCATAATAAAGTCAAACAGTCAGTATTTTCAACAATGTTTTTACGTGCCTTGAGAATTTGCAGTCCGAATTCATCGATGAGGAATACAAATATATATATAATATTGGCTCAAACCTTAAATACCCTAGATCTTTCATAGAAAAATGCTTAAACATTAAGAAAACTTTTTATAGAACTGATCCCAAGCCCACCCATGACCATAAGAATATCTTAATATTACCATTTCGCAAAAATTTCTCACACATTCCTTCACAACTAAAAACCTGGAACGTCAATGTGGCTTTTAAACTCATGCACTGTTAAACAAATGTTAATCGCACCCCCCAACAACACAATTGGTTGCATTTATAAAGTTCCTTGCAAGGAATGTAATATGTTTTACTTAGGCCAGACAGGTAAAGATCTTGCAACTAGAATTAAACAACACAAATACAGTGTTAGGACAGGCCAGGAATCCAATGCTCTGTTTGTTCATTTGAGGGATAACAAGCATTGCATTGACTGATAATGCTCAATATTACCATGTAATTCAATTGATAGTAGGAACATCATAGATCTAGTCTTATTAAACATACCGAAGCATTCAACATGAATTTGAGTAACGGCATGTACAAGCTGGACAATATTAATAAGATTTGTGATCAGGTGAGGGCCGGGTCACTTGACCATCTGACCTGACCACCAACCGTTGTGTGCTATTTAAAGATTAGTAGGGTCATTACCTAATACCTGACCAATTGGACCTGGTCTCACCCCTCCTCTGTATATATACACCTTGATTTGTATTACTCTATCTAGTCTGTACTCACCCCTGAAGATGTGAATTACACGAAAGCGCTTGGGAACTGTGTTTTCTTTTTTCCTTGTGGTTATCAGCATATATATATATATATGTATATATATATATATATATATATATATATATATATATATATATATATATATATATATATATATATATATATATGTATATATATTGTATATTGACTTTAATTTCACTTGACTTGGGAAATTATTCCCTGAGAAAAAACCCGAACCAGCACAATAACACTTAAATTTACTTTACAAAATGAATTCTCCGTGACCCGTGGAAGGATAGCATCTGTGACTGGGATGAATGAGACAAACTGTAAAATTTAGACACTTATATTCCCTCCAACACTACAGACACAATCAAATAATGGTACACCAATATGCGCACCTCTTAACCTGAACTTAAACACTACTCTGGGGAATAAAAGTCATACATAATATTGAAATTATTAGAAACTAAGACAATGCCTCATTAGACAACAATAAATTTAAAGTATTAAGAAATGTTGCTTGGACACATGAAACAGGTCTTAAGGGCTTTCAACAAAATAATATCAACCACTGAGAATATGGTATTAACAAAATAGGAAATTAATAACTCTACAATGAATAGGCCTTAAATGCACTCAACACAATTATGTCCAGCACTGAGAAAATGGTATAGAAAAATAAGAACTTATTAACTCCACCCTGAATAGGCCTTCAGGGCACTCAATAGAGTTAGGTTACACCAACCGATGCACTCTTCCTAACCTAACGTAAACGCTACTCTGGGGAACAAAGGTTATATCTGAGATCGGAATTAGAGAGAAAAATTAAATGCATTAAAGGAACTAAATCACAGTATCACTCTGGTTTCAATTAGTGACACAAACATTAAAAAACAATATTATCAAAATTATTTAAGAAATATTAAACTAAACACATCAAGATAATATCAGTAACTGAAAAAATGGTATTAACTACACCCAAAAATATTATCACTGTTATTAAGATGTTACTGAGTCCACCAATACCTGGGAACCCTGTAATAAGGGAGAAAAAATGTTTCTCTAGGTATCCCCTAGACTCCTGGTCTCAGTGTGTGACCATTAATTTACTCAGATAGCCTCAGTGTACTCTCAGTGAGTCCATGGGCGGGAAGAGAGAACGCCAGTAGGTAATACTTCTAGCTGACCGAAAACACGTGGTGCTGTGCACCCACGTGGGAAGAACTGGTCACCCAATGCTGATGCTGTTCCTGTGTCGTTTTAGTTGTCGGGAACACTTGTTCACTCAAGAGATCCCTTGATATCCCCGCTGACCAGTGACAAGCCTGCACTGATCGTTCCAACTGCGACAATCGCTAATCATCAATCATCAACGGCAGTCAATCTCTGGCAGTCAGGTGGGTTCTGACGGAAACCCTGAAATTAACTCAGTTAGCTCTTAATAACTTTATCACTGCCCTATCTGACCCGTATCTGAGATCGAATGAGACTTACTTGTTATACTGCAATAGCGCAACACAGGTGACTAGACCACGTGACCGTTTCGTCCTCTCTGACGCACAGTCTCCCTCTATGTTCGACTGCTGTCGTCTGACTTAGAACCAGCCAGCCTCGTGTGTACCCAAGGCGTTAGCTTAGGCCTACGTGACATATTTTCCGCCTACTAATAACATTCTTGGGACACCCGTAACATTATTCAGACTGTAATAGGCCCCTGTCTCATCAACAGAACGTATTATATAAATGGGTCAATACATCTGATATTATATTCAGATTCACCACCCTGTAACTTTCCACTGTCTATGAGTAAGACATGAGATTGACACGTGAGCGGGCAACTTACCCAAGAGGGCGAGACCCATAGCTCAGCATTTCTGTAAGCACGCACGCCGTCCCTTTCTCATTCACTCCTAGACAGTGAGACTTACGGTTGATATACACTCAGGAATTATATATACAACCTTTTATAATAAAACAAAGGAACTACCGTTTGGGTTTCGTTACTTAAAACCCAAATATAAATATGTGTGAACGGACTGGTTAATTGGACAAGCAGCCGATTCAAGACTGGTAAACTATCTATAATAATTTCAAATTCAATAATAGTCCCTTAACTTCATGAATCGCATCATTATTAATTCGGTAAACTACATTTAATATCGCATGGGCCTAGTTCCAAAAGCTCTCACTTCGTGCGAGAGCGCAGTCTTCCCTCAGACGACCTTGAACTCAGTATCGCCAATGGCGCGGCGTTTGAAATTACTCTGAAATTTCTGAATATTACATATATATATATATATATATAAATATATATATATATATATATATATATATATATATATATATATATATATATATATATATATATATATATATATATATATATATATATATATATATATATATATATGTGTGTGTGTGTGTGTAACCAGGTGAGAAGGTTGGGTCAGCTTACCCTCTGACCTGACTACCAACTGCTGCGGTGCTTTTTGAAGATTAGCAGGGTCATTACCTAATACCTGACCATTGTGGACTTGATCTCACTCTCCTCTGTATATATATACCTTGTTTTGTACTTCTCCTTAGTCTGTACTCACCCCTGAAGATGTGAATTACACGAAAGCGCTTGGGAACTTCGTGTTTTCTTCTTTCCTTGTGGTTATCAGCATATAAAAACATAAAAGAACATATAAGAAAATAAGGAGTCTGCAATAGACCGGTTGGCCTATGCATGGCAGCTCCTGTCGAAAGCTACTGCCACTCTCTATCATCCATGAATCTATCTAGCCTCCTTTTGAAACTTTCCAGAGTTCCCGCACTTACTACAAAGTTGTTAAGCTTGTTAAACTCGTCTAACAATCTCTATTTTGAACCAGTTTTCCTATATCCCTCCTAAACCCAAACTTATCCAACTTAAATCCGTTGCTCCGAGTCCTATGCTGCTCGGATATTATAAGAACTTTATCTATATCCACTTTATTGATTCCTTTCACCCACTTAAATACTTCTATCATATCTCCCCGCACTCTTCGTCTTTCTAGGGAATGCAAGTTTAGTTTCTTTAACCTATCCTGATATGGAAGGTTTCTAAGTCCCGGAATCATTTTTGTCATTCTTCGCTACACCGACTCTAGTGAATTGATATCCATTCTATAATAAGAGCACCAGAACTGAACCGCATAATCGAGGTGCGGCCTGACTAGCACAAGGTATAATTGCAATAAGACCTCTGCACTCTTATTACTTACACTTCTAGATATAAAACCCAATACTCTGTTTGCCTTATTTCGAACATTAACTCACTGTTTTCTAGGCCGTAGGTCCGGGGCCAGTGTTCTTAGGTCTTTCACAAGTCGACTTCTCTAGGTTGATGTTGTTGCTTGTATACATTATAAGTATTTGTTCTTCCACATAAGGACGCTGCACTTGCTGGTGTTGAATTTCATTTGCCATTTTTCAGACCACCCCCAGGTTTATTTAGATCCCTCCTGTAATGCATTTGCATCCTGCCCTGAATTAATTTGTTGCCCTATTTTTGGTGTCATCCGCAAACTTGCTTATGTCACTGCTGATCCCAGTATCTAGATCGTTTATGTAGATTATGAACAAGAGGGGTTTAGTACTGACCCCTGGGGAACCCCACTGGTTACACAGCCCCACTCAGATTTAACACCATCTATGCTGACCCTCTGCGTTCTATCGGTGAGCCATGATTTTATCCAATTTAAAACTTTCCCCTCGATACCATGAGCCTTAATTTTTCTCAGAAGCCTCTGATGCGGTACTCTGTCAAATGCTTTGCTAAAGTCTAAGTAAATAACATCGTAATTTTCGTCATTATCTACTACCTCGAACACTTTCCTAAAAAACGTTAGCAGATTGGTTAGTCAAGATTTTCCCTTTGTAAACCCATGTTGAGAGTCATAGATTAATTTGCTTTTCTCTAGATGCGATCGGATGCTATCACCATATTGGTATTTACGAACTAACGTCTCTATATATCACCACGAAATTTCTGAATATTACAATTGTTTCCCTTTTCCTGAACAGCAGTTCTAGACTTCTGTTATTTCACACAAAGCCTGTTCAACGAGCTTATGGCGCCGTGAACATCAGGATGGGGACTCGCGTATTGGGTTAGCAAATATATAGGGATCCTCGTGTTTCAGCCCATTTTAGGTTGATCCACCAAGAGGACAAGTGTCTCATCGGAGGCTCATTGTCGCTTGTTTCAGCAAGATAACAGTCTAGGACTCATGAGTGTCCTGGTGGGTCTAGAGGCATGTCTCCGGTCACAATTAGAAGATCGTGGGTTCGAATCCTGGTGGGGTGAGGTGTTGATTATATGAAGAAGTCCGCGTGCTTTATTGGGCTAATGAAATATATATGGAACCTCGTGTTTCGAAGTCGCATTTGGTAAAACGTTGCTCTGATCACCTAAGCGGCAAGGGTGGTCCCCATTAGAGGTTCATGGCGCCATAAACTCGTTGAACAGGCTTTGTGTGAAATATAGCAGAGTCTAGGACTGCTTTTATTGTCCTGGTGGCTCAGAGGTAGCGTCCCCCGGTCACAATTATAAGATCGTGGGTTCAAATCCTGGTGGGGTGAGGTGCTGATTATATGTAAAAGTTCCGCGTGCTTTTATTAACAATGAAATATATATGATTTCGTGCTTCGAAGCCGATTTGGTAAAACGTTGCTCTGATCACCTAAGCGGCACGGGTGGTCCCCATTAGATGTTCACGGCGCCATAAGCTCGTTGAACAGGCTTTGTGTGAAATATAGTTGAGTCTAGGACTGCTTTTAGTGTCCTGGTGGCCCAGAGGTAGCGTTCCCCGGTCACAATTAGAAGATTGTGGGTTTAAATCCTGGTGGGGTGAGGTGCTGATTATATGAAGAAGTCCGCGTGCTTTATTGGGCTAATGAAATATATATATATATATATATATATATCTTGATAAATCACACGGGAAAATGGAAACAACGGAGAACCTTAGCTTTCGTCTTTATTCAAGACATCTTCAGAGGCAACTGGATTACATGGACAGAGAGAGGCTTAAATATACAGGGTGACCTTAAAAACATGAGGTCAGGTCATAATGATGACATCCACTAATCCCCACACCAACACACACGTAGAGGAGCTTAAGAGAAGGGTGGTGACGTGACTAGTCAGGTCAGGTCAAAAATAAGGGACCCACAAAATAACTATTATACATCTAGATCAAGGTTTTCAAAGCATTTTTAACCTTGGGCCACTGACAAATAAATTTATGTGTTTGTTGATCGTTGTTTTAAAAGGGCTAAAAAATCCTTTCATTCCTCTCAAACCAGACAAGTTCCTACACTTAAGAATATTTTGACTCTGCCCTATCGTATTGAATTTGTCCCGTTAGTTCGGTCCCTCAAGCTTCTAAATATTAATGTTGTTTTCAAGTATGACTCAACCATTACCAATATGTTAATAAGGAATAGCCCAATTTTGAATGTAAATGGAAGTGTTTATTGTATTCCATGTAGCAAATGTAATTGTAATTATGTAGGTCAGACAGAAAAAACACTGCAGCTCAGAATCAAACAAATAAGTATATCAGAACTGCATCTGAAAGCAGTGCCTTGTTCGTTCATGTTAGAATAATAATCACCCCATTGCTGGGGAAAAAAGCTAGAAGTATTCAAGCAAATCATTCGAAAGTCGTTAAAAGACTAGTTGAAGTTAGTTTGATTGAGGAATTAAAATCAATAAACCTTAGTGATGGTCAGTTCAAAACTGATAATATGTTACATAAATTTATTTGTCAGTGGCCCAAGGTTAAAAATGCTTTGAAAACCTTTGATCTAGATGTATGATAGTTATTTTGTGGGTCCCTTATTTTTGACCTGACCTGACTAGTCACGTCACCCCCTTCTCTTAAGCTCCTCTACGTGTGTGTTGGTGTGGGGATTAGTGGATGTCATCATTATGACCTGACCTCATGTTTTTAGGTCACCCTGTATATTTAAGCCTCTCTCTGTCCATGTAATCCAGTTGCCTCTGAAGATGTCTTGAATAAAGACGAAAGCTAAGGTACTCCGTTGTTTCCATTTTCCCGTGTGATTTTATCAAGATTTATCTTATCCACGTTTTCATTGTGGATTTACATGAAATATATATATATATATATATATATATATATATATATATATATATATATATATATATATATATATATATATATATATATATATATATATATATATATATACACTTGTACATACTTTTAATAACTAATATTTGTTTTTTCTTCATTTCCATAATTCATTATAAATATTTTTGCATTACTATGAGAGTGGACAACGTAGTGAGCCTTTATACAGTGAGTGAAGTGATAAATAGTCCTTTATATGGACCCTCTTCCAAAATTTTTGGGAATCAAACAGGAAATTAAATGACTCAGACTCTGATAGCCAGTCATCTAATAATTAACAGGAACTAGTGGCAACTGATAGTGAGGAAGAATTACCACAAATTAGCCAAATAGAGTTAACACCTACCGACTCTTTAGCTAGCGGTGAAAACTTCAATGATTCTCAGTTTGAGGATGTACACAGTAGACAATTAAGGTCAGGTAACATTTACCCATTGCCTTCACCTGTTACTAACGCTAGTGCTTTAACTAACACAACAAAAATGGCAACAGGTGGTTCTACTAACTCACAGACTACATCGGTCGTTCAAACGGTAAGGCTACTTCTAAATAACATTCAGGTACAAGAGTTTACTGCTGAGGATCCTGATTATACTAGTTTAGCATTTTTGCGTAAAGGCGAAGATGTAATGAGAAATAACGATGTCACCAATGACGTACATAAAATTTCATACGTCCGAAGCCTTATCAAAACCAGTAGTCTGGCAGCTAGAGGTATCTATGAATCAACCATTGACGAAGAAACGGATGATTATCAAACATTTAGGAAGGCATTCATTTCCTTTTTTGGATCGGGCACCAAAGGAGGTCCACTTACTGGGATTTTTAAGATGGCAGAAAGGACAGGTGACACTCTGCTCGCACATGAAGCACAAGAAGCCCAAATTTGTGCGCGACTCACTAAGATAGATCTCGGATCTTACATGGATTTCTCAGATTTGTTCGATAAAAATGACAACATGTCTAAAGTAAATTTCTACGGGATTATTGAATTCCTTCAGTCTATCTTGTCATCAAATGAACCCTTACGCACGAAAGCCCAAAAGAAAGAGTGATAAAAAAAGGGACTAAACTTGTAGATTATGTCGAAGAAATTGCGGAACCCAAGGAAAATGTTCCTAGGGCGATGTTAGTGGCACCAGTCACCAGCTTCAAGGAACAACCACAGTCTGTCATGGGACCTAAACCCAAAAAGATATCTTTTTCAAAGTCTGCAAACGTAAGGGATATTCAACAGAAAAATGCTGGTTTGCAGGACAAGCTGATAAGTCCCCAGCCAGCCAGAGGCAGAATCGAAGAAAAGAATCTTCGCAGGACCTTAAAATCTCAGATAGCCATGCTAAACCAAAAACTCCAAAAAGACATTACACAGGAAATAAAATGTCTCCAAACACTAAAGGCACTCCGCATTAATGGTGTATAGTACATCAGTCTCCATACAACAACACAGAAAATTATAGAAATACACGTACAGCATATGAGGCAAGAAATGGATAATCGACGGGAGACAACTATAAACCCTTCGGGGGAAGAGGAACTCGTCCAGCAACACGATCTAGGATAGCGTCAACGGTTCAAGAAAAAAACGCTTCCATCACCGGCTCATTAATCGCCGCATTAAACAAAGTGGAGGTGTTGACTGTACCAGCGAGGATAGGTAACAATCCCTAGATATAGATACGGGGGCTTATGCCAATGTTATCTCATTAAAGTCGTTCTATGAACTCCAGCGGCGATATCCTCCAAATAAGTAGCCAATAACACCTACAGACATTCCTTTGTCCGGTGTGTCGGGAATCCAATTAGACATGGCAGGGGGGAATAACATTACCAATCCGTTTTTCTAGGTCCAGTAAAGCGTTTTTGGCGGATTTCTACATAGTTAAGGCATTTTCTTTGCCAGCGGACGGGTTACTTGGTCTGACCACTCTCAGGCAGAACAACATTAACGTTCAGCCACGAGATCAAACAATCACGCATAATTGTAAAACATATCACGCAATGCAAACTTCACATCCATTGCTTACTTCGGGTGTCCATGTAATAACTGCCTCGACAGGCGCGGGGGAGTCTTTGGCACAGCAGCAATTAGTTATGGAGTCACTCTCTGAAACTCCACCTAGTAGCTCAAAGGACATTTCGGATGAAAGCGGCCAAAACTGGACTCTAACGCCTGTTGTGTTAACTGGTGTACAACGGTTACATAGCCAGGAACTAACTAGAGTCACAGTACGTTTGCCAAATGCGAGTGAAGGAACAGATGCTGTGTGTCTGAGTGAAAGGTTTGTCACTTGAGTCTACCTTAGGCACTGTTAGAATAAGGAGTCTGACAGATGTCCTCGTTCTCAATAGAACTGGGGGCCCTATAACTTTAAGAAAGGGATGTTGTTTTGGTAATTTCCTTGTTTATGACAAAGCGGTTGTCGAAGAGCAATTAGAATTACCAATAGGCAGTGTAACGCCACACGTGAAAGTAGTCGATCATCCTCGAGGCAAAAGTGATCTTTAAGAATTACTAGCCGAGGTCAAGGAAATCATAGCATTACCCGGAGAACCCCTAGATAAAACAACGTTGACAAATCATCATATTCCACTCAAACCGGAAACTAACCCAATCTACATCCCAGCATATAGGCTATCCTACAGCAGAAAACCGGTAGTCCAGCAGATAGTAAAAGACATGGAGGACCAAAAGTTAATCCAACCTTCCTCATCACCTTTCTTTTTAGATGCAATCTGTCAACAATATAATATTACACAAACTTTCACAACCGCTTACCATCCATAAATGATAGCCTTATGATCTACTAGCAGGAACCCCACAACCTGTGTACAACATGGATGACTATGCCGAGAAACAAATCAATGTTCTCACAAGCATCCATGGAAAAGTACGAAAACACTTAGCAGCCTCATGGGCTGAAATGATCTGCAAGCTACATAAAAAAGGTAAGCCGATAAAATTAGAAATAGGAGACAAAGTAATGATAAAAGCGCCGGAACGCATATCAAAACTCTCGCCTAAATTCTCAAGTCCGTACGTGATTAGAGAGAAGGAACATGGAAACAAATTCTAAGTAGTTGAGCCAACGTCAAAAGTCACAGATACTGTATAGTACATGTAGATAGAATGAAAAAAGTCAGCAGAGAGTTAATAGGGACTCCTAATGTCAGTCAAGTACACCCTACTTCTACTACAACAGTTGCTCAACAAAATATAATGTTAGACAATACATAACGTCAAAAACTACGATCAGCAACCACAAAGTGTTAAATATCCTCGCCTCTATCAGACATGGCTTGGATATTACTACTACTGTTGGTCTGTAGCGTGGTGACAACAGGCGCCTCCCCAGCAGACGTCGTCAAACCCGAAGCCTTAGTTAAGAACATAAGAATGGAGGAAACTGCAGCGGGCCTATTGGCCCATACTGGGCAGTCCCGTTTACACCCAACCCCTATTGCTCATATGAGCATCCAACCTATGTTTGAAGCAATTCAGCGTATTCGAGTTAATGATGATATTTGGTAACTTGTTCCATTCATCCACTACTCTGTTTCCAAACCAGTGTTTACCTATTTCCTAAATCTAAATTTGTCTAATTTAAAACCATTGTTACGAGTTCGCTCCTGGTTGGATAATTTGAGTACCTTTGTAATGTCCCCTTTGTTTAGCCCTGCCTTCCACTTATACACCTCTATCAGGTCGCCCCTCGCTCTACGTCTCTCGAGGGAGTGCAAATTAAGATGCTTTAACCTGTCTCTATACTCAAGGTTCCTAATGCCCGGGATTAGTCTTGTCATTCTCCTCTGAATTCTTTCCAAGGATTCTATATCCATTCTGTAATACGGTGACCAGAACTGAACTGCGTAATCCAGGTGTGGTCTCACAAGAGCAAGATACAGTTTTAGGATGACCTCGCTAGTATTGTAACTAACACTCCTTTGTATGAACCCAAGTACTTTATTAGCCTTGTTACGAGCAAAAACACATTGTTTACTTGGCTTAAGGTTCCTACTTATCATTACTCCTAAATCTCTCTCGCAGTCGGATTTCTCTATGGCATCGTTGTTCATCTGGTATCTGGTTTCCCTGTTTACATCTCCTATACTGAGTACTTTACATTTGTCAACGTTGAATTTCATCTGCCATTTTTCAGACCATTCGAAAAATTTGTTTAGATCTTCCTGTAGTTTTGCCGAATCCTCGTCAGATTTGATAACACGTCCTATTTTAGTGTCATCAGCAAATTTACTTATGTTGCTGTCTATGCCGATATCTATGTCGTTTATGTATATAATAAACAATAATGGTCCACTGAGTACTGAGCCTTGGGGAACTCCACTTGTGACGTTGCTCCAATGGGACTTAGTGCCGTTAATGCTCACTCGCTGTTTCCTGTCCTGTAACCACGCCCTAATCCATTTAAGGATGTCACCTTTGATGCCAAGAGCTTCTACCTTTCTAATTAGTCTTTCGTGGGTGACTCTGTCGAAGGCTTTGCTAAAGTCGAGATATACCACATCATAATTGTGCCCCTCGTCCACCGATTCGAAAACTGATGACAAGAATGTTAATAGATTAGTTAGGCAAGAACGTCAGCTTGTGAAGCCATGCTGGGAATCATTGATCAATCAGTGCTTCTCCAGGTGATTTCGAATAGAGTTTGAAATGATTGCTTCCAGTAATTTGCCTACTATTGATGTTAGACTGATTGGGCGGTAGTTAGAGGATAGTGATCTATCCCCCTTCTTGAAAATCGGTATTACATTCGCTATCCTCCAGGATTCTGGTACTACACCTGTTTTTAAGGACATGTTAAACAACTTTGCTAAGGGCATACTGAGCTCTTCCTTACATTCCTTTAATACTCTGGCAAATATCTCATCTGGACCAGGTGACTTATTAGGCTTTAGTTTGTCTATTTGCTTACTAACATCGTTACTAGTCACTACTATCTCACTTAATTTGTTTTCTTCACTATCTCTGAATAGAGTCGGTGCCTCGGGTATCATGCTTAAATTTTCGGTGGTGATAACTGTTGAAAAATATTTATTCAAATTATTGCTCATTTCTCCGTCGTTATCAGTGAGTTCGCTGGAGTCTGACCGTATTGGTCCAATCTTTTCTCGTGTTTTAGTTTGATACATTTGGTAGAATCCTTTGGGGTTTGTCTTCGCCTCCCTTGCTATCCTTACCTCATTATTCCTCTTTGCTATCCTTATCTCGGTTTTAACCCTACTCGGAGGTGAATTTCGCCACGATTTATCCTTCTACCTATAGCCTTCCTTTGGCCAATGATGTTCTGTAAATAATTATTTATCCATTTAGGATCATTGAAGTCTGATCCGAGTTTTTTGTATGGTATGTTCTGCCTTTGTGCATTAAGTAACTCACTATTTAAATTGTCGTGGAACTCGGCAATCTCAGATCTCGTTATCATGTCGGTGGCATCTGTCAGGTTCACGGCCAATCGCGACACCCCCTCTCTCAGCTGCCTCTTTAAACTGTCAAAGTTTGCCCTTCTGAAATCTGGTACTTTAGTGGAATTTTCCTTACGTCTGCCCTGAAAATCTTACTGGAATCGAATTACTTTGTGATCGCTGTTTGCAAGTTCGTTCCCTACCTCGACATTGCTAATGAGGTTTTCTCTGTTTGACAGAACTAAATCCAGTATATTATTGCCCCGTGTGGGTTCGGTTATATGTTGACTTAGGAAACAGTCCTGGATCGTCTCGAGAAAATCCTCTGATTCTGAGTTACCCGTAAGGTCAGTCCAATCTATTTGGCCAAGGTTAAAGTCGCCTACTATACAGACTTTGTTGTGTGTGGAAGCCCTGCGCATTTCATCCCAGATAAGTCGCTCATTGACGTTATCAAGATTGGGGGGTCTATATATTACTCCTGTGATTAATTTTTCCCGACCGTCGCTTAATTCTATCCAAATTGTTTCTGTATTCCTCTCAGTTTTTATTTCCTTATTTATTTTACACTTCAGATTATCCCTAACATAGATTGCTACTTCGCCTCCTTTCCTGGCCTGCCTATCGGTATGGAACAGTTTGTAACCCGCAATTTGGTATTCGACTGGTAATTCAAGTGTGTCTAGGTTGATCCATGTTTCAGTGAATGCAATTATATCGATTTCTTCGGTACATACCAAGGCCCTAATATCATCCATTTTGTTTCTCATACTTCTACTGTTCGCCTAGTATACATTTAAGTTAGTCGTGTTCTGAGTCCTCCCCTTACCGCGTTCAGTTTTAGACTCCCTGTCTAATTTAGTTTTGTCATCATTCCTAACACTATTTCCCTGTAATCTTTTGCCTTGTTTACCCGCTCCCACTGCAGTCTCCTCCACCTCCGTGCCCATATGTTCTCTTAGCAGTTTAAAGACTTCGATATCTTTTGAACTGCCCCCTCTAGAGCCACAGCCAGGGTTGCTACTCCATCCCTAGACAGGTGCACCCCATCCCTAGCATAAAAGTCCCTTCTGCCATAGAAGTTGTCCCAGTTGTCAATGAATGGGACTGATATTGACTTGCAATATCTGTCAAGACGGTCGTTGACACCAACTGCCCTTGACAACCATTCACTGCCAACTCTCCTTCTAGGCAGGACACCGCATATGATAGGGATCCCTCCCTTAGTCCTAATACGATCTATGGCTGCCTTGAACTTATCAAGAATTTCCTCGCTCCTACACCGGCCAATATCATTGCCTCCTGCACTGAGGCAGATAATGGGTTTGTTCCCATTACCAGACAAGATATTGTCCATCCTGTCAATTATATCCCCCACCCCAGCTCCTGGCAAACACACCCTCATCCTATTTTTGTTTTTACCACAAAAGGCCCTGTCCATGTACCTTACCTGTGAGTCACCAACAATTAAAGTTTTTATACCTTCCTTGTCATCTCTGTCCCTGACTGTACTAACGTCCAATTCTTCTATCAAGGGACTGAACGGGTTGGTACACTTAGCTGTTGTTGTCGTTGTTGTCGTATCCTTCGTGTGCTTCTTCACCACCAGCTTTGTCTTCCCACTAGTCACAATTTTCCACTCGCTTGATTTTTCGTCAGACACTGGCTTTACTCGTCCAGCCTCTCCTTTTAACTTCGCCAGCTCTTTCCTTAATTTCAGGTTCTCCAACGTGGCCCTCTCAATTTTTAACTTGGCCCTCGCCAATTCTTCAAAGGACCACCCCATTTTGGTGAACAAACTCTCATACCCAAGACCGCACATAGCACTGGCCATATCTGATAATTATCCCTCCGGAGCTAACCCTGCCGTGACCTTTCCCCTAGTGAGGTCAGAACACAACTGAGGTCAGAACACAACAGAACACAGTTGCCTCCACTAGGCAACGTACTGGCAGTACAAGATGTTGTAACTGTCAAATACGAGCTCCTTGACTTAAAACGCATGCCATTGCATCTGAGGTCAATAACTCCACATTGAAACAGCCGGTTCTACACCATTTTAGGCATGCCCTATCAGTTTCTCCACTGTCCAGCCAATGAATGGGCGGATCATGACGACTACCTGAACATGAAACGGGTTGTGGACAAGCTTCAGGTCGTCAATGAGGCTGCAGAGCGTGGTGTAAAACTTTGACATGACTTTCTTAATGTTGCCAGGGATGAGGAGCGCTTTCAAGAAGTCCTACAAGTAGTTGAAAATGACAGACTCCGCGTTCCTAATCAGCGCAAACGATCATCTGTTTCCGAACAGAAATCATGGTTTCTTGCTCTAGAGAAATAATACCTTGTGAATATATAATAAAACCCCTTAATGTACCATGAGAGAATAAGAATGATCAACTTTTATGTGTTAGTGATAACAGCTTTTAATTAAGACAAGCAAATGATTTGTGTTAATATCCCTTATGATGGTTGTGTAATCTCATATGTAGGCGCGCATGCCGTATAAGCAAAATCGCTATTTTTCAAATTGCTGGTGCTCACTCAAATAGGCATGAATCTTCAAAAAATTGCACGTGGGTATTTTTTATGTCATTATGCAACACCAAAATTTTGAACAATATTGTAGGATAAAGTTGGGGCAACTGTCACACCCTAGTATATATTGTGTGACCAACGCAGTCAGGTCACAGGGTAAGATGACCCAACCTTCTCACCTGGTTACAAATCTTCTTAATCACAAAATTATCCAATTTGTATATGCCATTCCTCAAATTCGTGTTGACAGATTCGGTATGTTTAATGAGATTAGATTCTACAATGTTCCGACTGACAATTGAATTATTAGATAATATTCAGGAGGTATTATCTCAGTCAATGCAATGCTTATTATCTCTCATGTGAATGAGTAGAGCATTGGATTCCTAGCCTGCCCTAACACTCTCTTTATGTTGCTTAAGTATAATTATAAGATCTTTTCCCGTCTGGTCGAAGTAGAACATATTACAGTACATTCATTGCCAGGACCCTTGTAAATGCAGGCGCCTTCATTGTTGAGGGAGTTCTTAATTAACAGGGCATGAGTTACTAAATGTTACTTTAACGTTCCAGGTTTTCAGTTGTAGAGGAATTTGAGATAAGTTTTGTTCAATAGTAATACTAAGAGATTCAATTTTTTTTAGCAATGATAAGGCATTTGTCTATAAAAGAACTAGGCTATTTTAAGTTCAAATCAATATTATAGATACATCTATATTCCTCATCAATGAATTCCGTACTGCATATTCGTAGAGCACGTAAAAACATTGATGAGAATACTGACTGTTTGACTATATTATGGTGGGCAGAATAATAATGAATGTATGAACACACATTAGTAGGTTTCCTATAAATACTGAACGTAAAGGTGTTACCTATTCTGTGGATCAGACAGTCTAGGAATGGCAATTTACAGTCATGCTCTAATTCCACAGTGAATTTGATCGAGGGGGCTAAGTTATTAAGTTGTTGCAGGAAAGCTTTTAGGTCCTCATTACATGGCCAGAGACATAATACAGCATCAACATATCTAAACCAGACTGCTGAAGGTGGTAAGATATTACTTAATAGTTTCTTTTCAAAGAAATTCCATATATACGTTGCTTAATACAGGTGAAAGCGGATTACCCATCGCCTAATCAAATTTTTGAGCATACTATTCTCAATTTGAATTTAAGTTTACAATCCCTAATACACAGTTAAATAAGTTCAATGACAAAACAAATTGAGACGGGCAAGAGAATATTCTCCAGAGAATGTGTGAGAACTCAAGCAAATCATCAGCTAGGACCTTTGTAAAGAGTGATGTTACATCAAGACTGACCAGTTTAAAATCATAATTAATGTGTAAGTTATTGAGTTTATCAACCAAATCCACACTATTCTTAATATTTGAGTTTGATATGTTGCCAACTCGTGGATTTAGTAAAGAAACTAGCCATTTAGACAACTTATAAGTGATTGATCCAACTGAGCGAATAATGGGTCTTGCTGGCATATTTGGCTTGTGAGTCTTATTAAGACCGTACATGTATGGCAGTGAAGGAGACATTGAAGAAAACTGTTTAATGAGATTATTTTCACCTCTCAATAGAGACTTTTTTGTTGTTGTTGTTAAACCGAGTGTTAACTGTGTTCAGAGGATTATTTATGAGCTTAGAATATGTTGCAACATCACATAACAGGTCATTCATTTTAGATAGATAATCATCTCTGTTTAAAATCACTACTCTGTTGGTTTTATCTGCTTTAGTAACGTGTAGATCCTTGTTTTTCTTATGGGCTTGGATTGCTTTGGTAAATCTTTCCGGACAATTTGGAACACAAGGCTTAGACATAGATGCGTACACAATACCATTACACATGTTCACTTCTTTATTTGTTAAATTACTGAATTTCTCCAAATTGCAAAATGCTCTGGCTATATCAGCACTGTGGACTCCCTTGTTAGAGCAAGCAAAACTTGAACCATAACCAAGGGCACACAAGGTATCATTGTCTAGTTGTTTAGAGGAGAGATTCACAACAAAATTGTGATTGGCATCCTTAGCCCAATCACTGTTTTTAATAAGAAGTGCTAATCTGCGGTTTAGCTTTGCTTGAAGATCAGAAAAATCATATATAATCTTATGAAAACAATAATCCAGCATGAACTTCTTCCACTCACTCGGTATAGTCGTATTGAAAGCTTGTTTTTTCTGTCTTACAATACCAAAGCTTCATCCACTTCCATCTTCTTTATTTCAATGTGTTTCTTTGGGGTGATTTACTGGAATTCATCAAAAGGGCGGTCGGACATCTTCAGAACATGTTGTGGGAGGATTGATCTTGGCATGACTTGCTTATTAAAAGCGGTTATTGTAAGGCGTTTCAGATGCACTCTTTCAAAGGGAAAAGCTAACACCTCGATCAGGTGTTAGCATTTGTAGCAGGCAGAGGCTCCCGAACAGCTAAAAACCAATCAGAGAGTTTCTCCCACTGAAAATATGCGGATCATGGCCGGTAGTATATTAGTTAGGACCTAAAAACAAAGTGTATGGCGTGAAAGAATTGAAAAGGATTGCACCTAGTTGAAACCAGTTTTGGCTCCTCCCATTTTTAAGTGAGCCCTGTCGATTTTATTCTCCGTTAGTGACTTTGGTGTAACAATATTGATAATTACTCACATATGATTAAAACTTTAATATCATTTCTCATAAGATACTTCTAATAGGGATGAACAAGTTGATTACAATTCTGTAAGTGCAAAAATTAAGACTTAAACGAACCTGAAATTTCGTCCTATTGCGTGTATAAATATGTGAACGCCTAGCCGTGAGAGAAGACGCGCACAGCTGTTCTGCTGGATGTTACATGTGGTTTCATAGTCCTGGGGAAATTTTATTTATTATAGACTGGTTGACTTTTTTCCTTTTTGTCTTTCTTTCCATATTTTTTTTTAATTTTCTTCACTATTCCTTTCCGTAATGTATCCAAATAACAGTTCTCCTAATTTTATTGTTTTTTAAGATTGTTGTACAGCAGTTATTTCCAAGACGCGGTACAATGTCGTATTTTTTAATGACAGTCCGGGAAAGCTAACGCATTAGCTAATCCGTGCATCTTAAAACGCCTTACGCTAAATTCCTTAAGGCATGTCTGAAGGAATTTCAAATCACTAAATATTAAATTCGCACAAATGATTTTTCTTGATCTTTGCATAGCTTTTGACACAGTTGACAATAAATATCCTTTTAATCCTTGATTGCTTTGGTATCAAAGGCATAATGTGAGGGAGACTCAGGTGCTCCTTACAATCAGGGGTAAAGGAAACACACTGATGTCAAGTTCGTAAGTTCTATTTCTGGGACAAACACAAAAAGGAGTTAGGACAGGGGGAACAGCGTCCTGTCTTGGAATCTCTCTGGGTATCTCTCTCTGCGCATGCGCGTACAGCGCGCATGTGCCCAAAGTCTGAACTAACACTCAGTGACAAAAGGGAGTATGATTATAAGACATATAATACAGAGACCTGAATCAATAATGGTAAATAGTACAGAGTTACATATTACAGCCATATTCGTCTCATATATCTACACCTCCCTCCCCCCTCACGCTCGTAGTGCAATCTCGAGCGGACTCTTTTTCCAGGAGCCTTTGAGAGTGACGTGGGAAAACTGAGGGGTCACTGAATGAGGACTTACTTTTCTCGTCCAAGCAAGGGTTCACAGGGATATGGGGGAGGGGTTCACCACTAGGGGACGGTACTGAACGAAGAAAGCGGCGATTCCGCCACCATACCCGACCACTAGGGAGACGGACCTCGTAATCCCTGGTCTTGCCGCAGCCCATGACAACCCCGACCTTGTCCCAGCGGTGAGACGTCGGGTCTTGAATCCGAACTGTTTGCCCGATACTCAACCTGGGAAGGGGTCGGGCGTGCTGATCGTACTGTGCCTTTACCTGGTCAGCACGGGCGGCTGCACGACGATCGCAGTCCTCGGTCTTGGCCTGCCACTCCCTCGAGAAGGACTCAGGATGGGCAGGGACACATGACCGTAGTGGGTGGCCGTATAACATCTGTGCTGGGGAGCGACCTGTGAAGTTGGGGGTATTCCGCAATTCCAATAAACCCCGGTCAAACTTCTCACAGTCAATGTTGCCTGAGGGTGCCGTCTTGAGGATAAGATGCTTGACGGACTTTACAGCAGCCTCGGCATGTCCATTGGACTGGGGATAATGTGGCGAGGACACCACATGATAAACTCCCCATCGCTCCATGCAGTCCCGGAAGTCGTTGCTGGTGAACTGGGGCCCGCCGTCAGTTCTCAGGCGGAGAGGGACACCAACTTCCCGGAAGTAGCGACAGAACATACGTACTGTATGAGAGGCAGTAGTGTTGCCTCCGCAGGGAACGACAACAGGCCACCCTGAGAGCCGGTCGGCGATGACGAGAAAGGACTTTCCCGCCACAACGAAGAAATCCGCAGAGACGGACTCAAAGGGCCTCGGAGGGTTGTCGTTGTTCATGAGGGGTTCCTCCTGCTGACTAGGTTGTAGCACCTGGCATGGCTCGCAGACTTGAACGGAACTAGCGATGTCGGAGTCGATGCCTGGCCAAAAAACAGCTTGTCTCGCCCGGCGCTTCGTAGCTTCCACACCCCTGTGGCTGTCGTGCAGGTGGGCTAGGGTGCGGCGGCGGAGGGCGGCAGGAACCACAACTCTTGCTCCATACAAGACGAGGTCGCCATCAGCATAGAGGTCGTCCCGCATCTTCCAGTATGGGAGTAAAGAGCTGTGTAAGTCGTACCGGTTGGAGGGAAATCCCGAGGTCACGCAGTTCAGTAGACGGATGTACGAAGGGTCCGCTCTTGCCGCGGCTCGGAGTTCCTGAAGAGTCCTGTCGGCGTCCTGCGGTGGAGACTCTTCTGAGATGACGGCGTTCACGGTCACTACAGTCCTGAGGTGTGCAGTAGCATCAGCACATGCGATCTCGTCCTCTGGTGTGGGGTGGCTGACTGGGGCTCGTGACAAAGCATCAGGGATGCAGAGCAGCTTGCCAGCACGCCACACAGCTGTGAAGAGGTAGGGCGAGATCTTCTCCTTAAGGCGTTGGAGGCGGGGATTCTCGACTGCATCCAAGGAGTAGTGGTTCAGGATCGGGATGAGTGGCCGATGATCCGTCATGAGGTTGAAGTGTTGCAGGCCGATCAGATACAACCTAAATGGACATGGCCCAGACGGCGGCTAACAGCTCCAGTTCGATGGTGGCGTAGCGAGTCTCGGCGTCAGTGAGAAACCGAGAGCCACACTGAAACAGACGAAGGCGTCCATTGCCGTGGTCCTGTAGCAGAGCGTATCCAATCCCGTAGAGGCGAGAGGCATCAGTCTGGAGGACAACTGGCAGGGCCGGGTCGAAGGAAGCGAGAACAGGTGGGCTAAGGAGAGCTGTCTTGACGCGACGGAATGCCTCATCATGGTCAGCTGTCCAGGTGAATGTTCTCTTGGGGCTCATCAGGGGGCGTAGGGGCTGTGCTGCAGCGGCGATGTCGGGGGTGAACTCAGCCAACTGGTTTACCAGGCCCATGAACGAGCGGAGGTCGGTCAGGTTGGCAGGAATTGGGAAGTCCCGGATCGCGCTGACCTTTCCAGGATCAGCCGAGATGCCCTTGCCTGAGAGGGTGTACCCACAGAAGTTCACACTAGGTGCGGCGACCACAAACTTATCCTTGTTGAGGGTGATCCCGTACTTGTGGCACCTGGTGAGCATCTGGTGAATACGCTCAAGATGCGTGGAGTAATCCTCGTCATATAGGATCACGTCGTCGATGACCTTGACAGACACAGTTCGCCACACCCTGAAGGGCCATGTCACCACGGAGGCAGAAAGCATCGCCAGTAGCCGCGAAACCCATAGGTCCTCTGCAGTGCTGAAATCGGCCGTACGGTGTGATGAACGTCGTGAGGTGCTGATCTTCTTCCGCAAGTTCCATCTGCCAGTACCCACATAAGGCATCTGCTGTAGTAAAGTACCTTGCCTTCGGGTCCACACTGCGTATAGCGGCGAAGGGTGTCGGTGAAGGGTGGGTCGGGCGGGAAACTTGGCTATTCAGCTTGGTGAGGTCGACGGTGATTCGAACTCCAGTAATGTTCTTGGCGACTGCTACCATGGGGTGACACCAATCCGAGGGGTCGTCACCAGCAGGCTTAATGATCCCCTGGGCTACCATAGAGTCGAGTTCCTTCTTAACTTGGCTCTGGAAAGCGAAGGGTATCTGTCTCGGTGTGTGGATGGCGAAAGGTACTGCGTCATCCTTCAGGTGTATTCTCATGGGGGAGCCAGCCATTGGCTTGAGTGGAGCCGTCTTGAGGTCCTCCTTGGAAACCAGCACGTCCTTGAATTGCAGTAGGAAGAACTCCCTGGCTGCAGAAGGTGACGTATTGGGTGGGAGGGGCAGCTCCTTGCACCTGTTGACATGTTTTATTTCCAGAATTGGCTTAGGGAAGTCTGGAGATATTATGGCCAAATCTAGACAGTGGCCATAAGACAGTAGTGGCATCTGAAGACCTTGGTGGACCTGAATCCTGGCAGAACATGACTGCTTACCTAGGGTGAGGGTAGCCTGAAATGTACCCAGAGCAGGTGCCATTGTAGAACCGTCTGCCGTGAGCGTTGTAGAAGTTGACGGTGGTTGCAAGCTGCTCCTAGGAATCCCCAGAATGTCGAGGTGTCTTGTGCCGATGACTGTGACGTCCGCACCTGTGTCAGGAAGCATCTGGATACGGGAAGTAATGTCGCCGTATGACAGTGAACACAGATGGGCTGAGGTGTCTTGCTGACAGGGGAAGAAGAGGATCCCACGCGACGACAGCGCTTGTTCTTCGCCGCCTGAGACTTGCGAGTAGTATTATTCTTCTTCTGTGACTGACAGCATTTGTCATAGTGTCCAATGCGGCTACAGGAGCGGCACTGAACGTTGTTGGCAGGGCACTTCAGTGTTCTAGCCCAATGACCACGACGGCCACAGTTATTGCAGGTGCTGTCAGCGGCAGGGCATTCAGAACCATGCCGACGAGCACAATACTGGCAGGAATGACCTGGCGTCGAAGTCTGAAGTGATGCTGAAGATTGATGCGAAGCTGAAGTCGGATGTGAAGCTGAAGTCGGATGTGAAGCTGAAGTCGGATGTGAAGCTGAAGTCGGATGTGAAGCTGAAGTCGGATGTGAAGCTGAAGTCCGGTCACGTCCTTTGTTCTTCTTATATGCGGAGATGGCACACAGCTGGTTAGATGGAGCACGAATGGCAGAAGTCGCACTTCTGGTGGCTTCGTAAGAGCGGCAGGTGGTGACAACATCCTGTAGAGAAGAGGCAGTGTCGAGGGAGATAAGCTTCTGAATAAGCTCTTCGTCCCGCACGCCCATGAGGATAATCATCTTCAGCTGTGTTTCCTCACAAGTCGACGAGTTCCCAGGACAAACGTCAACCTCCTCAGCGATGCGTCTCGGAGTCGTACATAAAAATCGGCAAATGACTCACCCTCCAGCTGCTTACAACTGAGAAGTTCTCTCCTACGCAGAGCTTCGTTGCGGAGACCCTTGATATGCGTCTGTAAAGCATCCAAGACGTCCTTCACAGTCTTGTCTGTGTCGTGGGGAATTTGCAGGGTGTGCTCCAGGATACGTTGCGTCTCTAGGGTGAGACACATCCTCATCTGGATCAGCTGTTTCTCCCTAGGCAACCTTGATAAATCGACCATCATCGAATAATCGTCCCACCTCCGACGCCATTCACGGAATACCTGGAACGAGGCATCAGCTTGGAGTGGCGGTGGACTCTGAGCGAGTGCTTTCTGTGGGGGGGGCAAAGAAGTTGAAGAGGACCCTGCAGGTGCACCTGTGGACGAAGAGGCAGGTGTAGTAGCTGCTTGAAGGGTAACAGGTGCCAACAACTCGATAATGGCACTGAATCTGGCATTTTCTTGTTGATGTCTGTGATTCTCTTCACGTCTTCGTTCATCGTCTTCCTGTCGCCTCCTGATGTCGTCTTGTCGTCGGTTTTCTTCCACAATCTGAATTAAATGAAGGAAGTCGACACCTGTGGCAGATTGCGGACGTGCGTAGTGGGGGCTAAGGGTGGGTGGGGCCGCTTGATCCACTTTCCGATCCACTTGGAGTCCACTTACTGCACCGACATCCGTCTGAAGTTGGGCTTGTTGGGTATCTGAAGAAAACCCAATAAATTCCTGATCTTCCATATGGCCTGGTTTATTTCTCTCACAATTACTGTAATTAATAAGTGAGCAGAAGAGCAATCGTCTTTAAATGGAAGATATCTGCGAGCGTCTGTGTGTGTGTGTGTGTGCGTTCGTTCGTGCGTGTACTCGGGGCAGGCTGGCTAGCGAGCGGCTGGCTGGCTGGCTCACTCACAGTGCCAGTCGAGACATGAACGGGGGTGGATGTCAAAACTTGAGCTCTCCCATAGGTCTTAAAAAGGCTCCCTCTTTTGTAAAAAGTGCAGGGACACGGGGAAACACTTTAAAGACACTAAAGGGCACACACAACACTGAAAAAGCACTTCACAACACTGCTCTGTAAATCCAGGAATATCTTGTTGAGGTACCCGCAGAGATCCACTCGACAGGAGAAGTTGACAAGATGGCGGCTCCGAGAGAGATTCTGTGTCTACTCCAATTCTGAATAATGTGATGTCCCAGCTAAACACTGCGCCATGTGGGAGACTCAGGTGCTCCTTTCAATCAGGGGTAAAGGAAACACACTGATGTAAATATCGTAAGTTCTATTTCTGGGACAAACACAAAAAGGAGTTAAGACAGGGGGAACAGCGTCCTGTCTTGGAATCTCTCTGGGTATCTCTCTCTGGGCATGCGCGTACAGCGCGCATGTGCCCAAAGTCTGAACTAACACTTGGTGACAAAAGGGAGTGTGATTATAAAACATATAATACAGAGACCTGAATCAATAATGGTAAATAGTACAGAGTTACATATTACAGCCATATTCGTCTCATATACCTACATAATGTTTAAGTTATTTGTCTTTTACTGCAACAGTTTTGTATACTGCATTATCTCTTACTCCTTTAATAGTATGGCCTGTTCTGATTCTCCTAAGTTTAATGATTTATAAAGTGCAGTTCACATCTGAATTGTAATAATTTACCGATGATAGCAACCCTTATGCGAGCCATGCTTATGTTTATTCCCTTCTAACTGCAGCAAACCAAGAAAATAGGCATGTAAACAAAGAGGTTTGATCCAATAAATTTGATCTAAATAAACATATTATTTAGTATTTACCAAAAAACTCTAAAGCTCTATCTACAGTGATGTTCTTGAATCTCTTTGACATCATTCTTGAGCAGAGGCAAAAACGAGATCCCTGGCAGTGCAGAATTATTTACCAAACTTTCAATAAGCTTACCATGAAGGCTTTAAAACTACCTATTACGCCTTATACCTTTATTTACCCACATCTGATCAAAGCATGTGGCCCAACTCCTCTACAAAATTGAATCGTTCAGGACGATGTGGATACACAAGTCGGTAGCGTGGCCGCCGCCTTCAAAAAGCCCTACCGTAAAGTTAGATACCCATTTACAGCTAATTACAGCGAATTAGCAACTCTTAAGACAGGAAGCGAGTGCTGTACCCACTCTGCCACCGCATTCTATATGCACTCTTAAGCCAGTCTTAATTACATAAAAACATAAGAAAATAAGGAGTCTGCAAAAGGCCAGTTGGCCTGTGCATGGACTTTTTTTAAAACTTTCCAACGTCCCAGCACATATTACAAAGTTGCTAAGCTTGTTCCACTCGTCTACCACCCTATTCGTGAACCAGTTTCTTCCTATCTCCCTCCTAAACCAAAACTTATCCAGCTTAAATCCGTTGCTACTAGTCCTATCCTGCTCGGATATTATAAATCTGTATCTCCTTTATTGATTCCTTTTACCCACTTTTAGTAAATACTTCTATCATATCTCCCCGCACTCTTCGTCTTTCTAGGGAATGCAAGTTTAGTTTCTTTAATCTATCTTGATATGGAAGTTTTTTAGATCCTGGAATCATTTTCGTCATTCTTCGCTGCACCGACTCCAGTGAATTGATATCCATTCTAAGATAAGGGCACCAAAACTGAGCAGCATAATCGAGGTGTGGTTTGACTAGCACAATATATAATTGTGTTATGACCTCCGCAATCTTATTACTTACATTTCTAGATATAAGACCTAATACTCTGTTTGCCTTATTTCGAACATTATCGCACTGTTTTCTTGGCCGAAGGTCCGGGCTTACAAGTACCCCTAAGTCTCTTTCACAAGTCGACTTCTTTAGGTTGATGCTGATAAGGCTGTATACAGTACATTGACAGTATTTGTTCTTCCAATATTAAGTACGCTGCACTTGCTGGTGTTGAATTTCATTTGCCAATTTTCTGACCACTCCTGCAGTTTATTTAAGTCCTCCTGTAGTGCATTTGCATCCTGCCCTGAATTAATCTGCTGCCCTATTTTGGTGTCATCCGCAAACTTGCTTATGTCACTGCTGATCCCAGTATCTAGATCGCTTATGTAGATTATGAACAAGAGTGGGCCCAGTACTGACCCCTGGGGACCCCCACTAGTAATAAAGCCTCACTCAGAATTAATACCATCTACGCCGACCCTCTGTGTTCTATGAGCCATGATTATATCCAAATTAAAACTTTCCCCTCGATACCATGAGCCTTAACTTTGCTAAAGTCTAAGTAAATAAGATCGTAATTTTCGTCATTATCTACTACCTCGAAGACTTTCCTAAAAAACGTCTGCAGATTTGTGAGACAAGATTTTCCCTTTGTAAACTCATGTTGAGACTTGTAGAGTAATTTGTTTTCTCTAAATGCGATCGTATGTTATTTGCTATAATTGATTCAAGAAATTCACCACTACTGGTGTCAAAGTAATCGGCCGGTTATTTAACGCTGATGCTCTGTCTCCCTTTTAGAAAAAGGGTATTACATTTGCCTGTTTCCACAAGTCTGGCACAACTCCCGTATCTAATATATATATATATATATATATATATATATATATATATATATATATATATATATATATATATATATATATATATATATATATATATATATTGATAAAATCACACGGGAAAAGGGAAACAACGGAACGCCTTAACTTTCGTCTTTATTCAAGACATCTTCATAGGCAACTGGATTACATGGACAGAGAGAGGCTTAAATATACAGGGTGACCTTAAAAACATGAGGTCAGGTCATAATGATGTCATCCACTAATCCCCACACCAACACACACGTAGAGGAGCTTAAGAGAAGGGGGTGACGTGACTAGTCAGGTCAGGTCAAAAATAAGGGACCCACGAAATAACAATCATACATCTAGAATCTAGATGTATGCTTTGAAAACCCTCGATCTCGATTCTAGATCAAAGGTTTTCAAAGCATTTTTAACCTTGGGCCACTGACAAATAAATTTATGTAACATATTATCAGTTTTGAACTGACCATCACTAAGGTTTATTGATTTTAATTCCTTAATATCATCATTAACTCGAATACGCTGAATAGCTTCAAACATAGGTTGGATGCTTATATGGGCAATAGGGGTTGGGTGTAAACGGGACTGCCCAGTATGGGCCAATAGGCCCGCTGCAGTTTCCTCCATTCTTATGTTCTTATGTTATCAAACTAGCTTCAACCAGAAGTCTTTCTGTGACACAAGATGATTTAAATACTTCTAAGCTTTTTTCCCAAGCAATGGGATGATTATTATTATTCCTAACTGTGAGAGGTTGGAGTCATAGACCACGTTCTTTGTATACTTTATTCTAACAGCGTCAGCTGGTGACTGGCAACCGGGCGCTGCCAAAGACAAGCCCCCATCTCAACATGGGAAAACATATCGTACGATGGTACAATCTTACATCTCCCCCCCAAGTTAAAAGGAAATGATAATGCACATTTGAACTAACAAAAGGAAAACAATGCATTCATAAAAACAACAATAATGCAGGAAAAACCAGTCAAACAAAGAAAAAAAAAAAAAACCCTCTAAACTGATTTTACATCACATACACTACACCACGTAGTCCGTCAACCAGCCCTGAGGCCTACGGCCTCTCCTGGGCCTGGCCGCGCTCGACTGGGGAGGGGCCGTGGGTGCGAAGGAGGGCGCGGGTACGGAGGGCACAGCAGAAGGGGGGCCAGGAGGCACAGCTTGGTGCACCACCGGAGTAGTAGGCACAGGTGTGGAGCAGTTTCGCAGGTTGCGTCTGTTGCCACTGCCACTCAACCTGACGGCATACTGCCTGTGAGGGCGGGCTTCCACCACTATGCCTGTCCTGTCCCAGAGCTTGGTAGCTGCGTCCTGCACACGCACCTGCGTGCCCACAACTAGGGGAGCCAGCTGGCGGGATACCTCCCTCCGTGACAGGACCCCATCCTGGGTTTCGGTCAAGCGCACCTCCCTCATACGAAGTGCCCGCCGCCAGTGTTGGTCCACCTTATAGTGCTGTCTGGCCACGGGAACGCCGTCACGGAGCTGGCGGCCGGTGGAAAGTTGGGCGGGCGACTTGTTCACCCCCCGCAGAGGCGTGTTCAGGTACTGGAGGAGGGCCTGGGATGTCCTATCGCAGTCGAGGTTACCCCCGGGCCCAGTGTTATCCCTGAGGAGCCTCTTGGCAGCCTTGACCCCAGCCTCTGCCCTGCCATTGGACTGGGGGAAGTGGGCCGACGAGAGGCGCACCTCGACCCCCCATGACTTGAGGAAATCTGTCATCTCAAGGCTGGCAAGGTTGGTACCTCCATCCGTGGAGATCTGCTCAGGTACCCCCCACCTCGTGAAGTAGGCCCGCAGACTGGCGATGATTTTTCCAGAGGTGGCCTCGTTGGGGAAGTGGGCGATCTCCAGCCAACCTGTCAGTCGGTCAGCATATGCTAGGTACGTGCGGCCCTGCAGGTGGAACAAATCGGCCACCACTTGTTGAAAGGGATAGTCTGGCGCTGGGGTCAGAACCAACGACTCCGGAGGCTGGGAAGGGGCGTGGGTCTCGCAAGCAGCACACCGGGACCGATGATACTGCAGGTCACCCTCCATGCCAGGCCAATAGACAGACTGCCGGGCCCGCCTGAACATTGAGTCGAGGCCCTGGTGCCCCACATGCAGGTTAACGGCGACCCGGTGGCGGAGGGAGTCGGGGATGACAAGGCGCACGCAGCCCTGGTCAAAGGTGTAGGTGACCAAACCCCTGACCACAGCCAACCTGTCCTTCACCGAGAAGTACGGGCGCAGACAGGCCACCTCCTGCGACTTGTGGGGGTGCCAGTCGCCGCCAGCACCCTCGACACTAGAATTTGGTACACTGGGTCGTCCACAGCCTCTTTGCACACTGTGTCTTCGTCCATAGTGATGCACCCATCCTGATCCAGTGCTGCGATTGTGACTGCACACACTGCAGCGCACAGGTCCTCCTCTTGGTCCATATCCTCCGCATCAGGCGCCGCCCTGAGGGAGGGGAAGCGGGATAGGGCGTCAGCTGCACAGTTCCGCTTCCCTGGCAAGTATTTGACCGTGAATCGGTACTGCAGGGTCTTCTCCTTGAGCCTGAACAGGCGCGGATTCGCCACATCCGTGAGGGCTCTGTCCCCTAGCAAGCCAACTAAGGGGCGGTGGTCCGTCACCAGAATGAGGTTCGGGCAGCCAAGGAGGAACAGCCTGGCCTTGCGCAGGCACCACACCACAGCCAGGGCCTCCCCTTCTACTGCAGCATAACCGGCCTCGGCCGTGCTCAGATGTCGGTTACCACACAGAGCCAACCGCCACCCTCCTCTGCAGCAGAAGGGCGTCTCTGGAGAGGCACAGGCACAGTATTGTTGCAGGACGACGAAGCCGATGCCCTCCCTGCTCCAATCAGTGACAGCTGCCGTAGGCCTGGATTTGTCGTAGTACACCAAGCCGTCTCTGGCCAACTGACAGATGGTGTCCTGGGCCTGGCGAAACTTGAGCCGCATCTGGTCGTCCCAATACACCTGCGTGCCCACTGGCTTCTTGAGGAGCTCACGGAAGGGCTCCATCACAAGTGCAGTGGCAAGGAAGGGAGCCAACTGGTTAACCAAGCCATGCCAGGACCTGATGTCAGTGATTGATGGCTGATCCGGCATGGGGAAGTCCTTGATGGCTGACAGACGTTGGGCAGTGGGCTGGTACAGGTCCCACCCCAGGAGGAAACCCACAAACTCAGCTTCTCTCCTGCAGAACAAGAACTTTTCTGGTTTCAGCGTGATACCTGTGCGAGCGCAGGTCTCCAGAAAATCGTAAGTGTGCCAGAACGCCCCCTTCACACTGGAGTCATAGAGGAGAGTGTCATCCACGCACTTGTACTTGCGGGGCACATCCTGAATAGCGTCGTCAAACCTCTTGGTGTAAGCATCTGACGCTGAGCAATGTCCCATGGGCGTCCTGCAGTATCGAAAACGGCCCCACGGCGTGATGAATGTGGTCAGACGTCTACTCTCCTCCAACTCCACTTGATAAAATCCCCAAAAGGCGTCGGCGACGGTTTTGAACGAGTGCACTGGCACCCCAGACACCATGTCGAATGGTGCAGGTGTGTGGTGCGTCTCCCTCAGACAGCTTGCATTGAGGCGTTGGAAGTCCACAGTGCGCCTGGGCTGACCGTTTTTCTTGGCCACCACGACCATCCTGGCGCACCACTCCGTAGCCTCACCAGCAGGCACTGGCTGGATGACGCCTCTCCTGACGTCCTCCTCCAACTGGGCCTTCACCTCCGCTTCCCAGTGTTTCGGAACGGGAGCGGGTGTGTGACAGGCATAGGGGGTCGTGCCGGGCGTCAGGTGGATACGGTGAGGGGGACCAGTCATGACTGGCAGTGGGGACCTGCTGGTGTTGAATGCGGTAGACGAAAAGTGCGTGAGTAGCCATGCCTCCAGCCTGGCCACATTCTCCTCCAAAGGAGGCAAGGGTATCTCAACTGGCCTCGGCGGGAAACGGCTGCTCTCAGGTAAAGGATTCGGAGGTAGATCGCCGGCAGTGTGCCGCTCCCCTCCATCGCTCACGGCAGCCACAGCACGTCTATGGAGCGGGAAGTCGACAGGCACCAAGTTGAGGCACTTGCAGGCCTCCAATGACAGATAGAGGGCCTTGGCTGTCTGCACGAAGTAGACCTCCTGGACGGTGGACCCCTCGTCCACACCGAGGCGGCAGGGGGCGGACCCCAGACACTTGAGCTGTTTGTTTGCCACGTCCCTTAGGCCATTACGGGCCCGAAGTTGCCCCGGACACAAACCGATGTCCCGGAGCAGGGATGCGCCTGCCACACACACCATAGCACCCGTGTCAGCTACAGCCAGCACAGGGGTGGCGGGGGAATTGCCCCCGGCCTGGGACACGAACACTTGTAACCTGGGGTGGCGGGATGGCTGGGCTGTTGCCACTGTAACAGCGCCTGACACATCCACAGGAGCACTTAGGGCTAACTTACTCCTACAACACCTTTTGAAGTGACCAACCTTACAGCAATTGCGACATGTAGCCCCACTTGCAGGGCAGTTACTTTTACCAGAGGCATGTGACATACCGCAGTTCCCACAGTGCGCGCGATTGGGGTGTCCAGGTCGGGCGGCAGCTACCTCGGACTCACCGGTGACGTCATCACCAACCGCCACTGCCTCGGCGGCTGTTCCCACCACTGCCTGGCCAGACGTACGACACAATACACCAGCATCTCTCACTGCTGCCTCAAATAACATGCATTTGTGTCTAAGCACTTCAACACTCTTATAACTAGAGTACCCCTGGAAAATTTCCCTTTTCAACACTGGGTTACTCAGGCCCACCATAACTTTACGTAATAGCATGTACTCAGAGAGGTCGTTATCACAGGTGGGACATTTAAATTCACACTCCACTGCCTCTGCGAAGCATCGTTGAAAATACCTTTTCATGGGCTCCTCTTCACCTTGTTTGCTGTTGAAAAACTCGTTCCATTTCACAGCTTGGTTTGAAGATTGAAGAACCATTCCACTGATGGCGTCAAGGGCTTCTTTGGGCGAGAGCTGCTCCCACTGACCGCTGGGGTATCTCGAGTCAATCACCCTTTGGAGTGCAGGGACGCAGTTCAGGCGAATGTGGAGTGTGGCCACCAGTTGTGACCACCCGTTCAACAGCACACATGACACCATGGACCGCCTCCATGTCCTAAACGCAGCTGCTGGCATTTCTGCCTCACACTTCTCTGGTGCGACAGCTGCTGAGGGCTTCATGACCGGCATAGAAGCATGACCACCGCCAGCAACTAGAGACGCCATCTGAGCCATCAATGCACTCATGGCCTGCTGCTGGGCGCGCGTGGTGTTCCCCGCCGGTGTAGAGAAGCCCTGGCGTCCCCTTGAGGGCGTCGAGAATCGTGGACGTGTAGGGGCCATACGCGTTCTTGTCAGGCTATAATGAGCGTGTCGAGCCCCACATATCCTACCACTGCTCCCATGAGAGTTGAGTCATAGACCACGTTCTTTGTAGACTTTATTCTAACAGCGTCAGCTGGTGACTGGCAACAGGGCACTGCCAAAGACAAGCCCCCATCTCAACATGGGAAGACATATCGTACGATGGTACAATCTTACACTAACATGAACGAACAAGGCACTGCTTTCAGATGCTGTTCTGATATTGTACTTATGTTGTTTGGTTCTGAGCTGCAGTGTTTCCCTTTTCCCGTGTGATTTTATCAAGATTTATCTTATTCACGTTTTCATGGGTCTATATATATATATATATATATATATATATATATATATATATATATATATATATAATTATATATATATATATATATATATATATATATATATATATATATATATATATATATATATATATATATATATATATATATATATATATATATATATATATATTATTCTTCCAGAGAACAGAAAAGTGCAGATAGTCTACATATTCCTATTCTTTCATTTTAATATTTAATTATGTATAATTACCCAACAATGGTGTCAATTGTCATATAAACTATCACCGTAATTCATAAGCATTTCTTCAATAACCAATCATTCATTTACTTGATATATGCAATTCACATGGCTCGTAAATTTACAGTGAATTATATGGTGAATTATATAGAAGACGACGACACAAATATTCTTTATAGTGTAACATATTACTATACTTAAAGCCAAACATGTTCCTATGTCTGTTATTTTCATTTTAACTGTTTAGTTAAGATATGTCAGTTGCCTCCCCAAGACAGTCGTGGTTTTCGAAAAGCTCACAATTTTTGTTCAATTTCTGTGATATTTTCATTTTTGCTAAATACATTTTCTTTCGGTTCAGTTTTCAATACTAGCTGTCAATGCACACTGGGGAACCTTGGTGTTTTCTGTCTGATCTTCCATTCACTGTTACTACACCTTCTTCTCTTGCCTTGCACGCACTTCTTCCCACATTTATGCTCCTAAGCATATAATTTTCGGCATTTCTACTTTATGATCCTCATATATCTAGAATCCATATGACCCCATATGATCACATATTATGCTTACATACTGTACCTCCGCCGTGGTGATATGTTAAAATTTTCAGTGAATAATAAAAACTGGATGAATTATAATTGGAGGGAGGAGTTACGGCAGATATCTGGTGGGTGCGTGGTGGAGCCTCCTACGGGTAGTGTTAGGTGAGTGCTGTTATCGTGTATTGCCACAGCAGCCTGGCACTCACCCTAACTCGTTGGCTGCTCCCCACACCTGCATGTTCATAATGACGAGATTCACCGCCGTCAATTGTCCTCATATGAACATCATGATGGGGCTAATTTGAACCTTGTATCCGCTAAATGGCCAACTGACATAAGAGGCTCAGGGGGTTTAGTATTGGGGGATGTACGACAGTGTGGCGTGGCGTGGTGTGGCGTGCGTAGGAGGCCGGTTGCCTAGCGACTCCAGCTCGTGGCCAGGCCGCGTTCAACAACAGCCAGTCCTGCTCACACCCTCACCCAGGCAGCATCTCGCCACCGCCATCTTTCTCGCCTCCACTGCTCCAAGACCTTCTAGTAGCATAGTGACCCGCCAACACTCTTTCAGGTGGTGACGTGAGGGGAAAGGCATAACAAACAATAATGTACAAAAGGAAGATACCTCCCTCAATATGGCTGCAGTGAGGCCCAGAGTTCGGTGCAACAGGTACCGGGCTGTTAGATATTTCAGTGTCAACAATGTTAAGTGAACACTGCCGTTCTGCGCTGACCCTGTAAGGGGAAGGTTTGACAGCGAGAGTCTACGGCATCGCTCACGATCAATACGGTTTTTGCACAAAAAGTACCACAGTGATAGCAGGCCAGCTTACAGTACCTAGTGATAGTAACGGCCAAGTGGTGTTTCTTTATAGAATTTGGCAGCTGCACAGTGATGGTGGAAATGTATTCGACGCTAATATTGTGTTAATGCAAATATTGGAAGAAATAATAGTGCAAGAAATAGAAGCCACATTTGTGGTGCAATTGTACCTGTATTTGATTGAAAAGTATGATTATGGTGCAATAGATAAAAAAAAATATATATATATATATATATATATATATATATATATATATATATATATATATATATATATATATATATATATATATATATATATTACTTCGATACTAGATATGGTATTGGTGGCACAGTTAAGATGGTGGTGGTAAAACACCTGGAAGTGATGGTGGTAGTAAACTGTTGGTGGTACCACAACAGTTGGGTGTGAAGTAAATGATGCAACAATTTGAGTGACGTTGGTTTCAAAGCAAGTTGAGGATGGTTGTGGTGCAACAAATATGAATTGTAGTGTTTGTGCAACAATTGTCCATGAGTTACATTAAAACTGTTGGAGGATATGGTAATTTGCAATATATAGAAGATATGGTGATGTTACAGCAATTGAAAGTGTCAATGTCGTTACAATAATGGAAAATGATATTGGCGATGCAACAAGTAGGAATTATAGTGACATGTAACAGCAGGGAGGGATAGCGCTATTGATGGTAGTGATGGTAGTGCAATGACTGGAAGTTGTGGTGTTGGTGTAACAGTTGGGAGTAATATTGATGGTGCAACAGGTGGGAGTGATAATCGTTTGCAACAATTTAGAATTATGGGGTGATGGTGTACAGCAAGTAGGAGGAAGGGTGATGGTGCAACAAGTGGCAGTGACGGATGTCTGGGTGCAACAATGATATTTATGGTGGTGGTAAACAACTGGGAGTATTGATGATGGTGGTAACACTTGAGAATGATGATGGTGCTCCAGTAACCAGGAATCAGTATTTTCCAACAAATGGGATTGATGGTGCAACAACTAGAAAGAATGGTTGAAGATAATAATACAGAAACTAGGTTGGAGGCTGATGTTGCAATACTTAAGAATAATGGTGATGGGGCAACAATTGCCAATATGGTGAAGGTGCTCCAAGTATGATTATGATCATGGTACTGGTGAAAGGAGTGGATCCAAAGATAGTGCAATAAATGGGAATGAAAGTATTGCTACAAATAGGTGTTATAGTAGTGCGTAGTAGGTATTATAGTAGTGCTACAAGTAGATGTTATAGTGGTAGTGCTACAAGTAGGTGATATAGTGGTAGTGCTACAAATACTGTAGGTGTTATAGGGGTAGTGCTACAAATAGGTGATATAGTGGTAGTGCTACAAATACTGTAGGATAGGGTAGTGCTACAAATAGGGATATAGTGGTAGTGCTACAAGTAGGTGATATAGTGGTAAAAGCAAGTAGATGTTATAGTGAGAGAGCAAGTAGGTGTTATAGTGGTAATAGCAAGCAGATGTTATAGTGGTAGTGCTACAAGTAGGTGATATAGTGGTAGTGCTACAAGAGGTGATATAGTGGTAGCACAAGCAGATGTTATAGTGGTAGTGCTACAAGTAGGTGATATAGTGTAGTGCTACAGGTGAGATATAGTGGTACTGCTACAAGTAGATGTTACAGTGGTAGTGCTACAAGTAGATGTTATAGTGGTATGCTGCCACAGGAGGGATATATAGTAGAAAGTAGGTGATATAGTGGTAGTGCTACAAGTAGATGTTATAGTGGTAGTGCTACAAGTAGGTGATATAGTGGTAGTGCTACAAGTAGGTGATATAGTGGTAGAGCTACAAGTAGATGTTATAGTGGTAGTGCTACAAGTAGGTGTTATAGTGGTAGTGCTACAAGTAGATGTTATAGTGGTAGTGCTACAAGTAGGTGATATAGTGGTAGTGCTACAAGTAGGTGATATAGTGGTAGTGCTACAAGTAGATGTTATAGTGGTAGTGCACAAATACTGTAGGTTATAGGGTAGTGCAAAATAGGTGATATAGTGGTAGTGCCACAAGTAGGTATATAGTGGTAGTGCTACAAGTAGATGTTATAGTGGTAGTGCCAAGTAGATGTTATAGTGGTAGTGCACAAATACTGTAGGTGATATAGTGTAGTGCTACAAGTAGATGTTATAGTGGTGCTACAAGTAGATGGGTAGTAGCAAGAGGTGTTATAGTGGTAGTGCTACAAATACTGTAGGTGTTATAGGGTAGTGCACAAATAGGTGATATAGTGGTAGTGCTACAAGTAGGTGATATAGTGGTAGTGCTACAAGTAGGTGATATAGTGGTAGTGCTACAAGTAGATGTTATAGTGGTAGTGCTAAGGCAGAAGTGGTAGAGCACAAGAGGTGATATAGTGGTAATAAGTAGATGTTATAGTGGTAGTGCTGCAAGTAGATGTTATAGTGGTAGTGCCAAGTAGATGTTATAGTGGTAGTGCTACAAAATAGTGTTATAGTGGTATAGCTACAAGTAGGCGTTATAGTGGTAGTGCTACAAGCAGGTGCAATTGTGGTAGTGCTACACGTAGGTGTGATAGTGGTAGTGCTACACGTAGGTGTGATACTGGTAGTGCTACAAGTAGGT
Source organism: Homarus americanus (assembly GCF_018991925.1). Classification (NCBI taxonomy): domain Eukaryota; kingdom Metazoa; phylum Arthropoda; class Malacostraca; order Decapoda; family Nephropidae; genus Homarus; species Homarus americanus. The sequence continues at coordinate 309,767 of NW_024726107.1, forward strand.
TTATATATAGCTACAAGTAGTAGTTATAGTGGTATAGCTACAAGTAGGCTTTATAGCTGTAGTGCTACAAGTAAGAGTTACAGTGGTAGTACAACAAATAGGTATTATAGTGGAATGCTACAAGTAGGTGTTATAGTAGTAACGTACAAGTAGGTGTTATAGTGGTATAGCTACAAGTAGTAGTTAAAGTGGTATAGCTGCAAGTAGGTTAGCTATAGTGCAACAAGTAAGAGTTATAGTGGTAGTAAAAACAAATAGTTATAGTGGTAGTGCTACAAGTAAGAGTTATAGTGGTAGTACAATAAGTAGGTGTTATAGTGGTAGTGCTACACTTAGTGTTATAGTGGTAGTGCTACAAGTAAGAGTTATAGTGGTAGTACAATAAGTAGGTGTTATAGTGGTAGTGCTACAATTTAGTGTTATAGTGGTAGTACAATAAGAGGTTACAATGGTAGTGCTACAATTTAGTGTTATAGTGATAGTGCTACAAGGAAGAGTTATAATGGTAGTACAACAAGTAGGTGTTATAGTGGTAGTGGTACAAGTAAGAGTTATAGTGGTAGTACAACAAGTAGGTGTTTTAATGGCAGTGCTACAATTTAGTGTTATAGTGGTAGTGCTACAATTTAGTGTTATAGTGGTAGTACTACAATTTAGTGTTATAGTGGTAGTACTACAATTTAGTGTTATAGTGGTAGTGCTACAATTTAGTGTTATAGTGGTAGTGCTACAATTTAGTGTTATAGTGGTAGTACTACAATTTAGTGTTATAGTGGTAGTGCTACAATTTAGTGTTATAGTGGTAGTGCTACAATTTAGTGTTATAGTGGTAGTGCTACAATTTAGTGTTATAGTGGTAGTGCTACAATTTAGTGTAGTGAGCTACAATTTAGTGTTATAGTGGTAGTACTACAATTTAGTGTTATAGTGGTAGTACAATTTAGTGTTATAGTGAGTGCACAATTTAGTGTTATAGTGGTAGTGCTACAATTTAGTGTTATAGTGGTAGTGCTACAATTTAGTGTTATAGTGGTAGTGCTACAATTTAGTGTTATAGTAGTGCTACAATTTAGTGTTATAGTGGTAGTACTACAATTTATGTTATATGGTAGTACTACAATTTAGTGTTATAGTGGTAGTGCTAATTTAGTGTTATAGTGGTAGTGCTACAATTTAGTGTTATAGTGGTAGTGCTACAATTTAGTGTTATAGTGGTAGTGCTACAATTTAGTGTTATAGTGGTAGCGCTACAATTTAGTGTTATAGTGGTAGTACTACAATTTAGTGTTATAGTGGTAGTACTACAATTTAGTGTTATAGTGGTAGTGCTACAATTTAGTGTTATAATGGTAGTGCTACAATTTAGTGTTATAGTGGTAGTGATACAAGTAGGTGTTATAACATAAGAACATAAGAACATAAGAACATAAGAAAATAAGGAGTCTGCAATAGGCAGGTTGGCCTGTGCATGGCAGCTCCTGTCGAGAGTTACTCCCACTCTCTATCATCCATGAATCTATTTAGCCTCCTTTTGAAACTTTCCAGAGTTCCAGTTACTAAAGTTGCTGCTTGTTCCATCCACCACCCTATTTGTGAACCAGTTTCTTCCATCCTCCCAAACCTAAACTTATCCAACTTGAATCCATTGCTCCGAGTCCTATCCTCTGCTATTATAAGAACTTTTTATCCCTTTATTGATTCCTTCACCCATTAAATACTTCTATCATATCTCCCGCACTCTTCGTCTTTCTAGGGAATGCAAGTTACGTTTCTTTAACCTATCCTGATATGGAGGGTTTCTAAGTCCCGGAATCATTTTTGTCATTCTTCGCTGCACCGACTCTAGTGAATTTATATCCATTCTATAATAGGGGCACCAGAAGTGAACCGCATAATCGAGGTGCGGGCTAACTAGCGCAAGATATAGTTGCAATAAGACCTCTGCACTCTTGTTACTTACACTTCTAGATATAAAACCCAATACTCTGTTTGCCTTATTTCGAACATTAACGCACTGTAGTACTACAATTTAGTGTTGTAGAAAAGTAATTGTAGGAGGTTGTGTGTGTGTGTGATGGTTGTGGGTCTGGGGTTATGTGGGGGTTGTGAGAATGCTGGCTGTTTTGGGGTTGGTAGGTTATGTTGGTTTTGGGTGTAGGGGTTGTCGCAGTTGTAGATGGGAGATGGTTGTGGGAAATTTCCCACCATGTCACATGCCCCGGTACCCCTGAGGAAGGGTCTGAAGATCATGTTAATTTGTACCGTATGTTTCATTCTTTTAAATACATATCATTTACTATTGAACTTCTATTAGAATTCATTATATATATGCAAGTAAATCCCTGTAGGTGCACGTGATCCAAGTATATAATGATAACCACAAGGAAACAGGAAAACACGAAGTTCTCAAGCGTTTTCGTGTAATTCACATCTTCAGGGGTGAGTACAGACTAAGGAAAAATACTTGACATGGCTAATGTATACAGTAGAGGAGAGTGAGATCTAGTCCCTAGGGGACAGCAGGTGTCTACAATGTTCCGGTCATAAGGCAGTGACCCTTACTGATTTTCTTAATAATAAAAATTTGACCATGCCATCTCTAAGCACAGTAGGCTCAGTCAGGTCATTGGGTAAGATGACCCAACTCTCTCATCTGGTTACAAATTTTAATCAAAAAATTATCCATTTTGTACATTCCATTACTCAAATTCATGTTGACAGATTCGGTATGTTTAAAGACACTGGATTCTATAATGTTCCTACTGACAATTGAATTGCACGGTAATATTGAAGAGGCATTATCCCAGTCAATGCAATGCCTATTATCTCTCACATGAATGAACAGAGCATTGGATTCCTGGCCTGTCCTAACATTATATTTATGCTGATTAAGTCTAGTTATAAGATCTTTACCCGTCTGGCCTAAGTAGAACATATTACATTCCTTGCAAGGAACCTTGTAAATGCAGCCGCCTGCATTGTTGGGGGAGTTCTTGATTAACATTTGTTTTACAGTGCATGAGTTTTTAAATGCCACATAAACGTTCCAGGTTTTCAGTTGAATAGGAATTTGATAGAACTTTTTGTTAAATGGTAATACTAAGAGATTATTGTTGTCATTGGTGGGCTTAGGAACAGTTCTATAAAAAGATTTAGTAATGTTAAGGCATTTGTCTATAAAAGACCTAGGGAACTTAAGGTTCAAGCCAATATTATAGATATATTTATATTCCTCATCAATGAATTCCGGACTGCATATTCTTAGAGCTAGTAAAAACATTGATGAAAATACTGACTGTTTGACTATATTATGATGGGCAGAATAATAATGAATGTATGAACACACATTAGTAGCTTTCCTATAAATACTGAACTTAAAGGTGTTACCTATTCTGTGGATCAGACAGTCTAGGAATGGTAATTTACAGTCATTCTCTAATTCCACAGTGAATTTGATCGAGAGGGCTAAGTTGTTAAGTTGTGGTAGAAAAGCTTTTAGGTCCTCATTATATGGCCAAAGACATATTACATCATCTACATATCTAAACCAGATTGCTGGGTTGTTGTAAAATATTACTTAATAGTTTCTCCCCAAAAATTCCACATATAAGTTGCTTAATACCGGTGAAAGCGGATTACCCATTGCCATACCAAATTTTGTAGCATAATATTCTCCAATGAATTCAAATTTACAATCCTTAATACATAGTTTGACGAGTTCGATGAAGTCATCTTTCGAGATGGGCAATGAAATATTGTCCAGGGAATCTGTGAGGAACTCCAGTAACTCATCAACTGGGACCTTTGTAAAGATTGATGTTACATCAAAACTAACCAGTTTAAATTCATAATTAATGTGTAAGTTATTGAGTTTATCAACCAGATCCATATTATTCTTAATATTAGGGTTAGAAATGTTACCAACTAGGTGATTTAGTAAAGAAACTAACCATTTAGAAAACTTATAAGAGATTGACCCAAATGAGCTAATGGTGGGTCTTGCTGGGTTACTAGGCTTGTGAGTCTTGATTAGACCGTACATGTATGGCAGTGGAGGGAACGTTGTAGAAAATTTTTAATGAGATTATCTTTACCTCTCAATAGAGACTTAAGTTTTTTGTTAAACCGCGTGTTAACTGTGTTGAGAGGATTATTTATGAGCTTAAAATATGTAGCAACATCACATAAAAGGTCATTCATTTCAGAAAAATACTCATCTTTGTTTAAAATCACTACTGTGTTCGTTTTATCTGCTTTAGTAACATGTAGATCCTTAGTCTGCCTAACCCCTGAAGAAAGAATTACACGAAAGCGCTTGGGAACGTCGTGTTGTCGTTTTTGTATATATATATATATATATATATATATATATATATATATATATATATATATATATATATATATATATATATATATATATATATATATATATATATATATATATATATATATATATATATATATATATATATATATATATATATATATATATATATATATATATATATATATATATATATATATATATATATATAAGGAATCAATTTTGTGTGGATCTTAGAATTTGACGGCAGACGTTGGCTTGGTAAAGACAACATTGTTCCCCATTCTCGACTGAGGCACTTCAGTTCTAAGTTGGGATAGGAAAACATCTCTTCAAACGCAATCCGCTGTCAAATTAGATTGTCAAGCCTAACAATACTAATCTATAGAAGACTTCGCTGTGTATAAATGAGGTTACAAGCATCGGTGGAAGCCGAGGACACGGCTAGGTGGAGCGAACATCTGAAGCCAGCATAACGAGGGTCCATACCTCACCAGGGTGTACGGACAAAACCCCAATCTCATGTATAAAATATAAAATAAGACACTTTTAGGTTAGGTTAGGTTAGGTTAGGTGCTTCTATATGTCGCTTTGTCGGTCGGTCGGTAGAAAACTGTTGGGGTTTTGTCTGTTGGGGTTTTATCATGGATTCCCTGACTAGCTTTCAATACTATACTGTAGTCAACACCACCTCCGCTTCACAGATTGCAAAATTATCTTTCACTCATATGTTTCGTTATGTAGCTTACAGGAGGAGTAAGGGGGTAATTTCCACTTGAATTTTTAAATACCCTGTACTTAATTTCTCCCCGTCCTGAATTTCTTCTTGCTAGAATGGGGCGTGGGGTAAACCCGAAATTCAGGAAATTTTGGTGACCCCGGAGTGACACAGTTTTACAAAATAATTTGTAATTAGATTCCACCTGACTTCACTCAATTTAACCTAACCTGCATTTATTTTATTAATATAATATTTGGTTATTTTATTTTATCAACGCTTAAATTATAGCATTGGTAGGCCACAGCCAGGTGCCAAATAATTTGCGGCTTGATGATGGAGAGATTCGTATTTTTAGGGTACCTAGTGGAGGGCTGAAAATTTCTTAAATGTTCTCGAATGAATCACGTCTTGCAATGGAAGCATAATTTAACAATTTTATTCCAGGACTCGAGTGGCAGTGGAATAATTATCCCTTAGGCTAATTTTCGGCCAGAACAAATGCAACAACCACTCTTATAATTAATAGTTTTCGTTTATTTCATTCTTCAGTCATGTTTCTTGTGATTATTTTTCTACCTTGTGTGGTTGCAACAACATTGCTACATGCGCTGTTCCACACAAATAAGAAATAATCTTTAATTTAATTCAATTTACTTAATCATACTTTATTAACTAACCTTCATCTTATTTCCATTACCATCCGCACTAACACTTACTAATCTGCACTAATTAAGTTTAAAAAAGAAAGGCTTGAGAATTCGTGAACTACATTAATATTACTATTGTTTAAATTCACGATGGCAGAGAATATGCGCATTAAAAGTCTATCCAATAAGAAAGCATGAGTTACTCATAGTAGCAATGAATATAAAATCACTATCGGTTTAACTCCAGTACCATTGTAAATTCTTAAATCTCAAATTGATTTTTGAAACAACTTTGAGAAAGCTATGAATCTGGAGAAGGAGAAGAGGGGTGAATTCCAAACAGAGTTTGATAAATCACAAAAAAATCAATAAATATTATGATAATGATCTCAGTTTCTTTGAGGAGGTTTATTTTACATCTTCACTATTTCTCAAAACTCAGTGATGCAACTTCAAAATCATTTGCCTAAGTTACCTATTCTTAACTTACCGGAGTTTATTGGGGTATATGGTAGATTGTAAAGGTGACGTATTCAATGTTGACAAGCTTTTTTACCTTGTTAGTTGACTGAAATGGACAGAATATCAGCTCATCACTCAATTTACTATACAAATGATAATAATGCAGTAGCAGTTCAACTTCTAAAGGATAACTATGAAGTTCAGAAGTTAATTTTACACAGATCAATTTGTAAGTTGTTGGATCTTCCTTGACCAAACCATAACCCTAAAGAACTTAAAAAAATTAGGATTAAAATTTATTGTTCGCTGACGGCATTAGAAACTGGACATTCTTTGGTTGGAGCTGAATAGCTTGTAAATTCAATAGAGAAAAAATTGCCTCCTAAGACTGTGGATGAATTAGATCACCGGTATAAGAAAAACTTCCTTTCATACAAGGAAGTAGAGGAAGAATTAATGGAACTGTGTAAACAGTGCAAGCCAATTAAACTCCCAAAGTAGGAAAAAATTAAAGTTAAAGGATGCCTCAAAAGGAATAACAGCAGAAAATCCAATTCTGATATGGTCCAGTGGAAAGAACCGATAGGAAGTTATGCCACTGCAGTGGGAACCATTGATTTTGGAGGGAATAATACGACTGGCATTAGCCAAAGGAAAGAACCGAAACAACACAAACTTCTGACAATAAAATCTGTAAATATTGTGCACGGAACATAGTATAGTAAACTGTCAGAAGTATCCTACCACGGAAGCTAGATACAAGAGATGTATTGAAACAAACAAGTGTTTATTGTGTTTGGGTTCTTCTCACAAGGACTGGGAATGTAGAATCCGCTTGGGTTTATGTCATAAGTGTCAAGCTGAAAAGCATCATTCAGAAGGTGTAGGTAAAGTAGAGAAAGATAATGCTCTCTTTGATTCAGGAGCTCAAAGCTCTTTCACAAGTTAAGATACTGTTAATGCTTTGAACTGTCAACAGTCGGAAGGATTAAATTGGCGATCACGGGTTTCTTGACAAATCAAGGCTCACAAGTCTGTGGTCTAGTGAGACCTGTTGTGAGGGATGGGCGATATCATTGTCGGATAGAAGCTGCTGTAATCGTTAAAGTGGACACTATTATTTTCACTAAAGGTCTAAAGCAAACCTCTGATTATTTAAAAAGCAAAGGCGTCAAGTTAGCTGATACTAACATTAATAAAGACAGTGTGAGTACCATTCGAGTTATAATTGGTTCAGATTACTTGGGTAAATTCGTGAATAAAATAATTTATCGACATGCGGTACAAATGTTGACCAGTACCGGAGGTAATCTAATTATGGGTCCTCTACCCGATGGTAAAGAAGATCAGGAAAGTCCAGTAGTCGATAAAGTTTTTGCAACATCAGTGTCACTTAGAATAAGTACACAAATAAGTCTTCCTACATAAGTGTTTTGGTAAACGAAGAGACTGAGCCAGTCCATAAATTTTAGAGAAGTGGATAATATCGGCATTGATATAAACCAGCCGGCACATGACAAGTATGTTTCTCGAGACCGTAGATTATAATAAAAAAAAACAGTGTTCAGTAAGACTTCAGCGGATGATTGATGCGCCACAACAGCCAAATAACTATCGGGTTGCTAAAGGACAGCTAAAAACCCTGTTAAGAACCCGAGTATTTTCAACGGTATAATAAGATAATATTCGAGCAGCTAATCAGATTAAAGGTCATTATTTTCCTCATCATGTGATAACAAAAGATTCCTTAACATCCCACATCCGAGTACTGTTGAACTGCAGTTTGAATGACTTTTAATTGTACTAATTTGACTGCTAAGATAGGAACTGCTTTGTTAAGGTTTAGATTAAACCTGGAGGCATCCATAGCCGATATCTCCAAGTCTTTCTTAAGAATAAGATGGTAGGAAAAGGACAAGGATTTTATGCAGTTTTTGTGGCCAGAGGATCCTGTAAAAAAGGACAGCCCATTAACTACGAGTATTTACCGCTTCAGTTGACCTCTGACCCTCAGTCAGTTGACCTCTGACCCTCAGCCAGTGCGGACCTGTGTTCCTGTCAGTATTAGTGAGTGATATAGTGACATGGCAGCTGCTGACGAGTACTCGACCACCTCTCACGTTCTCCAGCTTTGTCTTGCCTTGCAAGACCGACTGGAGAAGGTTGAGAAGGAGGTCCAGAGTCTCAAGGGCGAAAACTTAGCCTTGAAGCTAGTTTTAGAGGAGAAGAAAACCTTTGCCAGTGTCGTGAAGGACGGTGAAGTTGAAGTGGATTCATGGAAGGTAGTTGCTGCTAGTGCTACAAAATGCGCTATAAAAAGGCACTCAGCTGTAGACCTAAACAACAGGTTCAGCACCTTAAGTGACGAGTGTGAGGAAGGTGCTAGTAACACCACGAGTGCTACTCCCTCTGTTAGTGTGGAGAGAGGGAGTAGCGCAGGTAAGAAATCACCACACTCAGGTAAGGTCAAATGTGTTTCTGTCATGGGAGACTCGATGGTGAAGTATTTAGGTAACAATCTCTGCACTAAAGTTAGGAAGCTCGAGTGTCTCCCCGGGGCAGGGATAGGTAGAGTACTGGAGAGAGTGGAGAACGTCATTGATGACTGTGGAGACAACCCCATAGTCTTACTCAGTGCAGGAGGCAATGACGTAGGTAAGCTTACCAGTGTCGAACTGCGTAAGCTGTATAGGGAAGCTCTAGATAAGATTAGGGTGAAGGGTGGAACTCCTATTGCTTGCTCTATCCTACCTAGACGTGGTGCCAGTCGTGAATGGATGTCCCGTGCAATCGGTTTCAATTGCTGGTTGGAAGAACAGTGTAAAGAGCTGTCGACGCCATTCATTGATAATTGGAGCCAGTACTATGGTAATGATAGTATGTATGCAAGGGATGGGGTGCATTTAAGTAGGAAGGGGGTGGCGGTGCTAGCAAAGATAGTTGACAGGGTAGTAAAGGTGGGGTTTTAATATGTCCAAATCCCATCAATGGTAAAGAGAGGAAAATACCATGTGAAAAAAACAACAGTGAAACAGAAGTAGATAATGCTGAAAATATAGTTAGTCATAATAACAAACATCAAAGTAATAAATGTAAAACAGATAGAAACGGAAGAAATATATTGAGTGTTTATTATACTAATAGTAGAAGCTTGTGTAACAAAATGGACCAGCTCAGAGCCATTGTTAGTAAAGAGAACATAGATATAATTGCAATAACGGAAACATGGATAAATTCAAACAGCAAACATTTTTTAGCAGAATTTCATATTCCAGGATATAACCTATTTAAATTTGACAGAGTAGGAAGGAGAGGGGGCGGTGTAGCAGTGTATATCAGGGTGTCATTAAAAAGCTGCAACAAATCAAACATTAAAACAAATAGCGACAATGAAAGTATTTGGGTAGAGATTGGTGAGGGCAATGAGTCCGTAGTCATTGGTGTTATATATAGACCACCTAATTTGAGTAGGAACGATGGTAAATTGCTATGGGAGGAAATAAAAAAGGCATCTGATAGAAACAATGTATGTATTCTAGGCGATTTCAACTTTTCAGGCTTAGATTGGAAAAATCAACTTAGCGATAATGAATCTGAAGATTTTCTAGAAGTAGTACAAGATAGTTTTTTATATCAATTCATAAACTCGCCCACTTGAGGAAATAATATCCTCGATTTAGTTCTCAGTAATAATGAAAATCTAGTAAAAGATGTTGGGATTGGAGACGAACTAGGAAACAGTGATCATAAATCCATATATTTTAACATAATATGGAATGGCAGGAAGAAGGAAAATTCGGCCTTGATCCCGGATTTTAGGAAGGCTAATTACGGTAGCTTAAGGAGAGACCTAAGGGATGACCCTATGGTCAAAAGATTAATCCCCCCCACACCTCCGGAAACTGTCAACTTAGGACGGGAGAACCCCGAATTTAATTTAGCAGCTACTTATGAACAATTTATTGCGACAATCCATAATGCTCAAAATAAACACATCCCTAAAAGAAAATTCAGATCGATACGGAACCAACCAAAATGGATGAATAATAGACTCTTAGATCTTCTAGGGAAAAAGAAAGGAGTATATAGAAAAGTTAAGAAAGGCGAAAATCACTTACTTGGTTACTATCAGAACCTAACAAGACAGGTAAAAACAGAAATTAGGAAAGCAAAGAGAAATTATGAAATCAAGGTAGCAAACGAATCGAAAAATAACCCCAAAGCTTTTTATCAACTGTATAAATCAAAGGTTAGAGATACAATAGGTCCCCTTAAAACTATGACAGGAGAAATGACTGATGATGAGTTAGAAATGTGTAGTACGTTAAATAGTCATTTTCGCTCCGTATTCACAAATGAAAACCTAGCACAGTTCCCAGAAGTTCATAAGGTATATAACAACAGTATAGAAAATATGTTGATGAATATCAATATTACTAGTAACGATGTGCTTAAAGTAATTAACAAACTGAAGCCTCATAAATCGCCTGGTCCAGACGAGGTATATGCTAGAATATTAAAAGAATGTAGAGATGAGTTGAGTAATCCATTATCAGTTTTATTTAATAAGTCATTAGAATCGGGCCTAGTGCCAGAAGCTTGGAAACTTGCAAATGTAGTTCCGATTTTCAAAAAAGGTGATAAATCAATTGCATCAAATTACCGTCCCATTAGTCTCACGTCAATCATAGGCAAGTTGCTAGAGTCAATTATTGCTACGAAAATCAGAAGCCACCTTGAAACATTCAACTTAATTCATTCTTCTCAGCCAGGGACGTTCTTGTCTCACAAATTTGCTTAGCTTTTTCTCAGAAGTATATGAAGCGGTAGATAATGATAAGTCATATGATATAATTTATTTAAATTTCAGTAAAGCATTCGATAGAGTCCCTCATGAGAGATTGATAAGGAAGGTAGAAGCACATGGAATAGGTGGATCATTATTAAAATGGATTAGGTCATGGTTAACTGGTAGGAAACAAAGAGTCAGCATAGATGGATTTAAGTCAGACTAGGGTGCCGTCAAAAGCGGAGTTCTCCAGGGATCTGTATTAGGCCCTCTGCTGTTTGTTATATTCATTAATGATCTTGATTTAGGTATAACTAGTAGGATTAGTAAATTTGCAGATGATACCAAAATGGGGAGAGTGATAAATTCAGACAGTGACTTTGAACACCTTCAAAGAGATCTAGATACCTTACATGAGTGGTCAGTAGACTAGCAAATGAATTTTAATACTGATAAATGCAAGGTACTACAGATAGGGAAGACGAATACAAACGTTAAGTATAAACTAGGTAACACGGAAATAGAAAACTCAGATTGTGAAAAAGATCTAGGTGTATTTGTTAGCAACGACTTGAAACCTAGAAAACAATGTATTAGCGTTCGCAACAAGGCAAACAGGATTCTTGGGTTCATATCTAGGTCTGTGAGTAACAGAACTGCTGACGTTATCTTGAAACTTTACCTAGCATTAGTGAGGCCACACATGGATTATGCGGTTCAGTTCTGGTGTCCTTATTATAGAATGGACATAGATTCTTTGGAGAGAGTACAAAGAAGAATGACAAAAATGATCCATAATATTAGAAACCTTCCATATGAAGAAAGACTGAAAAGCTTAGGCTTACATTCATTAGAGAGGCGTAGAGTTAGGGGAGATATGATAGAGGTGTACAAGTGGGTAAGTGGGATTAACAAGGGTAAAATGGAAGATGTTCTGAAGCTCAGTAATAACGAAATAACTAGAACAAATGGCTTTAAATTAGATAAATTCCGATTCAGAAAGGATATGGGCAAGCACTGGTTTGGTAATAGAGTTGTGGATATGTGGAATAGGCTACCGAGTGCTATAGTAGGATCGGGGACGCTAGGGAGCTTCAAGACGAAGTTGGATAGGCACATGGAAGTGCTGGGATGGGTGTGAAAGGGATCTGCCCTGTATGGGCCAGTCGGCCTCCTGCAGTATCCCACTTTCTTATGTTCTTATGTTCTTATGTTAAATCCGTATTATTTGGAAGTACTTCATCACCATTCTTACTGCAGGCCTGCATATATGTTCATTTTAAACAACCTAAAATTCCAAAAGTGGGTAAATTCTTAAATGAACAATCTACATGGTAGTGCTAGGCCAGAGTAGGAGCCACCAATCTGTATAAAGAAGGTAACGCAAAATACGAAAGAGCAGGTTTACCGCTACAAACCTGGAATACTAATTCTATCAGATTGAGAGATTTAATTGAAAATTGTTTATACTGATTATGAAATGCTGATTTTACAAACAGTACAGTAGTCCAGTCAAATTTGGATTTTGGGTGGAAAACATTTATATATAAAGATAAAATTTTGCATACTTACTCCTGAAGCCTATATAAATCAAGATCAAAAGAGTTCCCCCTCCGTCTGGGGGAGCATCCTCCTTTTTGGCCCCAAACGCCCCCAAAAGGGGTTTCCGATTACTTTTTCGCATTTTTCGGCTAAACTATGCATCAAACGATAATATGACTTTAAACAAGATTTTGTCTAGTTATTTTTCCAATAGGTGTTACAGTTTTTGTGTAATCCACGTCTGAATTCGGGGAAAACTTTTCGCGTATAGTGAAAAAAAATTTTCTTTAGCAAGATTTTCAGCAAACTAAAACACGCCTACTTTTTCATTAATAATGCATAAATTTGAAGTTATAGAGCATAAAATTCTCAAAAGGTTTTTTTTTTTTATTGGGCACATCCTTGTGTAAGGTGAAGCGCAGAAACGTTTACAGCGCCCATCAGGGAAACATGCTAAGTTCATGCTTGGCTTTATGTCTCATGAGTTAAGGGCGTAGAAGCCTGAAGAGTCAAGGGCGTAGAAGCCTGAAGAGTCAATGGTTTATGTCTAAGCAAGTTATTGGAAGCTCCAACAACTTTCCCTGAATACGAATTCGCAACTTTCGATTTACAGCAGGTACCTACTTTGCTGATAGGCGAACAGGGACCAAGGGAGGCTGGGAAGTGTGTCCGAACAACTTTTCACCGGTCCAGGAATCGAACCCGTGACATCTCGCTTGCGAGGCAAGAGCGGTACCGCTCTACCCACCGGCGCTCTCAAAAGGTTCATTAAAATATACTTTCTTGATACGGTTTTCAAAACTTTTTCCGACCTGTTCAATAAATCTGTACCACAAGCTCATTTCCACACCACCTTTGAGGTAGAGTTTTTATTTTTATTTATTTATTTATTTATTTATTTTTATAGTGGCTTTCCCATTAAACATTCCACGTTTTTTTATAGTTTAAAATGATGCCATTAAGTACAGATGAAGAAGCAAATATTGTGAACCATAGTTCTGAAAGTCCGCTTCCTCCCATAATGTAGTCAATTACCCCAAGATAGGACATTAAAAGATGGAATCCTCCCAATCTCACAACAATATCCGAAAGTTCACCTTCTTGATTTTCAATTCCTGAAGACACTATATCCTTAGCCTTCATATGTAGTGGTTGATCGAATGTAACAAAACATGTTTTTTTGTTTAAATTTCTCTATTTTTTTATTTACTTTTTTCGCTGCAAATTTCATTACAGTTAGTATTGTGTTGTACTCTGATGGAGGTAGATTAACAAAAGGAAATGCAAGAACCTTTGACTTTTTGTATGGCAGAGTACCCATCATGGCCTCCATAAAACCTTGCCCTGATGGAAGGGAGGATGTCTGCAAAAATTTTCCGAACATCCAAAGAACATCCTGGGTCAAGGGAAATGAGACATTCTTACAAGCTTCATCATCGTACACCTTTTGCAGATTCAATTCATTCAACCCAGAATATCGTTTTCCTTGAAAAGTTTGTATTTCCATTTGTCCAATGCTTGCTAGCTCTTTTGAAGAGAGGATTTCTTGCAATTTCGTAATAACCTGACTAATTACTTTCTCTGCTGGTGTTATGCATTTTATTCCATCCATCGAGTGAAATATTCCTTTACTTGTTAGGGTTTTTATATTGAAGTCTGCATACATATTGACAAAAAGAATGTTTGTCCAAATCAGGTTTCCAAGATTTAACAGCTGGTGACTCGAACAATGCAACATCATTATATCTTGAACAAAATCCCAAATTTCACACTGCATTGACAATGCTTTTGGAAGTCACTTTCCGAAATAGATACACCGACAGACCAAGCCGTATGGAAGATAGAAATGAGCGCGGTCTTGTTGCAGCAATTATAGAATGGGCAATTGCAGTACACTGTTTTGCTACTTTTTCTTTTTCGCCTTTTCTGCTTTTCAGGATAACGGTGTTCAAAAAATGCATGTAATATTTGGGGAACCACACCATGTGCATCCTTCATGAAGTCTGTAATCTCAGGGTAGTCCATAGTGTTATAAGCAATTGTTCTAATATCCTCTCGGACTATAGTTGCTGCAGCTTCGACGATTCGCAGGCGCCCATCATTCTCATTAGTTTTTCTTCCTCTGTACCATGAATTGATCAGTTTAAATCCGCAGCCAAGGAAACAAGCAGCTGATGGTCTTTTATCATTTTCTGCAAACATGACACCATCCCCGTATGTGTTTGTTAATTTTGCTTTCAGCGTTTTCTCACAGTCAGAGTTATTAATAAAGGCGCAGTGCTTTTCGAAAGCAGAAGTCATGTCTTCATTTTGTGCAGATTTGGATTAGTATTTTCCGTGAGCGCGTGCTTCTTCTGCTACAAGACAAATCCACTTTTTAATCGCCTCAACCCCGTCTCTCCCCATTTTCCGTTACTTTGTTCAGCATTCTTCAAGAGTCTATCTTTTAGAGTCAAAGTTCGAACCTCGTTAATTACTTGGCGTTTCCCTACAGGCTTTTTCTTTTCCGCAAGAATGTCACATTTTTCACCACAAAACAAACATTTCCTTTTAAAATCAAATTGCTCTTGTGATCGCAATATATAGTAGGGTGTGTCATACGGAGGCGAATTTTTTTTTTTTGAGTTTGAAAAATCGGCCCATGGTATTAATGATGTAGTTCTATGTGCAGAATCATGTGATATCTTCAGATTTGAAAAGTTTTCATTTTTTGCTAGGTAAATTTTAACTTGAAATCTTATGAAAATTCAGTATTCCCACCCTTTTACCAACACCACTAAATAGCTTATTTAAAGTAAAGTAAATGTATCAGGTTAATTTATTAGGATGAAAATGATCCAGAATAGTGAAACGAATGATCTTGACACATTTATTAAATTTAATATTCCTTTAGAAAACAAAATCATCAAATACAAAAACCGGTTTTACTACTACGACCCGGTGTTGCTGCACACCATAGAGAACATGTCTTTCTTGCTTCTGTTTCTACTCATCACCTCCCTGCTGACCACCTGAGCTCGGATGTAGCCTTCCCTCCTCTCCTGGCTGTACACGTGACTGCTGGCCTCGCTCACTTGCTGTACACAACGCTCTATACTCTGGGTGTGCGAGGGCCAGGCAGGACATGCATGGGGTTGTCCAGGAAAGCTCTGACTTGAACATGGTGAGGCTGGTAAGAGGGGCTCACTGCCAGCCTGGATGTTATCCAGATCTATGAGATCAGTGAGGGTCTTGGCACCTAGATTGACTTCAGGAGTCTTCCTGACCCTGAAGGAATCGTCACCAACTGATTCGTCATGCCCAGATCCTCTCATAAGTCTCATATCCAAGATCTTTTTGACTGCCACTCTTCTCTCCTCCTCATCCTTACTGCAGAGCATTGTCTGCAGAACTGCCTCGGGATGAGCATACCAGGAAGATCTCCTCACAGTCTGCTCCACAATCTGAACAACCTTCCTTGGCTGACTCCTCAGGAGCTCAAGCTGGAAGAGAACATGCCTCGGACCTTCGGAGAACGATGACTTGACCTTGGTGTTGAATTTGGCAAGTAGACACCACGATGAATTGACACAGTCTCAGGTTAGAAGTTGGTTCCTCAGTTTATGATGAGCGACCCAAATTCTTGCAGAACCTGAGGGCTGTTGTGGAGCCACCCAGGAATGTGAGACTGGACCCATTCTGCAGGTAAGCAAGTCTATCAGGCATGACCTCAGTTTTGATGGCACTGCAAATCATGTAACCATAGTACTGGTCAGTACTCAGGTCGTCAATGACAGTATGTGCAAGCTCAACGAGTGGAGGGCCAACTGTGATTTTTTTCAAAGCTCGGATTTATTTCTAACTCAGTGGCAGAGTCCAGCATCTTGCCAAGAGGACCAGACCATCTGTTGTTTGAAAGAGTCTTGCCATCCAGCTCCTGGATCAGATACTGAGGGCAACTCGTTGGTGTGGAGGTCACAAACAATCCAGACCAGCTCTCTCCCCTTTGCCACCCTGTGTTCGTGTTGGTGCTGTCCCTCCAATGGCCTGCAGGGTCTGGTCTACGTTCCTCTCTCTGAGCCAGTTCACAATGTTATCTGCCACTATCTCAGCTGGTTTCCTGATGTCATCTTTCTCTGGAGTGAAATGCCACAAATACTTCCCTCCTGGTTCACTGCAGCAGGAGTAGTGTTCCTCCTTCACCATGGCAGGGAACAACTTGTCAGAATCTCCAACTTTCATGAACACTTTAGTGTCATCCCTTCTCCCATCAAAGAACAAACAATTGATTCCATTTTCTCTTATCCCCTTATCAAACTCCTCTTCTAGGTTACTGACAAGTTTCTCCTGAGCTCTCCTTACTTTGTTATGATCTATCACCAGGTGAACATCATCAGGTGTTATCAAACCACCGTCAACCCAGGCAGCTGTTGCTATCTCTGCAGTTTCTCTGAGACCAGTGTGGTGTCGCATGCTGGCCAGAGCTATGCTCGGGATATCTTTCCTATTTCGAATCTTATGCCTGGAAGGTTTGGGATCATTATTTTCTGGGTTAGGGACAAAGTCACCATTCTCCTGGTCAGCACTCGGATCAGCCATGGGGAAGTCATTAAACTCTGAATCAGCTTGACTCCAATCATCGGCCTTTTTTACCTCACCCTGGGCCTTCTCAAGTCTCTTTTCCTCGGCAACTCTTCTCATCTTCTGTCTCTCTGTGGCAGCCTCCTGTCTCTTGGACTCCGGAATATCTTGGCTAGAAATCATGAGAGCCCCTATACTGCCAGTCTTCTCTCTCTGTGCTTTGACAAATGCCAGTTCGATCACAGGAATCTTCAGTTCACGCTTGCAAATACAGGAGATGTGGGCCTCGGATTTACAGTCACGATCGCATCCAAACTCAGGACAGAGAACAATTGGGCACTTGCAAGTAATTATGTCAAATAACTGGTCCAGTTGCTTGGCAAAGCTGTCCTTAACTGCAAGTTTTCCTCTCCCAAGAGAGATATCTCTTGCCTTTTCCCAACTGGCTAGCAGTCTCTCACTAATCTTCTTCTGACTTGTTATGACTGGAGGCTTGAACTGAGCGTTAGCCAGAGTGTACTGTGCCAAGACAGCTTTGGTCATATCACTGGCAATGTCTTTGTTTGTGTAAGTTCTTTGGTTCTTTTCACTGATTTGCCTGATTAAAACACCGTATCTCAAAGCATCTCTCAATGTAGGCAACTCCGACTTCAGGAGCTCTCTCCCAGACCCAAGATAGTGACTGAGATGGCTGGATTTTTGGTTCCTCGTCCTGACACAAGCAGCCATCGCAAATATTATCAACTTATAAATGCATCAGAATCTGAAACAGAAAAAATATTGTTAGTTGGGTTGTTAAAGAATGAAGTCAGAAAGCAATGTTCACTATTTAATTGTAATGCACTAATGCAGCTGTACGTTAGATTTTCGATAAATTTCACGCTAAAATTTACCTAGCAAAAGGTTGCAAAATATTGAAACTGAAATTATTTTCTGTTTATATACACTAAAATCTACCAAAAAAGTGATGGGCCATTAGTTTTAGCTGATCTTCCCTCCTATGACACACCCTGATATATAGTAGTACACTGATCCTGTTTACTAGTATCTGCTTTGTTTTAAATCCCTGGCATTTTTTTCCTTTGATGTACTCACGTCTGCAAACAATATGCATTTCAATGGGGTCCATTTTTATCAATTTTTGAAAATGACCGTCTTTTCGGATTTGACTTACACGTCTTAAGTTCTTCATGCCGTCCTTCACAACCACTGTTTTTTTCTATCTACTAAACTACTATCACAGTAAAATCAATCACTTGCGGACGCCATACTGATTGAATGCCAAGTAGATTCAATTTGGTGACTGCAGTTTTCCGAGTCATGCCTGGAAAAAAGTATTTGAGTGAATGAGGAAAGGTTCAAAATTTTTACAGAAATTTGATTGTCATTTATTCGAATATAAATTTTCTGCTCTATAATTTACACTATATGCATTTTTAATGAAAAACTCGGCGTTTTTTAGTTATTTACCGAAAACCTTGAGCGAATATAAGTTTTTTCACTACACACGAAAAGTTTCCCTCAAATTCAAACGTGAATTACACAAAACTGTAACACCTATGGGAAAAATGAATAGAAATAATATTGTTTAAAATCATATTTCCAGTATTTTATGTTTCTACAAAATATTATCGTCTAATGCATATTTTAGCAGAAAAATGCGAAAAGTCATCGGAATCCCCCTTTGCGGGATTGGGGGAGGTGAGGGGGGGGGTGTGGCGTTTGGGGACAAAAAAGGGGGATGCCCCACCCGGACGGAGGGGAACTGCATCTTGATTTCTATACCCTTCAGGAGTATGTATGCAAAATTTTCATCTTAATATAACTTTTTCCACCATATACCTATTTTCGAGCTAATTTGACTGGGCTATAGGCTTTATGTTGGGATATAGATAACGATACTGTCTCTCTGAAAAGGGTCCAGTTTATCGGCCAAACTCTGACAAAGAGATCCCTTCTAAGTCAAGTTTCTAAACTATTTGACCCGTTGGGAGTATTGTGCACAGTTACAAAACAGAAAAATGCTAGCGCAGCAAGCTTGGTAGGAGAATGTACCATGGGATGAGCCGCTTGGTGACGAATATGTTACTGCTTGCACCAATATGAAGGAAGAGTTTGTAAAGGTCTCCGAGATAGAAATACCTCGGAGGGTTGATTTATCATCCGACGTTGAATATGAATTATATGTATTTAGTGATGCTTCCAGAAAGACCTACGGTGCTGTAGCATATTTAGCAGGAGGAGGCTAAACACTCAACACTTAAGGATGAGTTCACCTTTTACAGTATATATTTATAGATTGTTAGCGAGATTACCCCTTTTTAATTGTATAAGGATAATTGCGACGAATTATATGCACGCAACCGAGTAGCTAAATGTCATGGTTTTTCATCTTTGTGGTCTAAGTGTGGATTATATTATATAAAGATTATAATATATTGTGTTTCATATATTTCTTACCGTAGAGTTCGATATCTTCACACTGGTTACTTACAGGAGATAATGGTGTATCTACGTAGAAATTCACTCCACCACCCGACAATCCATGATTTAATAATAATAATAATAATTATCGGTTTATTGAAAGAGCATGGCAGCCGGAAGGCTGAAAATATACAATTACATAATTGGGGAATGGTTCTCTTGATTTACAAATGATGTACAAGTAACATAAGTGATGATTTAATGAGTTCCATTAATTTTCAACATTCATCTAAGTTATTGGTTATACTTTGTCATAACCTTTAGTAATAAGATAGGATCACAAATACGGGCAGATAATTGCACTTACATTTATTTGGCAAGCTTCCATACAATGATTTACAATTTGCATGGATATATGAATCACTCACGTTCACTCTGTAATAAAATTAATTTTCTAAAAGAGTAAATTTTTAACTTGGGGACACATGTGATTACTCTACTATGGGTATGACTTAACAGAGCCTTAATTATTCAAGTGATACAGTTACTGCCAGCCTGGATTACTCTTGTTGCAACCAGGCTTCCGCACAAGAACGTCTTTCCACGGGGAATAACAACATAAAGGTACTCTTGGGTTACCACCCATAGTCTCGCGTCACTGAGAGTCACTGTAGAGTGTAGACGGTTGTCGCGGCAAGGAGAACTGGTAAGCCTGACTTGATTAACCACTTAGGTGCAATAGGCCAGCCTGGATTGCTTTTGTTGCAACCAGGCTGCCACATGTGATATTTCCACGGGAAGTACAAGCATAGGTTAACACACTTAATCTCGTGTCGATCACAGTTACTGTAGAAGGGTGTCGCACAGGAGAACTTTGTAAGCGTGAATTGATTAACCATTTACTGTAGGTTTGATAGGCCAGCCTGGATTGCTCTTGTCGCAACCAGGCATCCACACGTGATATTTCCACAGGGATAACATCCTAGGTTAGCACACTTGGTCTCGTGTCACTGACGGTCACATGACAGGGTGGCGGTGGAGGACTCTGTGTGGTGTCCCGTTCCCTTCAGGAGGGAGAGGTGGGGACGACGTCTTAACTAACCCATGGCCTCGGGGATACTACTTAAAATGTGGTTTTGGGGTGTGAGGCGATGAACAGTGCAACACTGTCTCACTGGCCTCCCCCTATAGGCTGGCTAACATACCACTAATGGAAAATATATATCGCAGTCATGGCTCGTCGGGTGCCTTATCTCTAGTAAAACAAACTTTGGAGTTCGTTGTGTGGGTAGGCCAAACGCAACCCAGGACACTAAATTAAAGGAACTCGGGTCCAAATTTACATACCGATACATTAGGACAGCGAACTGTCCTGCGGATTTACTAACCCGAGGTTTTGGTTTATGGGACCCTCATGGCTGACAGATGAGTGAGTGACCAATGAAGAAAGTGTATACTTTCTCAACTCAAGAATCTATAACCAAGGCTCCTGTAACTAAGCCACTAATCAGTATTGATAAAAAGAGGTATTCCAAATTAGAGAAGCTTCTTTCTGTCACTAAGAACGAGTTCATATTTTTGGACAAGATACACATTCAACATGACTGGCCTGAGCCAATAATTTACTGGGTTAGAAGGCTACAATCACAGTATTATGATGGACTACAAATCGGCGAGATAAGAAAGTCTAAGACAACTAAGATGGTAAGGGACTTATGGTTATATCATGATCCTTGAGGTGTAATCCGGTGTCGAGGCAAGATATTGCATGCTGATGTATCCCATAATACTGCACATCCTATGTTGTCCCATATGGACAGTTATTTGCTATTTGACATATTTAATAGTAGATCAAGCTCAATTCAATACACTCCATGGAGGTGTTAATGACACTCTAAATGCAGTCAGAAGTAGTTTTTGGATCCTTAAGGGAAGGCAAGTCGTCAAGAAAGTCTTATGGCGATTTGTTGTATGTCGACGCATGACGGTAAATTACTGCCTTACCCAGGTTGACCTGCACTGTCGAGAGACAGAGCTCCACAAAGCTCCATTTAGTGTTGTGGGCATTGACTATACTGGAACAATTATACATATGTCAATTTAATTGTGTTTTAATAAGAGCTAGTACATATATATATATATATATATATATATATATATAATGAGACAAATCTCACAAGAAGAAGATTACTTATAGGTAGAATATTTATAGTAAGAGGAATGTAAAGAGAGGAAGTTTGGTACCTTGGCCGGTTCGTTATTTGCACTTATTTATCTTATACGTTCTTAAGGGGCAACTTCTCAAACACCACTTCGATACAACTATTTATTAATTCATTCAATGACATGGACACATTAATATCAATATTATATCGGAGTTACTAGCACATTATGTTTACGTTACTCGACACTGACTCTAGGACACAAACATGAAATGAATACACGTCCCACAGTAGTGTAACTCACCCTAGGGATCGCTCTGACAACACTCACATTTGACCTGACGGAGGCCCGGTGGGTGCTGGCTGGGCTGCCTCCTATGGGAGACTCTGCTTAACTGGTGACGCCGGGGTCTGGTCGGGAAGTCTCCCTCCCGACCTGGGGGGAGGACGAGCGTGACTCTGTGTGAGTAACCAGAATGACGACCCGAACGGGGGAATCAGAATAATCAGAATAGCCTCATGGGCAGAACTGCAGGGCCTTTATATGGGGGCTCAGCACCCGGCGTTTGACCTTCGCCAATTAACACTAAACTGGTTAGATCTGGACAGCTGTGTCCAGGTGTGGTCCTGCCCGGGTGTGTCTTGGCTAGGTGTGGTTGTAGGTCAAGTCACCTGCTAAGTCAAGTCATTAGCAGACGAGGTCAGGTCCCTTGGGTCCTGACCCGGGGTGTGTCAACCTGGTATGTTGGGGTACCACGAGGTCTGTAGTGTATTCGCTGTTATATGTGTTGTAATTCTCTGGGCTGTAAGCTGTGGTCTGATAATCACTCATTACACCTCCCGCCAAGAGCAAAGCCTCCATCACAGAGAACTGATGGCACATATAGACAGTAATATCATGTGCAGTATCTAAGATAGTCCATGAGGCGATAATACAGTCTCACATTTATAAACAATAATCACATAGATGTATGTTTTTCTTCTGACCAAGTTTGATCGGACAAAGCTCACTATACCTCCCGCCAAGATCAACGCTTCTATGCCAGGAGAAAAAAAAACACATATGCAGTAAGTGAACATAGAGTGAAAAGATCCTTCATATCTAGCATTGTATCCGAGACAAACTTGCAAATTACATTCTACAACAACAACAGGTGTGTCAAAATAATAATTCATCCCAGTCAGTAATATGTCTACAACTTTGCGTTTCGTAGTGCAAAACATTGATCAAATGAACTCATAGAAAAGGTGACTAATCTTTTTTAAAAAAACTTTCTTTGTAGTACATATTAAAAAAAATCAGAGAATGAAATACTTCAAAATACACAAAAAATGCGCCTCCTTCACAGTTAGGGTGTTATATCTTTTTATTGGACATAAACAATATCAACAACGTCCATACATTAGTGTGGTCCAGCATGGCTCACGTCCTCCATCCAGCTGGTATTGGAGATAGGGGATGCCGGCAGCACAGCAGCGGTAGTCGGATGGTCCTTCTGATGATCCACCTATTCCTCGTCGACTTTCTTCTAATGTCAGCACAGCACGTCTTCTGACTTCTTTCTTCACATAGCACGTCTTTCTTTCTTCAATACCGCACCTTGTAGGTCGTGTCTCCACACCTTCTGACTTCTTTTCACTTCCTCCTGGTTTCTATGCTATTCCAGTTGAGTTTTTCTAGCCCCATCTGCATTTTTCCTCTACGTTTAGAGCATCATTTTCATATTCCAGATGATTTTTCTGTTCCAACTGCGCTTCCTCTACATTTAGAGCATCATTTTTCAACCTATTCCAAATGAGTTTTTCTAGCCCCATCTGCATTTTTCCTCTATACAGCTTCATTTTCATATTCCACATGATTTTTCTATTCCATCTACCTTCCGCCCCTCCGGCCGGGATGAAAACCGGTCCTCTGCTTGGGTTGGCATTGCCTTGGGTGACGTGTGGGGCAGGGTTCCTCGAACCAGAGTTCGCCCTCCGTACGTGAGTGTCGGCGAGACCAAAGACCGTCCTGTCCCACACCCTCAACAGTGGTGAATCCCTCCCTGGGTGGGCTCACCAGGGTTCGTTTGTGTGGTGCTGCATTCCACACTCCTTAACTTCCTAAAGTAGAAAAATATAAAATCTTCTTAATCCTATACCAAGGGAGGTCTTGAAAGAAGTGAAGTGGTGTGTGGTGGGTTGGGTGCTGCATTCATCACGCTGCATTCATCACGCATTTATCACTCTGCTTCTCCTCTGCTCGTATGTACTATGGTTAAAGTTTTGGGCCATGGGGCGGTACTGTGTGTGACATTTGACAGAGAAACAATCCTAAAGGGATGATGGATTAGTTGGAAGTGCATCCGGAAAAAAAAAGTTTACTTTATACTTTACGTCAATGTTTGGCAACTATCGTTTCTGTCACGAGAATGTTCTCATTAAGCTGGGTCGGGGAGTGAAGCTCTGCTCACTACATTGAATATCACTTATCACTACGCGTCAAAGAGTACATTACAAATCATACTAGCATAAAGATACACTTTAGTGAAGCTCTGCATTTATCGCAATATCAAGTTAAAGCATCTTAATTTGCACTCCCTCGAGAGACGTAGAGCGAGGGGCGACCTGATAGAGGTGTATAAGTGGAAGTCAGGGCTAAACAAAGGGGACATTACAAAGGTACTCAAACTATCCAATCAGGAGCGAACTCGTAACAATGGTTTTAAATTAGGCAAATTTAGATTTAGGCGTGAAATAGGTAAACACTGGTTTGGAAACAGAGTAGTGGATGAATGGAACAAGTTACCAAATATCATCATTAACTCGAATACGCTGAATAGCTTCAAACATAGGTTGGATGCTTATATGAGCAATAGGGGTTGGGTGTAAACGGGACTGCCCAGTATGGGCCAATAGGCCCGCTGCAGTTTCCTCCATTCTTATGTTCTTATGTTCTTAACACATAGCTTACGGGACGAAAGACGGGGGATTAATGCGGTCACACTCGACAAGGCGGGGCGGGTGGAGTGGGGATTAGTGAGGTCACACGGGGTGGGGCACAGTCAGGCAAGCCAGACATGGGTGCAGCTGGTGGGGTGGGGAGAGGCATGGCAGGGCCGGGCGGGCCGGGCAGGGCGGAGGGCAGGCAAGGTGAGGTGGGGCTGTTGAGGTGTGGCGGGCCGGGCCGGGCCAGGCCGGGCCGGGCCAGGCCGGGGCGGGGCGGGGCGGGGCGGGGCGGGGGAGGGCAGGGCAGGGCAGTGCAGGGACGGAAGGGTAAGGAGGGTGAGGTGAGGATTAGGACAGGGAGGAGGATGTAGGTTATAAGACATGTTAGGTTATAACAGTTAGTATAGACACAGCTCCTATCACTAAAACACAATGGGTACATTTAACATTAACCGACAATTAAAAGGCACTAGGGATATTGAGAACGTTACAGATCGCGGGGAACACTGAGAAATTATGTTAAGCACTGAACATATTGCTAGTAAAAATTCGCGCATACCACAACGAGAGACATTCACTTGAGCTGTAAAGATGACGCACTAGGACACTTTTCACGTTACTACACAGGAACGTCTTATTACGCACTTTTAAACAATACTCAAACTGATGAGCCAGGTGTTATGGCTAAACGAGGGAAGGCGCGGGTTTACGTTAAGTTCACTGCCGCCATTGTGACAACTAAGCGAGGAGGGCATGGGTTAACGTATAGTTCGCTGCCAACTGTAACAAGTCAGAACTCGCATAGAAGATATTATATATAGGTAGAATATTTATAGTAAGAGGAATGTAAAGACAGGAAGTTTGGTAGCGTGGGGCGTTAGTTATTTACACTTATTTATCTTATACGATCTTAAGGGGCAACTTCTCAAACACCACTTCGATACAACTATTTATTAATTCACTCAATGACATGGACACATTAATATCAATATTATATCAGAGTTACTAGCACATTATGTTTACGTTACTCGACACTGACTCTCGGACACAAACATGAAATGAATACACTTCCCACAGTAGGTAACTCACCCTAGGGATCGCTCTGATAATGACTCACGTGAAACCTGGAGGAGGCTCAGTGGGTGCTGGCTGGGCTGTCTCGTATGGGAGACTCTGCTTAGCTGGTGATGCCAGGGTCTGGTCGGAGAGTCTCCCTCCCGACCTGGGGAGGGGTCGAGAGTGACTCTGTGTGATTGAAAAGGAAGACGACCCGAACGGGAGAATCAGAATGACCAGAAAGAATTGGTGGACAGGACTGCAGGGCATTTATATGGGGCTCAGCAGCCGACGTTTGACCTTCGCCAGTTAACACTAAACTGGTTAGATCTGGACAGCTGTGTCCAGGTGTGGTCCTGCCCAGGTGTGTCTTGACTATGTGTGGTTGTAGGTCAAGTCACCTGGTAACTCAAGTAATTAGCGGACGAGGTCAGGTCCCTTGGGTCCTGACCCGGGATGTGTCAATCTGGTATGTTGGGGTACCACGAGGTCTGTAGTGTACTCGCTGTTATATGTGTTGTAATTCTCTGGGCTGTAAGTTATGGTCTGATAATCA
The DNA here is from genome assembly GCF_018991925.1 of Homarus americanus. Classification (NCBI taxonomy): domain Eukaryota; kingdom Metazoa; phylum Arthropoda; class Malacostraca; order Decapoda; family Nephropidae; genus Homarus; species Homarus americanus. Next base: position 335,938 of record NW_024726107.1, read on the forward strand.
CTCATTACATATATATATATATATATATATATATATATATATACAGTCAACACCTCAACCCGCCAGGATTCGAACCCACGGCCCACTAGCCCATGACTGTGACCGGGGAATGCTAACCGCTGGACCACCAGGATACTAAAAGCAGTCCTAGGCTTTGTTATATTTCACACAAAGCCTGTTCAACGAGCTTATGGCGCCGTGAACCTCTAATGGGGACTACCCGTATCACGTAGGTGGTCAGAGTAACGTTTTACCAAATCCGGCTTCGAAACACGAGGATCCATATATATTTCATTAGCCCAATAGCACGCGGACTTTTACATACAATCAACACCTCAACCTGCCAGGATTCGAACCCACGGCCCACTAGCTCATGACTGTGACCGGGGAACGATAACCGCTGGACCACCAGGATACTAAAAGCAGTCCTAGACTTTGTTATATTTCACACAAAGCCTATTCAACGAGCTTATGGCGCCGTGAACCTCTAATGGGGACTGCCCTTATCACGTAGGTGGTCAGAGTAACGTTTTACCAAATCCGGCTACCCGTGAACAACTATGTGGTTACCACCATCCTGGCACGGTAAAATGACACTAGTTTCCTCAGGGGAAAAAATATTGCACATTATGTAGATGTGCATGCAACACAGTTTTCTTGGAAATTAGTGTAAAATTACATTGCTTCAGAGCTGTTCGAACGTTCGTTTGTATGATCGCCAATTCACATATTCCTTCTGCAGCAGGAATAAACGTGAATGCATAGGCTGGACTTACATGCAAAACTAGATATGAAGATTTACACTGTGACAACACCCTAATATTATCCACTGCTAACAATGAGTAGTCTTCATCTATTAGTAAAAGTTAAGTTGGTTTATCCAGAGTAAACAGTGTGTCATTAGAATACAATGGGAAAGGTTCTAAATGTCATGCATTAAATTTGCATTGAGCTAGCATGGGTATGTGGATAAGTATAGCATTGTGCGTGAGAGCTGTCTCTAGCAGAGGAAAATAATATTCCACCTCTTGATCTGTGAAAATAAGAGTTAAGTGGTAACTTGTCTTGGCTATTTGTAAGGCTTCAAGAAGAGTGTTTATAGGCACAAGCTGTGCACCCACACGTCCTAACCCTGCATCTACTACACTTGCAATTAGTTTGTCCTTGTTAGCAGATAAAGTTTGAGCAGAATTTTCTGTAGTATGCAGATGCTCAGAAAAAAGAATTAGCTATTCCAGTGTAGGCACCGAACTAATCAAACCATGCACAACCCTAGATAAATGGTTAGATTAAGAAATTATAGTGTTAACCTTTGACTCCAAAGAATGGATTGCATGAAAAGTCTGAATTATAGCACGATTCTGTGTATGTACTGCTTGAGTTAAAATATTCATGAGGTCTCCTAATTTAGCTACGTCCTCTGCAGTTGCCGTGCCAAATAGAGTGCCTCAATGAGACCAACAAAATTAAATAATCCTCGCTTTCGTCGTGTTTGAGAACGCGCCTTCTTAGCAATGTCATCTTAAGATGATGGAATAGAGCATCCAGCTATGACGATATTCTTGTAAAGGGTCCTTAGACGAAGTAGCTGAAGATTTATAGCTTGTACTACCATGGTAGAAATGTTATGATATTGACATAGAGTTTCAAGGGTACCCAGAGCTGTCTGGAGGTGAGCATCAATATACCTCATATTTTTTTTTTTTTTTTTTTTTTTTTTAGGTCAAGGTGGGGAAAGGATGGAAGGCATGCTGAGGCTCAAGGAAAAGCCAGACATGAGGGATGGAGAAGTCACAACATATAGTCGTGGGGGGAAAGATTGGAAAAGAAGTTTAATGAGTTAAATAGAGGGGGACGACACCCCTCGTTTTACATATTACAGAGTTTGTTGGCTAACTAAGCTAACCTAGGATTTAGAATGAGGTTGCACAATGGTTATTTTAGTAGACAATGACTAGATTGATTTTACAATTACAAGTTTATTAACATCTTATACTGTATTACGTTATGGACTCACTTGATTGTGACTTGTTAAATGTGAATTTATATCATCTAAGTTTTAATCTAAGGTGGATCACTGTAGCGGACATAGATGGATCGCGGGTTGGGTTGTTGTAGTGCGGGGAGACTCCGGGGCCACCAGGCGTGGGGTCTCCCTCTGTTGATGTCTTCCCTGCATAGGTGGTCTGGGCTGTGAGGGTCGTCCAGGAGCTTGTCCCAAACCTTCTTCCCTAGGCGATGGAACCTGAAGTTGAGGGCCTCTGTTTTATTTCTTAGGTGGATGGTTTCCACTGTCTCCTGGTAGGGTGGCGCTTGGCCACTGGCTGACCTCAAACACTTGTTTTGGAAGCTCTGTAGTTGTTGTAGTCTAGTCTTCCCGAGTGTGACGAGTGGTATAGATGGGTACTCCAACACAGGCCTCACCAGCGCCTTGTACAAGTGAACTTGTATCTTCTCAGGCATCAATTTAAAACGTTTTAATTTAGCTGCGGCGACTTTGGCTTTATTTAGTCTGTCCTTCACGTGGGGAATGATGCCCGTCCGGGAAATGATGAGGCCGAGCAACCTGCCTTGTTTAGAGTACTCAATCTCTTCGTCGTCGATCATCAATGGGGTCGGCTTGAATTTGGCTATGGGTATGACCTCAAATTTCGTTTTGTTTGTTTTTATTTTCCATTTATTTTCATACTCCGAGATCTCCTCTATTGCCCGAGCAGTGAGTCGCGCCATCCTTGCTGTGGACCTTCCTGGGCAGGTGACGATCTGTGTTACATCGTCGGCATACATGACGTACTCGCTGCCGACGATTGGGGGTGGCAGGTCAGCCGTGTAGAGTGTGTAAAGGGTTGGTGAGAGACAAGAGCCCTGAGGCATGCCGCTCGATAGTGAGAATTCTTCTCCAAAATGTTCTTGCATCTTGATTTTGGCTGTGCGGTCCATAATGAAGTTGCACAGCAGGCGCGTCAGATTTTTGGGTAGCCCCAGTTGTATGATCTTATACTGCAGCCCTGCGTGCCAAACTTTGTCAAATGCCTTGCTGACGTCCCTCAGTACTATATTGCACTGCAGGCGGCCAGTCATGGCATTGGCGATCTGCTCGTAGGCCTGAGCTATGGCGGTGGATGTGCCTTTGTACTGGCGGAAGCCGAACTGGCGGGGATTATGCACGTCTTCGTCCTCCAGATACATCCGCAATCGCTTGTTGACTATTTTTTCGAAGATTTTGGCAGGTACCTCTAGCAGCGATATTGGTCGAAAGTTTTCGACTTTGTTTGGAAGCTTCCCTGCTTTTGGTATGAGGCGAATAACGGCGATTTTGAACATCTTAGGGAAGTATCCAGAGGCGAGGCAGGCGTTGCATATATGAGCAAGCCTCTCTATCATGTTGTCGGGGAGTTGAGCCAGGATCTTCTTGTTAATGTGACTTTGACCAGGTGATTTGTTTTTAAACCCTTTTATGACGGCTGACACATCTGCAGGAACTATGCGCTCCGTCAGGTAGCTTCCGTCCACCAGTCTAGTGAAGTCAGTCCGTGGGAGCGGCTGGAGCAGGTGCTGATGGTCCCGCAACTGACCTAAAATGTCCTCCTCAAACTCCCAGTCGAAGCCCTCGTTCTCCTGTTCACTAATGGTAAAGATCTTTCATTAATATCGCCGATGTAGTTGTTCTTGGTTTTCTTCCTCGAATATTTTTACGTTGTTTTGGTCGAGCAGGTAAGGGACCGTGCTAGAGGTGGAACCCATCAGTCGCTTGATCCCTTTCCAGAATGCAGCAGAATCGCGGTAATTGTTAGCTGCCACCTCATAATGAGGACCAGTCCAAAAGGTGCGGCTGATGCACCCGGTTTCAGGACTTCCGTGGACGCGTCCGTCGACATGGTGGTGCCACAAAGAAGTAGGAGCATTACGTTCCAAGCCATTCTAAAAAAGATGGATTCGTCTTAGAAGTGTTTTGCAGAACGTAGTTTTAAATAATAATCATTAGATACAACTGGTGTACTTGATATGTTTGCGGTTTGAACAGATGTGTCTGGGACATTGTTGACATTCCTGGGGAGTTACTCTGGGTGAACCCTTTTAAGTCTGCTCGCATGTACTACGTCTGAAGTTTGTGAATTTTGTTTCAATTTCTTTTAATTTGTTGCCCGTTTCCTCGACTCTAATCCGGAATGGACCTGAAAATTTGAGCGAAAGTTTGGAGATCCGTTCAAGTTCTCTCACCATAACAGCGTCGCCTATTTCTAGTATTATAGGCTTAGCCTGTTTGTGTTGCCTATAAATCACTTCAGTGTGTGACACTGCTAAATGTTTCCGTATTTGACCTTGAATGTCTGTGAAGACGCTGATTTGATTTGTAGCGAAATCGTCCACATTGTAGACAGGGCAAGGTTTGCCTGTAAGTACGTCATAGGGCAGACGTTTGTCTATGCCATAAACAATATAATAGGGTGATTTGCTCGTGTAGCTATTGATCGACCCGTTAATAGAGGCTGCGACTTGAGTTAACCAATTCTCCCATGCATTGTGCATTGGATTCACTATATAACGAAGGATCTCTAGGATTTTTCGATTGGTTCTTTCAACGAGGCCATTTGCCTGTTGATGATAAGCTGTTATGAAGCTTTGTTGGATGCCGTATTGCAGACATATTTGTGCTATGAGTTGATTATTAAACTCTAATCCATTGTGTTACGAACCACGCCATCTATTGTCATGGTCTACCTACCCAGCACCACGAGCATCACCATCTAGGGACAAAACCCGAGTATGACTAGTCTTAGTCACCACCCCGGGTTTCCTTTCTCCATATCCTGGTTGTTGCGTCACCTTCTCCAAGTCTTCCTCATCAGCTCCGGATCGAGGAGAGTTCAGTTCACTCTGGGAAGTGACCACACTAGGATCACCTATCCTGGAAACCTACGGCACAGTGACTACCTACCATCTTCTTCAATACTCAGTCTTACTCGTCAGACACCTCAGCACCGCACTTGAGTATTTTATGTTACCTCCCACCTCCACTTGCTTCAGATTGTTGTATGTTGTATAAATATGTATATACTGTTAAGCCAATGTTGCGTATGTTTAGGTTAAGTATGGTTAAGGGTAAATTATAGAAAGCTGAATATTTTGTTAAGGAATTTATGGTACTTTATTATACACAACAAAAACTCGCATCCTTTGTCTACCCTTTTATAGTCCGATTGTCTTTGTTTGTTTAAGTTTTTTTATTGTTGTTGCCTGTTGGGATCTGGGTAGACTTTTAACTATATTCTAAATCCCCAACTCGTAACAATTGTCGGAGAGAAAAACCTTGGGAGTAGTAAAAGGACATATGAGTATATCTTGTCATAGTTCAAACTGACTGAGGGGAAGAGGTAACTTTGGTAGATTAGCCTCCTCCCCCGACTCTAGAGTAAACATGACTGCAGACCACAAGGGATCCAGTTATGGCTCATCCCGTAATCGTGAGAAAGTGAACGAAGATACAGACGTCACTGGTGCTATGTTTCTGGACAAAGAGTGGGTGACCACATTCGCTCTAGCCGGTAAGTACTTGAACACGGGGGCGAATTCTTGAAAGGTCAGCTACCAGTATGCTAGTCTGCCTGAAGGGTTTTTGCCGTGGAACAGCTCTGTCACTGCCACATAATCCGTATGGACGGTTATTGGATAACAAAAAATTAAGTCTTTTAACTTCTTCAGTGCCTAAACAACAGGTAATGTTTCTAGATGCATTACTGAATAGCGTGTTTCGGCATCATTAAGCTTACGGCTGGCGAATGCAATTACTCTATATTTCCCTAGAGTGTTCAGCTGCATAAGTACAGAGCCGAGTCCTTGTCCTGAGGCGTCAGTACACAGAGTAAATGGTTGAGTGTAGTCAGGCAATGCTAAAACAGGTGCTTTGGTAACTGCTGTCTTCAATGGAAGAAAACTATCCTCTTGTTCAGCATTCCAGACAAAAGTTGCATCCTTCTTAAGTAACTAAGTCAAGGGTGAAGCTAACGTAGCATATCCCTTTATAAAAGAACGATAATATCCAGATAAACCAAGAAAACTATGCGCCTTATCAACGTTTGTAGGACGTGGGAACTGTGCAACAGCTTTGACTTTGCCATCAACTGTATGAATGCTGTCTCCGTCAACTACATGACCAAGGAATTGTATTCTGGATTCTAAAAATTCACATAAAGAAAGTTTAACTTTAAGTCCTGCTGGAAAATTTCATGGAGTTTGGCAATATGACTGTTTACATCCTTACTGACTATGTAGGCACTTACTGCGGTGCCTATTAAATCACCAAACAAAGTATTTATCATCCAATGAAAAGTCAGTGGCGCATTTCAAAGGCCAAAAGGCATACGTAAGAATTCAAAATGGCCCAAAGGAGGAATAAAAGCAATAATCCCAAGAGATTACTCGTCAAGAGGAATTTGCCAATATCCACTAAACAGGTCAAGGTTGCTAAACACAGCATTATCTTCACCTAAAGATTGCAATATATCACGCAGGACAGGCATCTGGTACAGTGGGCTATTGAAAGGGGACTTGGAATGTGTGATAACTTCTTGTTCCAGCATATCTTGAACCATGTCTTGCACTACAGCGCGCTGGCTATGAGGTAGTCTGTAAGCTGGTATGTAAATCGGGTTTGTGTCCGGTTTTAAAGATATGTAATGCGAAGTTAAACTTGTCTGGCCTGGCTGTTCTCCTGGTAAGGCTACAATGCTTCTGTGATCGGCAAGCAACTCTTGGAGCCTAGTCTTGCCTTGAGTGTGATTAATTACCTTAACATGTTGCGCTATTTGAGTTATCCTCTCCTGTCTGGTTTGTGCAAGCGTATGTGTAACACTACCATTTGGGAATTGCATATGCTGTAGAGCAACACTATTATGGTAAACCAGATAATCACACAAGTAACATCCCTCTTTCAATATTCTGGGAGTGCCTGTTCTGTTGAGAACGACGACTTCTGTTAAACCACAAGGACGAATTGTATCAATTTAGATTCACTTAATAGACCTTCAAGTCTGCACGTTTCCATAAGACAGACTACGTCAGTCCCAGTGTAAACGTCAGGTAGGCGAGCAGTGGCCCTGGTTATTTCCTCATTCTGAAAATGGAAAGTACCTGTTAAGACTGCAGGTACTACCATCCAACTTTTGCTGCTATAATCACGCTGGGTAAATGAGTCTGTTGGGTCTGGGACTCGCTGGGACTTAGGATCAATCTTCCTCGTATTAGGAACGTTGGACAAAACATTCACCCTGGTGGAGAGCAATGGTATAGATATTGTGCATGGCACGATAGGTCACACCACGAACAGTGATAGTATGTTGACTTGGCTGGACGTCTATCATGTTGTGTTTAAGAGTTGGAAGACCAATTAATCCGTCAGCTGGTAAGTTAAAATCCTTGACTATATAAAACTCTGCAGGAAATGGTTTACCACGTCTGCAAAAACGTAGTGGTAATGTCACCACTCCCGTAATGTCCAGCTGGGCACTGGAAACTCCTGAGAGATCGGTGTCAGTAGGTCGAACTTGAAATTCTCGGTGAGGGGATCGTCGCTGTAGTTCTTGATAGGACGCTAACGAGAGTACATTTGCACATGCACCCGTATCTACATCTAGGGCAAGTGAGTTTGCGCCCACCCTCACCGGAACAGACAACACTTCCTCTTTGTTCAGCGCCGCCATTAACGAAGCTGGAACAGAAGTATTGTTGTGTGTTGTTATGGCTGTACCTATCCCATGTCTTTTGGGGAAAGACGCTGATCTTCCTCCAACTTCTTATTATAGCGACGACGCGACTTCCGCTGCTGTGGTACCCGTGGTATTTATGGTACATCACACCCTATATCCTGACATCGTTGGAGAACTTGACATTCTGTGTAATTATGGGAGGCAGACTCGTGAAACACACACCACATATCAGCTGTCGGCAGTGCCGGATTTAGACTTGTGGAGGCCCATGGGCAGCCTCTTTGTGGAGGCCCCTCTCATTATAACTACCCAAGAGGGTGGGGTGGCGAGTGAAGCGAACCTAAACAACTAGGAGTTCCGGGGGCGATGTAAGCCCCCGGGAAAATGTTGAAATTTGAACACATTTTTGGAGAATTTTGAAGCCATATGCAGTTATATTGAGAAAATTAGAACATTGAGAAATTTTTAATTAACTGTATATTTATTGATAGTGTACAAATTCCCAACACACACACACACACACACACACAAAAGTGAGACATGACTGGAGTCATTCATGTGGTTTCATGTCGACCAGCCCTGATGTAGCTACTACCGCACATGTCAAAAAATTTCAAGAGACTTCACAGAAAATAATATATTATTAGTTATTACAGAGAGATGATTCTTTGCATTATTAATCAGATAAAACTCTACTCAAATAATGGTTCTGTCCAAGAACGCATGTATAGGCTTCTTTAAGTCCAAGGTCAGATAGATTCAGAATAAGTATTAACTCAACTATAAATAAAATTGAAGTTTTGCATCCAATATTAAAACAAATAAACACTTTAATGAATTTGATAAAATTATAACAAAAGTATGAACATGTTGGAAAAAACAAGAATTTTAATAAAAATAACTGCCATCGACCATGAGCACCAAGTACATCCGTAGCTTTATTTCAACATTTGGAAATGTATCTACAACTTTCTTGTCTATCAACAGCTTGTAAAGGTAATGTGCCCTCCCTTTCTCATCATTTTCGTCTTCAAGAAATTGAGTGAAGAATGCTGTAAACTGCACAACTTCAACTCCAAGTGTTTGATCCAAATCATTTTTGTACTCAACAACCAATTTTGCTGCAGCTGCTTCAATTTCGTCACAATTCATTGACTCCAGCTTAGACAAGAACCCGAAAAGTGAACAGGTTTCCTCATAGGCCTTTAATCGTTGATCCAGTGAACTCAGGAACTGATCAATTGCTGGAAGGAAATTCTGAACCCGAAATTTTTCTGACTGTGAGAGGGCTGCTTCTTCTGATCGTTCATAATCCAATGGATTGAGTCGTACATTACGTTGACGCTTGCGTGTCTGTGAATAATCCCCAGTTTCTGACATTTCCCTTCCCTTCTTCTCATAAACATGGAAGCAATCTCTTTTTTTCTCGTACAAAACATTCCAAGGACCTCAGCATTGCTACTGCTGTCTTCAAATCGAGTTTAGGATCTTGCAATGCATGGCTTGTTGCATCAACTCTGCCAAGAATGTCATGTTTTGCTCGTCTCATTTTCATCTCTAGCTATTTTAGCAAGTGCTTCACGGAGTGGGAGATAACCTTGGACAACGACCTTCACTGCAACTGCTCGACAGGACCATCTTGTTGTGGAAATCCTCTTTGGCACAGATACCGGGCCAGACGCTACAGTTTTCAACAAATCACTAAGAATTGCATAACGATGTGTAGAAGCTGTGAAGAACACATAAATTGCCTCAAGAAAATAAAAAAAATGAGATAGCTTCTTGACAACATTCAGCTGCAGCTTTTCCAACCAAGTTTAATGAATAACCAGCACAGGGTATCCAAATTGCATAATGATTTTCAGCTACAACTTTGGCTTGCAGACCATTGTACCTCCCACTCATAGATGTTGCATTATCATAAGATTGCCCACGACAATTTTGAATGTCAATGTCATTGTCTGCAAGAAACTTCATCAAACCTTCAAACATTTCTTGAGCCTTGTGTCCTTAATGTGGCAAGAATTTCACAAATCTTTCAACAGGTGTGTCATGCTCCATGTATCTGATTATCAGAGTTAGTTCATCAATATGGCCTTCATCAGGGGTGGAATCTAGAGAAATTGAGTAATGTTTTGAGAGCTTTATACGTGAGATAATTTCATTCAATACCTCATTCCCATTAGTCTGACAATTTTTTTACAGATGGTTGAAGACAAATACTTAGTATGACCAGTGCCACGATTAGCATGATTCTGGATGTGTTGCCTGAGGAAATCATCATACTCTGCCAAAAGCTCTAGTAATCCCAAGTAATTTCCAGCATGAGGAGATCCAATTATTTCATCATCTCCACGAAGAGCTAGCCCTCTTTCTCATATAAATTTAAGCACGCTGATCAATCGCTTTAGAAGACTACACCAATACTGCTCAATTTGACCACATGCAAAGTTAGTTTAGAATCTATACCTCCAGCTCCCTTTGCACGACTTGCTGCTAACAAAACTGCTTGAATGTGGTCCTTTGATTGCTCATGGACAACAAGCCTATTAGCATGCTTCCAGTCGCAGAACCCATCAGCTGTGAATTGAGATCTTGAAACACCCATTAGCTTGCAAAAGAAGCAGTAGACCCGCCCATTTGCGGGGGAGAAACAAAGCCAAGAACGCTTTACAACTTCCCCATTTCGATTCCTTCGCTCAAACATGGCTGGTGTGCATTTGCGACTGACATTGTTTGCACCTTTTTGTACTGCTGATTTTGCATCCAAAAATTTAGCATCACTGTGGTGGAGACTCTCATAACCGTTCGCAGCCCAATAATCAACAAATTGTTTTATCAAATGTTCTGACCATAAGCTAATGTCAATGTCATAATTTTGTGTAGTTGCCATTTGCACTTCAGGAGGCACATGCTTTAATTCAATTTCAATCTCCTCGGCAGTCTGGTCATTTCCCCCTGTAGGTAGGCTAGAGCTGCCATATAAAGAGGAAGCTGATGTATCACATGCAGGTACTTGTTCTGGTTGCCTTGAAGATGAGCTTGCAGAAGCACTGACTAGATGTTCTGAAGCTGATGGACGAGTGAAGAATTCAGTCAGTCGACGTGTTTTTGTAAATTCTTTAGCTTCTCTCTCAGCACGTTCTTTAGATGTCTTTCTCTTTGCAGCACCACTTTCGAAACGTCGTACACCTTTGTGTCTGTCCATTCCACTCATTTCTGCAACAATAATTTTCTGTCAACAAAGACGGACACCTAATTTTTCGTTATAATTAAAAACGTAACACAAATTGGCCGTTTGCTTTTTGCTACTTTATGGAGAGATTAAGTGATTACTTAACTCCCTGGAACATTTGGACGCCAGCATATTTTTACAATTTGGAATTTTGGGTAAGATTATGACCTCTCCCTCTGACTTCTCCCAGTCCCACCCCTAAAGCTCGCCGTCGGTTCACCATTGACTGTACTGTGTTATACTGTATATACTGATCGTGGAACTGACAGAAACCGTCATTGACATAGTTAATGTACTCAAAATACATAAAAATAACTCAACTTACTTGCAGCCAATCGACCTGTAGTATCTTAAAGCACAATTATATATGTGAACATATATTCTAAGAGCACACCCACCCACACTCAAGCACAAGCATCAATCGACTCTCTCTCACTCGCACTCTCACTGTACATTTGCAGGACATGTTCTAGGAAATGACAACTAACAAGCTCATTCATCACTGAGCGGCAACGACTTCACTCAACAAGCACACATGACAATTCTCTCTCTCATTTTACATCTGCAAAACATGTTTTTTATGTCTACTCGTCGGAAGTTCACGAATCATGGGCGACGCAAGTCTCCTCTTTAATCGACAGACACATGACAACCGATGTGCAGATACTACACAACCCAACCCCCTCCGACCGACTGTCAACAAACACAGCGCCCTAATGGCATTCTTAATGGAAGTGATAATGAAAAAAAAAAATTTTTTTGTTTTAATCTCAATTTCGTTATTCCATGTAGTTCATTTTTAATCAATATATGTTTGTGGAATTCTAAATATATTATTAGCAACACAAACAATAACATTCATTAAAAATATACTGTTCGTAGGAAAACTAGGTATTCATGAATTTCAAGTAGCTAGCCTAATTTCTATCACGCTTCTTGCTGAACATAGTTTTACGTGATGGAATAGATAAACATGAATTTTAAAGAATGAAAATAAAAATAATCCAAATGAATAAACAAATAAATAAAATATTGGAATATGTGGAGGCCCCCAGATTGTGGAGGCCCCTGGGCAGCTGCCCACTTTGCCCACTCCTGAATCCGGCTCTGGCTGTCGGTACCATAGCAGACTCGGTCTGAGCAACTGCTAAATAAGACTTGGGTGGGTCTTGTTGTGGTCATGGATTTGTGTTAGGGGTTGTGTGGAGTTTGGGTTTGACACTACCTTGCTGGAGCTGGTAACTAAAGTCAATTGTATGACCTTTCTTGTTCAGTGTTTACATACTAGAAGTTGTTTAAGCTATGTGCCAGTATTCTTGGAAACTCCTTGTTGAACCTGGGCCACGGGTGTGACCGTGCTGGCCAGGGGAGTAAGATGGTACCTTAAGTGCGATCTTACATGCATAAGAAAGAAATATATTAGTGTGGGCATAGTCATCAGACCTAGCTTGATTATACGCAGACTGGCGCAAATTCAAATAGGTGTGAAAAATTCTCTAATATCATTTTGCCATCAGGATCCAGCCAGGCAGATCCACTGAAATTATTCATGATATCTTGACACGTCACCCGCTATAGAGACACTTTTAATAATGTCCTCTGCCCATATAAGACGAAGAAATTGGTCAGCCCATCTAAAAATCCAATTCAGGTCACCTTCCAGTGCCTCCAATTAAAAAAGACAAACCCTTAGGCCCCTGGTGACGTTCCAGAACGTCCGACCAGCAAGCCCTGGGTGACGATCGGAATCGCCTATTCCTGCCACTGTTTGTCCCAGCGCAGGTTATCAGGTTCCAGTGTGATTATTTGCCTGTCACGCCACATACTCAGCCACAGGAAAACTTCCTGAACATAATTACCTACTTTTGTTTGTTTCATTTTCATTGTATATTTTATTATGTTGTATCAAATTAATATTGCTAAAAGTAGTGTAGTTGTATTGTAATGTAGTATTACTGGAAAATAATGTTCTGATTATGTTATAAATGTATTTAATTGTGGAATTATTATTATTTTGTGCATTGCTTGCTCTACCAAACACAAAGATAGACAGGCAGACTGGCGACCAACTGGTGAGTGTTGCTTTTCTTATGAAAAATAATGCAAATAAAATATTTTAAATGAAATAATTTTTAGCAAATAATTATTAGGATCAGTAAATATATGTATTATTGGCAACCTCGGACACAAAGGCGAGCTAAAAATAGCTGATAAGAGATTAAGGACCACGAGCTTCAGTTGTCAAACCAACACTGTGTTGTATCTCCCCCCCTTCCTCGGGCTGCCAGGGAAGTTTGTAGAGGGTCAATATATAGTTTTTTCTTCTTTTTTTTCATTGTTTTATCATTTAAAAAGGTTAAAAATTATTTTTGGAAAAGTTAATTTTTTTCGATTTATACCCAGGCGTGGGGATGCCAGCACCACCCTAACCCGGGGCTTAAGGGAATTTGGTTGAAGCACACTATATGAAGGATCAGCAAGGCCACTAGCATCCAAGTGTTTGCTAGCGAAACTACCTTCCTTATGTGACCGAGGACAAAAGCTTTGCGATTCTCATCTCCAGTGATTGCAATGTTCTTCATTACATCCTCACATGACTGTAAAAACTGAGTTATGCGATAATCATCTTCCGCCGTGAACTCGCAAATGCGGTCACTTCGCGGTAATATATGTACAATGTTAGGATTGTTAGATGGCATGCCTGAACCGGCTGTAGCCATGGTTAGTGGGTTGTTAGACAACTTATAGATGTAACTGGAGGATAAGTGGGAGCGGTTTGGGATGAGAACTTTCCCGTAATGAGGTATGGTGTCGTATGTGTGACCTGACCTAAGTTGGGTGTTGTGTAAATCGCCAAATGATTAATCGATTAATTGTTTTCTCTCAACAAAAGTGTATCGCTGTGAATGCACTTGTGTTCCTTGCAAATCTACTGGAAGTCCAGTGTCAACATTACCTCCGGTAGTAGGCACTGTGCCAGACGGGACTGCGCTTCTGAGAGTTCAGAGTCACTGTTGTAACATTCTGCCAATTGCGTAATGTCTGAACCCGGTAAATTAAATAAATAATCCATAAATGCCAAACACTAATAAGAGATTATACTACCAATATCCTTGCCCATCCATTTACAGTATATGATTTAAATTATAAGTAAATTAATTTAAATTATAAGTAAATGAGCAAGTGAAAATACTGGAATTATAATACGTCAGTAATAGATATAGTAAGGCACTTATAAATTAAAAACTATCCTATCACGACGTCTGAAATGTTAATGTGAGTATAAATCTATTGTATGTCTGTGGCATACCTATTAAGTAGACTTGATTGAAGAACTGAGATTTGGTTGAAGTTCTGGTCTTGAAGTCCTTAGAGTTCAGCGGGGTGTAGTCACACAACTGGTACGAAGGTCTCGGTCATTCCTTGTTGATAAAAGCGAACATCCAAGATGGAGACTTGCTATGACGTTGGAATGACGTTTCCAAGATGGCGGCAATGACGTATAAGTTGCCAGGGGCTGGCAGATACGTTGACCTAAGCGATGTTGAAGACTGCTGCCTATTGAAACCCGGGAACACTGGGTGCACTGGAGGCGGGTATCACGATGGGTCTGATGGTTATCGCGTTGGGTTACACGGTGTAGGCACCGGGAGTGTTGACCAAGAGCGCTGATGCAGACGATGACCAATCAAAACAACATTGAGCTGAAGACTGGGCTAGACTCATCCTGGGGCCAGAGGTTGGGGTTTGCATCTTGGTGCTGGGCAATGGGCATGAAGAATGCTGACTCTGTTGAAAACTGAGGTCAGGTTATGGCGGAACTGCATTGTACAGTCAGGGCCGGATTAAGCTAAATAGGAGCCTGAGGCACAGATCAACTTGGGGCCCCCTACCCTCAAGGTATATATAAATAACAAGAACAAAATATACCCAAATTTATCATTGATTTCATCAATATTAAGCTTCTGCAAAATAGCACATTTAATGTTCATAAGAGACAGAAAATTGAGACTTTGCTAGGACATCGTTGAACGAAGTTCATGTTTTATATGCTTCAACTTCGAGAATATTTGGATTTGGGGGCCCCTTAGAGTCGGGGGGCCTGAGGCCAGTGCCTCAACTGCCTCATGGTTAATCTGGCACTGTGTACAGTGTTGCCACATATGAAGTGATCAACTGTATAAATCACTTATAATAATAAAGATAAAATTTTATGTCAAACTGGGACGTCAAACTAGTGTTCCACTCAATGTATAACGTCTCTCACTAAGGCATATATCCAAATGCAACAATGGAGAATGTTAAACTTTAACCAAACACCGCAAGTTTTTGTATAAAACGTTTTTTTTTTATAAGGATTCGTAGATCCGCTGCCACCTTTGTTAATCTTTCCGGTTACCTATAGAATCACAAATTAGAGGTGAACTGGAAGCAACATTCCCAAATGTTAATGGATTAAGTTTCCAAATGGTCTTTTCTCCATTTATTAAGAAAATAAACTATTTCACAATAATTGGCGCGATCAGCTGTGAGCATGAATAATAGACGAAGCTTTCGGTATAGCAAGCTTCGTAGAGTACGATCTGCACATGTCTGGGCGCTGCAGAGACAGGAGTAGATCTAGCGACTGCTCACAGCTCATAGGAAAATTACCTTATGTAAATAACCCACAGTTATATAAGTTGTAGTGGCTGTAGGTTTGGAGGATGTGTGTGTTATAGTTGTGATAGTTGTGAGTGTGGTGGTCGTGAGTGTGGGGTTATGGGTATGGGATTATGGGTGTGGAGGTTATGGGTTTTGGGTTATGAGTGCGGTTGTGGGTGTGGACGTTGTGGGTAAGTGGTTATGGGTGTGGAATGTCTGGTGCTGTGGGTGTGAGTTGTGGGTGCTGGGTTTTGGCTGTGAGGGTGTGGGTATGGGGTTGTGGGTTTGGGGCTGTGGGTGTAAGGTTATGGGCGTGGAGCTATTGGTTTTGGGTTATGGGTGTGGGGTTATGGATGTGGGGGTGTGAGTGTGGTGATTGTTGATGTCGGGTTATGGTTGTGAGTGGTGATTCTTGGTGTGTCTTTGTTGGTGGGGGTTGTGGGTGTAGGTTTAAGGTTGTGAGTATTGTATTAGATGTGGGGTTGTGAGAGTAGGGTTGTGGGTGTAGGGTTGTGGGTATGGGGTTAAGGGTATAAGGTTGTTGGTTTAGGGTGGTGGGTGTGTGATGAGAGTTTGGGGCTTTGGGGGGTTATGTGGATGGGGTTGCTGTTTTGGGGTTTTGAGGGTGGAGTTGTGGGTGTGGGGTTATGGGTGTGTGGTTGTGGATGGAGGTTATGAGGATGGGGTTGTGGCTATGGTGGATGAACTGTACTTTATGATGGTCGTAGCATAGAATTTATTGACAATCGATATAAATATGTTCATTAGATCTATATTGAGGTCAAAAAATATATGTGGGGTCAATTATTAAAGGTCATTGGTCAGGAATCAAGTGTTTGATATTCAATTCCGATTTAATGTTTCTGGGTTCTCCCCCATTTCTCACTTCCTGTTTTTTATAGGGAACACTACGACAAGAATCAGCGAGTTGTTTGACAGCGTGTGTATCCATCCTCCCAGGGGTGAACCCATCATAACATAACAGTCTTTCTTGTGTTTTAAAGTCACATATTTGCTATTTCTTGCATGCCATTTGAACAGTTACACATCAAGTACATAAAATTCCGACTTGCATGTTTATTGTATAAAATACTTCAGGCACAAAGGCATTTTGGTGACCCATTAACAAAAACACAAGTATCAAATATCAATTATCAGGTGTTTTATATTTTTTGGTAAGAATTTTATTAACTTACTCACCTCTTTCTAGTTTTCAATGTTATTTTATCTACAGGGTAAACTATGATACTATATTAACTTGCGTCTTTTACTTTTGGCTGTGTCATAAGCGCTTCTACGTACCGTATCTATGAGTATATTCGTTTATGTAACTGTTTTTTTCAAACAAAATTAGTCATGGAACATCTAGTTGGAAAGTGAAGACGTATCTATATTTTCATGGTACGGAATGTATAAATTTGTTTTCATCTACATATACTGTACGTGAGTATAAGCGTATATGTTAACGTATTATGTAAATATATATATATATATATATATATATATATATATATATATATATATATATATATATATATATATATATATATATATATATATATATATATATATATATATATATATATATATATATATTTTACGACCTCACCAGCCAGGACTCGAGGTTCGAGTCCGGCTGTGAGTGGTGTTTATTCAAAATCCGAGTTATATGGACTAAAATAGAGTGTATATATATATATATATATATATATATATATATATATATATATATATATATATATATATATATATATATATATATATTATATGCTGATAATAAGGAAAGAAGAAAACACAAAGTTCCCAGCGCTTTCGTGTACTCACCCCTGAAGATGTGAATTACACGAAGCGCTTGGGAACTTCGTGTTTCTTCTTCCTTTGTTATGCATATATCTAGATGACCTAGTGATTTGATATAACATATATATATATATATATATATATATATATATATATATATATATATATATATATATATATATATATATATATATATATATGTTGTTCCTCTGGTCCCTAGCCTTCCTCACAGATTTCCCATTCTTCCTCACAGTGCCATTACCTTCCTCCCAGGTCCCATCCTTCCTCACAGTGCCATTACCTCTCACAGGTCCCCATCTTTCCTTCATCAGGTTCCTATTCTTCTCACAGTTTATACTCTTCACAGATTCCCATCCTTCCTCACAGTTCTCCATCCTTCCTCCTGATTCCAAGGTAACCATCCTTCCCTCACAGCGCCATTACTTTCCTCATGAGTCCCCATCCTTCCTCACAGTTCCCCATCCTTTCTCACAGATCATTCTTCTCACAGTGCCATTACCTTCCTCATAGGTCCCCATCCTTTTACAGGTCCCCATCCTTCCTACAGGTCCCCATCCTTCCTCACAGTTTCCCTTTCTTCCTCACAGTACCATTCACCTTCCTCACAGGTCCCCATCCTTCATCACAGGTCTCCATCCGCCTCCTGGTCCCAATCCTTCTCACAGGTTCCCATTCTCCATAAGTGCCATACCTTCCTCACAGTTTCCCATCCTTCCTCTCAGTGGCATTACCTTCCTTCTAGATCCCCATTCTTCCTCACAGTGCCATTACTTTCCTCCACAGGTCCCCATCCTTCCCCACTGGTCCCCCTCCTTCCTCACATGGTCCCCATCCTTCCTCTCATTCCCCATCCTTCCTCACAGTGCCATTACTTTCCTCACAGGTCCCCGTCCTACCCCACAGGTTTCGAACCTTCCTCACAGGTCCCCATCCTTTCTCAAGGTCCCCATCCTTCCATAACAGACCCACATCCTTCATCACAGGTCCCCATCCTTCCATCACAGGGCCCCATCCTTCATGACAGGTCCCCATTCTTCCTCACAGTGCCTTCCACCTTCCTCACAGGTCCCCATCCTTCCTCATAGGTCTAATCCTTCCTCATATGTTCCCATTCTTCCTCACAGTGCCATTACCTTCCTTACAAGTCCCATCCTTCCTCTGAATCCCCATCCCTCCTCTGGTCCCAATTCTTCCTCACAGTGCCATTACCTTTCCTCATAGGTCCCCATCCTTCCTCACAGGTTTCCATCCTTCCTCTGGGTCCCTATCCTTCCTCATAGGTTCATTATTCCTCTCAGTGCCATTACCTTCGTCTCAGGTCCCCATCCTTCCTCACAGTGCCATTACCTTCTCCCAGGTCCTTTTCCTTCCTCCACAGATCCCATCCCCTCCCTCACAGGTTCCCATTCTTCCTCACAGTGCCATTACCTCCTCACATGTCCCCATCTATCCACAGGTCCCCATCCTTCTTCACAGGTTCCCATCCTTCCTTACATGTTCCCATTCTTCATAACAGTGCCATTACCTTCGTCTGGGTCCCCATCCTTCCTCACAGTGCCATTGCCTTCCTCACAGGTCCCCATCCTTCCCCACAGGTCCCCATACTTCCTTACATATTTCCCATTCTTCCTCACATTGCTTTTACTTCCTCACAGGTCCCCATTCTTCTTCACAGGTCCCCAACATTCCTCTCAGTGCCATTACCTTCCCTCAGGGTCCCCATCTTTCCTCACAGGTTTCCATACATCCTCACAGGTCCCTATCCTTCCCCACAGGTTCCCCATTCTTCCTCACAGGATCATTCTATTTCCTCAAAGTGCCATTACTTCCTCATAGGTCCCCATCCTTCCTCACAGTGCCATTACCCTTCCTCATAGGTCCCCATCCTTTTTACAGGTTCCCATCCTTCCTACAAGTCCCCATCCTTCCTCACAGTTTCCTTTCTTCCTCCACAGTGCAATTACCTTCCTCAGGGTCCCCATCCTTCATCACAGGTCTCCATCCGCCCTCACTGGTCCCAATCCTTCTCACAGGTTCCCCATTCTTCCTCACAGTGTCATTACTTTCCTCACAGGTCCCGTCTCCCCACAGGTTCGAACCTTCCTCACAGGTCCCCATCCTTTCTCAAGGTCCCCATCCTTCCATAACAGGACCCATCCTTCATCCAGGTCCCCATCCTGCCATCCACAGGGCCCCATCCTTCATGACAGTTCCCCATTCTTCCTCACACATTATTACCTTCCTCACAGGTCCCCATCCTTCCTCACGGGACCCGAACCTTCCTCAAGGTCCCCATCCTTCCTCATAGGTCGTAATCCTTCCTCATATTCCCCATTCTTCCTCACTGGTGCCCATTACCTTCCCTTACAAGTCCCCATCCTTCCTCACATGTCCCCATCTATCCTCACAGGTCCCCATCTTTCTTCACAGGTTCCATCCTTCCTCATACATGTTCCCATTCTTCATAACAGTGCCATTACCTTCGTCACAGGTCCCCATCCTTCCTCACAGTGCCATTGCCTTCCTCACAGGTCCCCATCCTTCCTCACAGGTCCCCATTACTTCCTTACATGTTCATTCTTCCTCCCATTGCTATTAATTTCCTCGCCCATCTTCCTCACAGGTCCCCTTCTCCACTTCCCTTCTCACAGGTCTCATACATCCTCACAGGTCCCTATCCTTCCTCACAGGTTCCCATTCTTCCTCACAGGATCACATTCTTCCTCAAAGTGCCATTAACTTCTCATAGGTCCCCATCCTTCCTCACAGTGCCATTACCTTCCTCATAGGTCCCCATCCTTTTTACAGGTCCCCATCCTTCCTACAGGTCCCCATCCTTCCTCACAGTTTCCCTTTCTTCCTCACAGTGCAATTACCTTCCTCACAGGTCCCCATCCTTCATCACAGGTCTCCATCCTCCTGGTCCCAATCCTTCTCACAGGTTCCCATTCTTCCTCCTAGTGCCATTACCTTCCTCACAGGTCCCCATCGTTGCCTCACAGGTTCCCATTTCTTCCTCACAGTGCCATTACCTTCCTCACAGGTCCATCCTTCCTCACAGTGCCATTACCTTCCTCCAGGTCCCCATCCTTCCTCACAGTGCCATAGCAGATGTAAACAGGGAAGCCAGATACCAGATGAACAACGATGCCATAGAGAAAATGCGAGAGATTTAGGGTAATAAATGTGTAAGAACCTTAAGCCAAGTAAACAATGTGTTTTGCTCGTAACAAGGCTAATAAAGTAATTGGGTTCATACAAAGGATTAGTTACAAGACTAGCGAGGTCATCCTAAAACTGTATCTTGCGCTTGTGAGACCACACCTGGATTGCGCAGTTCAGTTCTGGTCACCGTATTACAGAATAGATATAGAATCATTGCAAAGAATTCAGAGAATGACAAGACTAATCCCGGGCATTAGGAACCTTGAGTATAGAGACAGGTTAAAGCATCTTAATTTGCACTCCCGAGACGTGAGCGAGGGCGACCTGATAGAGGTGTATAAGTGGAAGTCAGGGCTAAACAAAGGGACAATACAAAGGTACTCAAACTATCAACCAGGAGCGAACTCGTAACAATGGTTTTAAATTAGACAAATTTAGATTTAGACGTGAAATAGGTAAACACTGGTTCGGAAACGGAGTAGTAGTGGATGAATGACAGGTTACCAAATATCATCATTAGCTCTCCTATTGCACCCTTCTTATCCTCTCTTAGGGATTATGGGAAACTTTTGTCATAGCCCTCGACATCTCCAAAGCATTTGACAGGGTATGGCACAAGTCTTTTATATCAAACTTTCCTCTTTGGTTTCTCTCCCCCACTTTGTTCTCTCATCTCTAGCTTCTTGAGAATCGATCCATGGCAGTTGTTGTCGAGGGATCAATTTCTCGCTCTTTCTCTACCAATAGTGGCGTCCCCAGGTTCTGTTCTTTCACAACTCTCTTTCTTCTTTTTATCAATGATTTACTTCACACTACAACTAATTCTATCCATTCTTACGCCGATGATTCTCTTCACTCTTTTTTACATTTCCTTTCCTCCTAACTCTCAAACTAGATCTGTTTCTAGAACTGATATCATTACTTCTATCAACGCGGATCTGTGCAGCATCTCTGAATGGGGAGATACAAACTTGGTTAAGTTCAATAGTAACAAAACTCAATATTTACCAATTACACTTTGTAAAGTAGACGATCTCCCACCAATTACATTTCAGGACGCTATCATCCCCCAAATTCTGAAATAAAATGTTAGGCTCTCCTTTCCTCCAATATGTCGCAAATCACACATCCTTAGTATAACTAAGCTGCCTCCCGAAAGTTGGGAATGCTGTACAGATGCCAGCTACTTCACTCCTGAGCAGTTGCTCCAAGTATATAAGGGATTCATTCGTCCTAACTTGGAGTACTGCTCTCATATCTGGGGTGGCTCTTCTTCTGTCCAACTATTAGATGAAGTGGAATCAAAGGCATTTCTCTAGTCTTAATCTCTCCTCCTTTAGTCGACAATCTCTCCTTCTCTTCGCCGCAATGTTGCTTCCTCTCTCTCTTTTACAGGTACTTTGGGCAATGTTCAGGGATTTGGCATCCTGTGTACCGCCGGTAAGGCTGTTGGTTCGTAACACGTCTTGCCCGCAGTGCCCACCATTCTCTGTGGATATCGGTCACACGAGAATAACCCGTTATAGTTACCTCCTTCTTCCTCACACAGCAAACTGTGGAATGCGCTTCTGTGTTCCATGCTCTTACAATCTGTCTCACTGAAAAAGCTGGTTTTCCGGCATCTTCGTGGAGTAGATTAATACAGTATAACCTTTTTTCTATATTTTCAATTTCTTTCCGTTCTTTTTATTTCGCCCCCAGGCTCCGTTGTGGGTCGTTGACCTGTGCGGGTTGGCTAATTGTTAAAACATAGGTTGGATGCTTATGAGCAATAGGGTTGGGTGTAAACAGGACTGCACAGTATGGTAGGGCCGCAGCAGTTTCCGCCATTCTTATGTTTTTATGTTCTTATATATGCAAGTAAATCACTGTACGCTGTAGGTGCGCATGATCAGGTATAACCTGATAACCACAAGGAAAAAACACAAAGTTTCCAAGCGCTTTCGTGTAATTCACATCTTCAGGGGTGAGTAGAGACTAAGGAGAAATTCATAACAAGGCAAATATATATACAGTAGAGGAAAGGTGAGATCAATTCCACAATAGTCAGGTTATTAGGTAGTGACCTACTAATCTTCAAAAAGCACCGCAGCAGTCGGTAGTCAGGTCAGAGGGTAAGATGACCCAACCTTCTCACCTGGTTACAAATTTTCTTAATTACGAAATTATCCAGTTTGTACATACCACTACTCAAATTCAATGGAGAATATCATGCTAAAAATTTTGGTATGGCGATGGGTAATCCTCTTTCACAGGTATATCGCAGCTTATATGTGGATTTTTTTTAGAGAAACTACTAAGTAATATTTTACCACCTTCAGCAGTTTGATTTAGATATGAAGATGATGTAATATATCTTTGGCCATGTAATGAGAGACCAGAAAACTTAAACATGACATAGGAATAAAGAAAGGATATAAGAAATTAAAGGGAGGGAGGAGCAGCTCAAATAGGTATAATGAACTATCTAGGAATGTTAAGAAAATGTAGGGAAAGCAAGAGACTATGAAATCCGAATAGCAAGAGAATCCAGGCCGAATCCCAGGGATTTTTCCAGGTATATAGAACAAAGGTCAAGGACAAAGTTGGGCCTTTAAAGTCAGGGAGAAAGTGATAAATGGCAGTGGAGAAATAAGCAAAGCATTGAACAGCTACTTCTTATCAGTTTTCGCAGAAGAAATTCGAGAGGAAATTCCAGAGGTGGAACTGATATTTAGGGAAAGGAAGAAGAAATTTAAGAATATCACTATCAGTAAGAGGATGTTCTTAAGGATAAATAAACTAAAAGACAAAATCCCCAGGGGCCGATGCAATTTTCCGTCGAGTCTTGAAATATAATAGGGAATTATTAGCGAACCCCTCGTAAATTTATTTACAAACTCATTGGACACAGGAGATGTGCCAGACTTGTGGAAACAGGCAAATGTAGTACCCATATTCAAAAGAGACAGAGCATCAGCGTCAAATTACCAGCCGATCAGTTTGACTTTAGTAGTGGGAAATTTCTTGAATCAATTATAGCAGATAGCATCCGATCGCAATTAGAGAAAAGCAAATTAATCTACGACTCTCGACATGGTTTTACAAAGGGAAAGTCTTGTCTAACAAATCTGCTGACGTTTTCTAGGAAGTCTTCGAGGTAGTAGGTAATGACGAAAATTACGATGTTATTTACTTAGACTTTAGCAAAGCATTTGACAGAGTACCGCATCAGAGGCTTCTGAAAAGTTAAGGCTCATGGTATCGAGAAAGTTTTAATTGGATAAAATCATGGCTCACCAATAGAACGCAGAGGGTCAGCGTAGATGGTGCTAAATCTGAGTGGGGCTGTGTAACCAGTGGGGTTCCCAGGGGGTCAATACTAAGCCCCACTCTTGTTCATAATCTATAAACGATCTAGATACTGGGATCAGCAGTGACATAAGCAAGTTTGCGGATGACACCAAAATAGGGAGGCAGATTAATTCAGGGCAGGATGCAAATGCACTACAGGAGGATCTAAATAAACTGCAGGGGTGGTCTGAAAAATGGCAAATGAATTTCAACACCTGCAAGTGCAGCGTACTTAATATTGGAAGAACAAATACTGTCAATGTATAGCCTTAACAACATCAACCTTGAGGAGTCGACTTGTGAAAGAGACAGGGTACTTATGGCCCGGACCTGACTGAAAACAGTGCGTTAATGTTCGAAATAAGGCAAACAGAGTATTGGGTTTTATTTCTAGAATTAGTAGTACTAGGTGCAGAGGTCTTATTGCAACTATATCTTGCGCTAGTCAGGCCGCATCTCGATTATGCTGTTCAGTTCTGGTGCCCTTATTATAGAATGGATATCAATTCACTAAGTCAGGCGAAGAATGACGAAAATGATTCCGGGACTAAAACCTTCCATATAGGATAGGTTAAAGAAACTAAACTTGCATTCCTAGAAAGACGAAGAGTGCGGGGGAATGATAGAAATATTTAAGTGGGTAAACGGAATCAATAGGGGATATAGATAAAGTTCTTTAATATTCGAGCAGGATAGGACTCGGAGCAACGGTTTAAGTTGGATAAGTTTGGGTTTAGGAGGAGATAGGAAGGAACTGGTTCTAAATAAATTGGTGGACGAGTGGAACAAGCTTAACAACTTTGTAGTAAGTGCTGGAACGCTGGAAAGTTTCAAAGGGACTGGATAGATTCATGGATGATAGAGTGGTAGTAACTCTCGACAGGAGCTGCCATGCGCAGGCCAACCGGCCTATGCAGACTCCTTTTTATCTCATGTTCTTATGTTCTTATGTTCTACCACTACTTATCAACTTAGCTCCTCAATGAAAATAACTGTGGAATTAGAGAATGACCGATCCACAGAGTAGAACACCTTTAATAAGTTCAGTATTTATAGGAAACCTACTAATGTGTGTTCAAATATTCATTATTAATCTGCCCACCATAATAGAGCCAAACAGTCAGTATTCTCATCAATGTTTTTACGGGCTCTACGAATATGCAGTCTTGAATTTATTGAAGGAATACAAATATATCTATAATATTGGTTTGAACTTAAATTACCTAGTTCTTTTGTAGACAAATACCTTAACATTGCTGAGATCTTTTTATAGAGACTGATCCTAAGCCTCCCCATGACAATAAGAATCTCTTACTATTACCTTTTAACAAAAAAATTCTCCCAAATTCCTCTACAATTGAAAACCTTGATCGTAAATGTAACATTTAGTAAATCATGCACTGTAAAACAAATGTTAATTAAGAGCTCCTTCAGCAATGCAGGTGGCTGCATTTACAAGGTTCTTGCAAGGAATGCACTATATTCCTTAGGTCAGACGGGAAAAGATCTTATAACTATACTTAAGCAACGTAAATATAATGTTATGACAGGTCAGGAATCCAATGCTCTGTTCATTCATATGAGAGTAAATAAGCATTGCATTAACTGGATAATGCCTCCTCAGTATTACCTTGTAACTCAATTGTCAGTCGGCACATTATAGAATCTAATCTCATTAAACATACCGAATCTGTCAACATGAATCTGAGTAATGGCATGTACAAATTGGACAATTTTTTGATTAACAAGATTTGCAAATAAATCATTGTAGGTGCGCGTGATCCATGTACATGCTGATAACCACATAGGAACAAGAAAACACGAAGTTCTCAAGCGAATTTCGTGTAATTCACATCTTCGGGGTGAGTACAGACTAAGGAGAAATACTTAACAAGGCTCATATATACAGTAGAGGAAGTGATATCAAGTTCCTAGGGACAGCAGGTGTCACCACATTCGGTTCATAAGGTAGTATTAACCCTTTCACCTGGTTTCAAATCTTGTTAATCACAAAATTTTCCAATGTACATGCTATTACTCAAATTCATGCTGACAGATTTGGTATATGAGACTAGATTATATAATGTTCCTATTGACGATTGAATTACAAGGTAATATTGAGAAGGCATTATCTCAGTCATGCAATGCATATTACTCTAAATGAATCAACAAAGCATTGGTTACTGGCTGTCAAAAAGTATATTTATGCTGTTTAAAGTATAGTTATAAGATCTTTCCCCGTCTGGCCATAGTGAAACATATTACATTCCATAATTTTACAAAAATTATAAGTGTATAATAAGGTTTTGAATGGTACTAGATAAACATTAGTTTGCTGGGATATGCGGAATTTGTCTTGAGTGAAAAAAGTGAAATTACGGTAATCCAATCTTAATTAGTAATCATATCCTTCTACCTGGAGGATTATAAGGTGAGAACAGTGTGGGGAATGAAGTTGAGTCTGTATATGAGAAATATAGGCAGGTTTTGTCGTGCGTATCAGGGATAAGTATTAGGTTAGGTGTTAACAAGTAGCGCTAAGGAAAGGTGCAAGGAACGTTTATTAAGATAAACAGACTTGAACTTTTTACTCACACTTTTGGAGTTGCGTGGTGCTGATATATATGTGTGTGTCTATCAATTAAATCTATTATTCTATTTTTTGTAACAACTTTATTATATATCTTAGATTCACTAAACATATCGGGTCAAACATCGGCCATGGTTTTGCAGGCAAAGGTCGAGGTCAAGATAACCGTTTCCGAGGAGTAAATATGTGGGTGGGTGCGCATATCTGGAAGTGTTAATGACCTCACCAGTAATTTTATCAACACAAGGAAGACGTAAACAAACCTAACCTAGCCTAACCTAACCTAACCAAACCTAAAATTACTAACCTAACCTAACTAACCTAGCTTACAAGGTTATCACAACACAATCACCAGGAATATAACATTTCACAAACACCAAGGTTATCACACTACAAACACCAGGAATATCACACCACAAACACCAGTATTAACCACACCACAAACACCGGAGTTACCACACCACAAACACAACGATTATCACACCACAAACACCAAGATTACCACACCCACAAACACCACAAAGACTTGAATTCCACACCACAAACACCTGAGTTACCACACCACAAATACCTTAGTTACCACACCACAAACACCTGAGTTACCACACCACAAAGACATGACTCACCACACCACAAACACCTGAGTTACCACACCACAAAGACATGACTACCACACCACAAACACCTGAGTTACCACACCACAAAGACATGACTCACCACACCACAAACACCTGAGTACCACACCACAAATACGTTAGTTACCACACCACAAGTTACCATACCACAAACACCAGAGTTACTACACCACAAACACCAGATACTTTACACCACAAACACCAAGATTACCACACCACAAACACCTGAATTACCACACCACAAACACATGAGTTACCACACCACAAAACACCAGGATTATCACACCAAAAACATATAAGTTACCACACCACAAACATTTGAGTTATCACACGACAAAACCAGAGATACCACACAACAAACACCTGAGTTACCACACCACAAACATCTGAGTTATCATATCACAAAACCAGAGATACCATACCACAAACACCTGAGTTACCACACCACAAACGCCTGGAGTTACCACACCACAAACACGTGACTTACCAAAATATAAACACTTGAGTTACCACACCACAAAAATACATGAGTTCCAACAACACAACCACCAAGATTACCACACACCACAAACACCTGAGTTACCACACCACAAATACATGACTTACCACAACACAACCACCAAGATTACCACCCACAAACACCTGAGTTACCACACCACAAACACCTGAGTACCACAACACAACCACCAAGATACACACCACAAACCCCAAGATTACCACCCACAAACACCTGAGTTACCACACCATAAACACCAGAATGACCACATCACAAACATCTGAGTTACCACACTACAAACACCTGAGTTACCACACCACAAATACATGAGTTACCACACCACAAACACCTGAGTTACCACACCATGAACACCAGAATGACCACACAACAAACACATGAGTTACCACATTACAAACACCTGAGATACCTCACCACAAATACATGAGTTACCACAACACAAACACCTGAGTTACCACACCACAAATACATGAGTTACCACATCACAAACACCTGAGTTACCACAACACAAACACCCTGGGTTACCACTCTACAAACACCAGGTTACCACATTACAAACACCTGGGTTACCATACCACAAACACCTGGGTTACCATACCACAAACATGTGGGTTAACATCCTACAAACACCTAGGTTACTGAACTACAAACACCAGGGTTACCACACTACAAACACCTGGGTTATCATACCACAAACGCCTGGGTTACCTGCGACAAACACCTGGGCTTCCACACAACAAACACCTTGGTTACCACACTGCAAACACCTGAGTTACCACACCACAAATATGTGGGTTATCACTCAAACACCATGGTTACCACACTACAAACACCTGGGTTACCACACAACAAACATCAGGGTTACCACACTACAAACACATGAGTTTCCATACCACAAACACCTGGGTTACCACACTACAAACACCTCGGTTCCCACACTACAAACACCTGGTACCACATCACAAGCACCTGGTACCATACCACAAACACCTGGTACCACACTACAACACCTGAGTTACTACACTACAAACACCTGGGTTATTACACTAAAACACATGTTTAACATGCCACAAATACCAGGGTTACGACATTACAAATACCAGGATTACTATATCACAAATATCAGGGTTACCACACAACAAACACCAAGGTTACAACACCACAAACACCAGGGTTACCACACCACAAATACCTGATTACGTCATCACAAACAACAGGGTAACTACACCACAAACACCAAGATTACGTCATCACAAACAAAGAGTTACCACACCATAAACACCAGGGTTACCACACCACAAACACCAGGGTTACCACACCACAACAACCAGGGTTACGACATTACAAATACCAAGATTACTACACAAATACTAGACTTACCACACTACAAACACCCGAGTTACACACCACAAATACATGAGTTACCACATCACAAACACCTGAGTTACCCCAACACAAACACCAAGATCACCACACCACAAACACCTGAGTTTCCACACCACAAACACCTGCGTTACCACACCACAAACATCTGGTTTCCATAACACAAACACCTGGTACTATACCACAAACACTTGGGTTACCACACTACAAACACGAGTGTTACCACATTACAAACACCTGGGTTACCATACCACAAACACCTGGTAACATCCTACAAACACCTAGGTTACCGAACTACAAACACCAGGGTTACCACACTACAAACACCTGGTATCATACCACAAACTCCTGGGTTACCATAGCCACAAACACCTGGGCTACCACACAATAAAAACCTTGGTTACCACACTGCAAACACCTGTTACCACACCACAAACACCTGGTACCACACTACTAACATAAGAGTTATCACACTACAAACACCTGTTACCACACTACAAACGCCTGGGTTATCACACTACAAACACCTGGGTTACTACACACCACAAGCACCTGGTACCATACCACAAACGCCTGTTACCACACTACCAACACCTGAGTTGCCACACTACAAACGCCTGGGTTATCACACTACAAACACCTGGTTAGCATGCCACAAACACCTGGGATACCATACCACAAATACCAGGGTTACCACACCACAAACACCACGGTTACCACACCACAAACACCTGATTAAGTCTTCACAAACAGCAGAGTAACCACACCACGAACACCAGGGTTACCACACCACAAACACCAAGATTACGTCATCACAAACAACAGGGTTACCCCACCATAAACACCAGGCTACACCACAAACACCAGGGTTACCACATCACAACAACCAGAGTTACGACATTACAAATACCAGGATTACTATATCACAAATACCAGGGTTACCACACAACAAACACCAAGGTTACCACACCACAAACACCTGAGTTACCACACCACAAACACCAGAATGATCACATCACAAACACCTGGGTTACCGCACTATAAACACCTGGGTTACGTCACTACAAACACCTGAGATACCACACTACAAACACCTGAGTTACCACACCACAAACACCTGCGTTACCATACCACAAACACCTGGATTATTACATAATACAAACATCTTGGATATCATTCACAAACACGTGGTAAACATGCCACAAACACCTGGGATACCATACCACAAATACCAGGGTTACCACACCACAAACACCAGGGATACTACACCACAAACATCAGGGTTACCACACCACAAACACCAAGATTACCAAATAACAAACAACAGGATTACCACACCACAAACACCAGGGTTACTACACCACAAACACCTGAGCTACCACATCACAAACAATCAGGAATATCACACCACAAGCACCTAGGTTATCATACTACAAACTCCTAACATGCCACAAACATCTGGGATACCATACTACAAATACAAGGGTTACCACACCACACACACCAGGATTGCCACTCCACAAACACCAGGGTTACTACAACACAAACACCAGGGTTACCACAACACAACAACCAGGGTTACCACATTACAAATACCAGGATTACTATATCACAAATAGCAGGGTTAACACAACAAATACCAAGGTTACCACACAACAAATACCTGAGTTACCACACCACAAACAACCAGGATTATCACACCACACACACCAGGGTTACCACACCACAAGCACCTGAGTACACACTACAAACACCTGGGTTACCGCGCCACAAACACCTGAGTTACACCATAAACACTACGTTAGCACACCAAAAACACCTGAGTTACCCTCACCACAAACATCCAGGATTATCACACAATAAAAACCTTATGTTACTACACCACAAACACTAGTTACTACACACACAAACACCAGGTTACCACACCACAAACACCAGGGATACTCACAAACACCAAGATTACTTCATCACAAACAACAGGGTTACCACACCACAAACATTAGGGATACCATACCACAACTACCAGGGTTACCACATTACAAATACCAGGATTACTATATCACAAATACCAGGGTTACCACGCAACATACACCTAGGTTACCACACCACAAACACATGAGTTACCACACTACAAACACCTGAGTTACCACACCACAAACAATGAGTTACCACACCACAAACACGAGAATCATCACATCACAAACACCTGGTACCACACTATAAACACCTGGGTTACCACACTCCAAACACCTGGGTTACTACACTACAAACACCTATGTTACCACACTACAAACACCTGGTTACCATACCACAAACACCTATGTTACCTTACTACAAACACCTGAGATACGACACTACAAACACCTGAGTTACCACACCACAAACACCTGGGTTACCATACCACCTACACCTGCATTATCACACACTACAAACATCTGGGTTTTCATACTAAGAAACACCTGAGTTAACATGCCACAAACACCTGGGATACCATACCACAAATACCAGGGTTACCACACCACAAACACCAGGGTTCCACACCACAAACACCAGGGTTACCACACACACAGATTACGTCATCACAAACAACAGGGTTACCACAACACAAACACCACGGTTGCCACACACCACAACAATCAGGGTTACCACATTACAGATATCACAAATACCAGGGTTACCACACAACAAACACCAGGTTACCACACCACAAACACCTGAGTTACCTGCAAACAACCAGGTTTATCACACCACAAACACCAGGGTTACCACACCACAAGCACCTGAGTTACCACACTACCAAACACGCATTCCCGCCACAAACACCTGAGTTACACCACAAACACCAATGTTACCACACACAAACACCTGAGTTACCACACTACAAACACCAGTTACCACACACCACAAAAACAAGTGCTACTACACCACAAACACCTGGTTACCACACACAAACAATGAGCTACCACACTACAAACACCTGAGTTACTACACCACAAACATCCAGGATTATCATGCCATAAACACCTACGTTACCACACTACAAACACCTGGGTTACCACACTACAAACATCAGGGTTACCACACTACAAACACCTGAGTTACCACATCATAAACACCTGGGTTTCCCTACAAACACCTGGGTTACCACACACTACAAACACCTGGGTTACCACTCTACAAATACCTGGTTTACCACAGTACAAACACCACGGTTACCACGCTACAAACACCACGGTTACCACACTACAAACACCTGGGTTACCACACTACAAACATCAAGGTTACCACACTACAAACACCTGAGTTACCACACCACTAACACCGGGTTACCATACCGCATACACCTGGATCATCACACAACAAACACCTGGCTTATCATACTACAAACACCTGGGTTAACATGTCACAAGCACCTGGGATACCATAGCACAAATACCAGGGTTACCACACCACAAACACCAGGGCTACCACACCACAAACTCCACGGTTGCCACACCACACACACACAAGGTTACCATGCTACAAACTATATTATGTCTCCACAATCAACAGGGTTATCACACCACAAACACATCAGAACATAAGAAAATAAAGTCTG